>NC_140518.1:40668028-41235528 GCF_964339955.1 Pipistrellus hanaki
TTTGCATTCATCCTGTTTGGGACTCTCTGTGCTTCCTAAACTTTTATGTGTATTTCCTTCACTAGGTTTGATTTCCTTCACTAGTTAAGAAAGTTTTCCATCATTATTTTTTACATAGGTGCTCAATTCCTTGCCCTCTCTCTTCTCTTTCTGGCACCCCCATGATGCAAATATTATTCCAGAGGCTCTTTATATTATCCTCATTTTTTTTTCTTTTTGCTGTTCTAATTGGGTGTTTTCTTTATCTTTCAAATCTATGATTTGATTTTCAGCTTCATCTATTCTACTATTGATTCCCTATAATGTATTCTTCATTTCAGTTAATGTAGTCTTCATTTCTGACTGGTTCTTTTTTGTGTTTTCTATCTCTATGTTGAATTTCTCACTAAGTTCATCTATTCTTCCCCTAAGTTACTAGTAACTGAGTATCCTTATAGCCAGTGTTTTGAACTCTGCATTTAGGAGATTGCTTGTCTCCATTTTATTTAGTTCTTCTTCTGGAGTTTTGTTCTCTTCTTTCATTTATGATATGTTTCTTTGTCTCCTCATTTTGAGTGTCTCCCTGTAACTTCTACATCTCCCAGACTTGGTAGAGTGACCTTATGTATTGATAGTAGGTGTCCTCTAGTGTCCAGTGGCATAGCCTCCCCATTCACCCATACTGGATACCCCAGGTGCACACACACACACCCTCACAAAAAAAAATCTCGTGGGCTGTGTATAGCCTCCTGTTGTAGTTGAGACTTGATTGCTGTTGGCACATCAATGGGAAGGATTTACCCCCAAGCCATTTGGCTGGGAGGACTGGCTGCAACCACCGTGGAGGATTAGCCATGCAGGAGCCCAGTCTATGGAGCAACACTCACTTCAGCAGGGCTCTGGTGCCCACTGAATCTGATCCTTGAGTGTGACACTGGTGAAGGTAGTTGGGTAGTGTTTCAGCATGGTCTGAAACTGTCTACCTGGTGCACTGGCTCTGGGGTCTCCCAGGAGGTGCAGACCAAGGTCAGCTACTACCTGTGTTCTATCTGACATGAGATACAAAGTGATTTCCAGATGGCTGTGACTTGTGCTGGGCTTAGAAGTGCCTAGAAGAGGCTAAATTGTGAACTAAGGCTAGCTGCTGCAAGCGCCAGGCTAGGACCATTTAGTGAGGGCTCCATGGCACACCCAGGCCAGATGCTGCTTGCTTGAGAGATTTTAGGAAAGCTGAAGCATGAGCCAAGACATGCCATTCGTACTGGAAACAGTTTACGTGGTCCTCTAAGTTGAGTGGGGCAGGATCTCAGAGAATCACTAGATTGATGGAGGTTCAGATATTGTACCTGCCTGCAGGTGCTGTGTGGGGAAGGTTCAGAAAAGGAACAATGGCCTCTGCCAACACTTCTGTAGGCTCATTGGCCTTTTTTGGGTTTTTCCAGTTATTACATAGTGTGTGATATGGGGTAGAAATGTTGAAGGAAATACACATAAATACTATCCTCATTTTTTTCTTTTTGCTGTTCTAATTGGGTGTTTTCTTTATCTTTCAAATCTATGATTTGATTTTCAGCTTCACCTACTATTGATTCCCTATAATGTATTCTTCATTTCAGTTAATGTAGTCTTCATTTCTGACTGGCTCTTTTTTGTGTTTTCTATCTCTATGTTGAATTTCTCACTAAGTTCATCTATTCTTCTCCTAAGTTACTAGTAACTGAGTATCCTAATAGCCAGTGTTTTGAACTCTGCATCTAGGAGATTGCTTGTCTCCATTTTATTTAGTTCTTTTTCTGGAGTTTTGTTGAAGAAATGTTGAGTGAAAGAATTATACACTGAAGTTCATGGCATGGTTTTATCAGGATATCCAGGGTTTATCAAGAGGTCAAAAGTTAGTAACCAAACTCACAAAAAGCTGATTTTTTAAAGCTAAATTTTAGTTTATTTGTTTTTAAAAGAAACTATTCAGGATCCGAGAAATGGACCCAGTCTTTGCCCTGGTGCAATGTCTTTTTGGTGAATGGGATCAGCAAAATCCTTGGTAAGCATAGGACAAAAGCTGAATGTCCTTATGTGCTATTTCTCTTAGGGCCTGCTGCTCCGATGGCCTGGTGTCCAACTCTTGAGTCTATCTTTACCTCAAGGGCCAGGATCAATCATCCAGCAGAAGATTGGGGGATTCTCACTCTCCAACTTTCCCCTTCAAGTACCAGTGGGCCGCTTACACTTGTTACCACAACACATAGTTCCCTAACTGCTGGGTTCTTTTGTGTTGAGTTAGGCTACTTACTAATGACATATGGGGACAGTGACCTCAGCTAGGTCACTCCAAGTCACTGTGCAAAATGGGTGACTTCTGGAGAGCTGTCCTGTCACAGCTGATCTCGTCTTTCTTACATGCTGACTGACAAACATGGCATCTGCTGACCCTGTGCTTTGGGAGCCACTGTATTTTGAAGGCTTTTTGTCCACCATCTACAGTTACTATGACTAAAAATACCTTGGAAGATAAAGAATCTTCCAGGGGGCTTTGCAACCTGGACTGTATTTCTTGCATTTTGGTATCATATTTCAAGGTAATAGACTTGTTACTGTGTTAAGCTGCATATTATCCGCTTGGCCAATATTTCATGTTATCATTGATTAGAAGCCAATTTTTGTGCTGAAACTCATGATTGCATCATCTTTTCCCTGCCAATGTACCAAATAACCATGTTGCCTGGGATTTTCCTGATAACAGGTTTTGCATTTTTTTCAGCCTCAATATACAGAAATAGCCACCTCCCCTGTGCAGATGCCAATGCTTCATTTTACTCCTGCAAATGGAGCTTCCATCCCTGTGTCTCAGCCACAGTCCTAAGTGCCACCTCCATCTCCCACCCCTGGTAGCATAATTAGTGAGCCTGCACAGAAGCCCAAGGCCGGACAACAGAGATGGATCTGTGTTGTACAGATGCTGGTGTTTTTCTAGAAAAAAAAAAAAAGAATGGAATGTGCTGCTGCAGGTTCAAACTGAACTGTGGGCATGGTACTAAGTCTTTGTAGCCACTGACTTGATGAGCTAAGTGAGCATCACTGAGAGTCATTCATGTGCCAATCGGTGGGCAGTTCCCTATTTTTGGCAGGAATGTGTGAGGCCCCGCCATCGGCTGCCTCCTTTATTTTAGTGAGTGTGCTTAAATAAGAAGTACTCTAATGTTAGAGTAACTCCAAGGACTTGCTCTCACATTAAGGAAGCTCTTCCTTAATACTAATTTATGTCTTTTCTCCTACACTTTTAGTCTATTTCAGCAATGTTCAAACTTTTTCATCTCATGGCACACATAAACTACTAAAATTCTGCCCCTGAGTCCTTGGCTTATTATATTCTTTTGCATGTCTGACAAATAAAGGGGGATATAATTTTGATTCATTCACACCAGATGGCTATTGTTGTGTTGGCTATTGTCTTTATTTACTTGACAATTTAAGGGAAAAGAGGTCAGTGCCCCTGACTAAATCGTCAGGTTTTGCATTTTGTTTTTTTCAAAATTCTTGCAGCACACCAGTTGCAAATTGCTGTTCTAATTGAACCAAGAGCAAGTGAAGGAGTGTGTGTGTGTGTGTGTGTGTGTGTGTGTGTGTACTTGTACACAAATAGAATATTAATGGAAAGTTATACAAGAAACTAGAAACTGATTTCTTTAGGGAAGGAAACTAACTGGGGTAGAAGAGTTATAATTTTTACAAAACCCTTTGTGCTATTTTAGATTGCTTCTTCAGCCATTAAATAAGAGATGATGTCTGAATGATCATGTGGTTGGAGTCTGTAATTGTCTTGAATTGAGGGTATATTTTTTTACTTTCTTTCTCTAATCTCTTTACTGAATCCCACTCTGTTGGTTATTTAGGAAAGCTCCGTTTTCCCAGCACTGCCTGAGAATGACATTTTCACGCTCTGAATTGTCCAGGTAAATGAATCTAACTCCTTTAAATTGTTGAAGATTGGAATCATTTATCATAGACTGTTTATAAGTTGTATTACATACTTTCCTTTCTTCTTTTTTTTATAGCTTTGTTGTGATATGTTTCACATAACACTCACCTATTAAAAGTTTAGTAGTACTTATATATTCACAGAGGTGTGTAAATATCACCACAACCTAATATTAGACATTTCAACACCCCAAAAAGAAACTCCCATTAAGCAGTCACTCCATGAATCTATTTCTGTCTCTGTAGATTTGCCTATTCTGGCCATTTTGCACATACAGAATTATATAATACTAGAGGTCCAGAATTCGTGCACCTAGTGGGGTCCCTCAGCCTGGCCTGCAAAATCAGGCTGAAACCAGCTCTCTGACATCCCCCAAGGGGTTCCAGATTGCGAGAGGGTACAGGCCAAACAGGAGGACCCCACTGGTGCACAATCAAGGTGGGGGAGGGACGTCCAAATTTGGCCAGCCAGGGAAGGGTCATGGGAGGGCTCCAGGGTGTATGTAGTCTGTCTCCCTCAGTCCAATTGGCCAGACCCCAGCAGCAAGCTAACCTACTGGTCAGAGCATCTACCCCCTGGTGGTCAGTGCATGTCATAACAAGTGGTTGAGCAGCCTTAGTATATCATTGGTATATTATGCTTTGATTGGTTGAATGGCTGACCAGATGACTGGACACTTAGCATATTAGTCTTTTATTATATAGGATGTGAGCTATTGTTCCTATCCTCTTAAGCAGAGTAAAGCATACGTTCCCTTTCCTTGATCTTATTACTGAGAGTATGTGCATGATGACCTCAAGAAACACTGAGGCAGGGCAGCTGTTTGCCTCTCGATTCCATGGCCCATCAACACTTCGCCACTCAGGCCATGAGGTGGCTTTCTGAACACCTCATCTTACAACCCTTGACTCTCCTTCAACCCATCATTCCTTTCCTGGGCCTCCCACCTTGCAAAGTTGAACCATTAGTACATCATCAAGGTCAGGCCTGCAGACTCGTGTCTTCTCTTGACCGAGGCTCATAAAGGAAGTCAACTCTGAATCTCTGGCGTGTTTCTCTCATGCTCCTGAAATGATCAAGGAGACTGGAGCCCTCTCTTCTCTCGCTGCTGCCTTGAGCATCTCATATGACCCGGTCAGCTAAATTGCAGCTGAGAGAGAAATCCCCCACAAGCATTTGTTGAGCTCTGTGGTCTAACCGGCATTAAAAACCCTCTGATTCCTGTATGCTTCCTCGCCCCTTTCTCAAAATATTCTGCTGCTCTCATGTCAAGGATGTTATTGACTTTCTCTAAAATTGCATTGTAAAAAATTATTTAAAAATAACTATTTTTTCTTCTTTCCCTTGAAGAGCTGCATAATCAACATATTCTCAAATGCCAACCTCCAGGCAGCCCTTAAGTCAACAGGGCACATGTCTGCCAAGTCCAAGAGCATGTTCTGTGTTTGGCAGGAAGAGGACACTTGATGTCTGGACTGTCCTGGAAGTAGAGTCTCTGTATTTTCTTTACCTTTTGGTGGGAATGAGGTGAAGGGAGCGGCTGGCTGGGGGCCCTGCCTCAGGCCTGGGCCAGACCTTCCCAGGGCTGTTTGCGGTTGAGTCTGTTCTGCAGGGAGTGAGGTGTCACCGTTCTGAAGTTGTCTGGAGGAGCATGGCAGGGCCTGACTGGGGCGTCTCGTGGGGATTGAAGATTTCAGGGCTCTCCTCCCACCCTCGTGTCAGGATAAGTCCAGCAGTTTGGGGGACCTTGCTGACAGCACCTCTGACTTGTGAGACCCCAGAAAACTCAGTCTGTGTCGGGAAACCCTTTGCTGGGCCTGGCTGGGCAGGGACAGGCTGCCAGCAGAAGAGTGCCCACATACAGCAGACCCTCAGAAAATACCAGCTGCTGCAGGACCGGGCCTGGAGCCAAGCCTGAGCAGTTGGTAGCGACTGTCTGGCATGAGCTGCTGAGAAAGACACCTGGGCTCAGCCAGGCTGGAAATTCTGTAATTTAGGCTTGATCTGCCCCAGAGATAGGTGATGGAGAGAAACCCCAGATAAGCCCTGCAGAGGGAAATGAGGACAGAAGCCAAGCGTGAGGACACTGAGGTGGCCCTACTCTGCAGGTGGGCCCCAGAGATGCTGGCCTGCTCCCTGGCACTCTGCCTAGCTCAGGCCCTGAGCAGACCAGCAGGCAGGATACCCCAGGTTCAACACAGGGTGACCAGAGTTGTGGCAGCCTCACACAGCTTGATGTCCTTTTGACAGATGCAGTCCCTCCATAGGTGACCCCGCACTGCCCTCTGGTGGTGAGTTCCAACAACTGCATATTGGTTTAGGATTCCTGCTGGAGACTGTAACTTACAATTTAACACATGACCTCAGCCTTGGGGCTTTGGGACTAATTTTACTGATATACATGAACCCAATACTTCTGTAATGTGAGTATAATAATCACGAAAACTGATGTACTTTATGCCTCTGTCTGGTTTTGCCTGAGACAATTCAGTAAGCATTTAAGAACTAGCACTTAGCAAACCCTTAAAATGTGACAGGCATTGTGATTGGCCCTTTCTTTGTGTCATACTGTTCATCTCCAGAAAAGGTGCTATAATTGTTTATAGGTTACAGATGAAGAAACTCTTTTTTTAGAATATATTTTATTAAACTTTTTACAGAGAGGAAGGGAGAGGGATAGAGAGAAACATCTATGAGAGAGAAACATTGATCAGCTGCCTCCTGCACACTCCCCACTGGGGATGTGCCTGCAAACAAGGTACATGCCCTTGACCAGAATTAAACCTGGGACCCCTGAGTACACAGGCTGACGCTCTATCCACTGAGCCAAACTGGTTAGGGCAGGAAGTCTCACTCTTGTTGCAAGAATATGACATTCAGTTCTGGGTGCAACTAACAATGGTGCCCCACACCCAGACAGTGGGACTGAGAGGGGAATGAAGGGGGCAGGGACACTTCTAATGTATATTTTACAAATATATATTTAATTTTTTATTGATTTCAGAAAGAGAAAGGGAGAGGGAGAGAGCAATACAATCATCAGTGATGAGAGAGAATAATCAATCGGTTGCCTCTGTATGCCCCCTACTGGGGATCGAGCCCACATCTGAGGCACATGTCCTGATAGAGAATCAAACTGTGATCTCCTGGTTCGTGAGTCGATGCTCAACCATTGAGCCACATCAACTGGGTTACACATATATTTTAAGAATGGATATTGATGGCTTATCTCCATATTTTAAAATTTAAACTAAATTCTGGGTGTCTCCCATGATGAAGGGAACCTGCTCCCAAGAGGACAACCAGGAAACGGGTCTGGGAACAGCACCTGGGCTCTTTCACGGGAGAGACAGGACTCATAGGGCATGGCAGCTGTTTCATGCCGCTGAGGACCCAGGAGAGTGGGTTTATGCCGTGTGCCTCATGTGCAGCCCCAGGGCTCAGGGAGCGGAGTTCTCAAGGCAGATGTCAGGTGCAGGTCAAAGCATCTGGGGAGCCAGCCAGTGGGGGCAATTTCCCTCACCCCCATGAAAATGGTGGCCTGTGGAGGTGGGTGTCTTCGGAAGGGCTTAGACTGGAAGTCATTGGGGAGTTCATTCAGGAGAATCATTTGTGGGCAGAAAGCCTTAAAGTCTCCCCTGTCATGAGCAGCTCCCCCCACCCAGGCCCTGCCCCTGCCCTGTCCCCCTCCATCCTGCCAGCGGACAGCAGTGCTGGCTCCAGCCTGTAGGTGGCAGGGAGCAGCATTGCTGGGTAGGAGCCCAAGCCCACTGGTGCCCAGGTTCCCATTTTTGGCTGCACATCTTTTCACCCGAGGGGGTTTACAATCTACTAGTTCCTGGCAGGTAGGACGGTTGGCGAAGGTGGGGCAGGTGGGGCAGAAGGGGTCGGGGGGAGAGACTCTATCACCTGAGGTTCTGATCACTGGTCTTGGGCGAGGCTGGGCCTGGGACTGCCTGAGAGCTCCTGGGGGCTCTAAGGGGGTGACTGAACCATCCTATCGCTTCAGGGGGGTGCAGATTGGTTCTCTTTCTTTCCTTTCACTGCACTCTGCATGGGAGCCTGGGTCCAGGGGAGACTCCAGGAGCATTCGAGATGGTTCCAGAAGCTGTGAAGAATACTAGCTCATTAAACTTGGTGTGGCCACAATTTATAAGAGGAACATGCCCTTTAAAGAAGAGAAAAAGGTGCCCCCCCCTCTCCCAGAAATGAATTCAGTGGAGCCACACAGAGTAATGGGACACTCTAGAAGGCAGGGCTGGGGCAGGAAACCCGGCTCCTGCAATGGCAGGGCTCTCTGGCCAGGTGGTGGCAGTTCTGGGATTCGGGAGTCTTTGGGGACCTGGGTTCACCGGTGTTTGAGGGGCCTCCAAGGCCTGTGTCCTGAGGGGAGCTGGCTCCTGCAGTGACAGGGCTGCTTGCCTCCCCCCACCCCAGCCCATTGGGGGCTGCCTTCGGGCTGCCCAGCCCAGAGGCAGCGTCTCACTGTCAGAAGGGCCCCTAAGGGCAGAAATAGCTTTTCCATTCCGCTTCAGAACGCCTGGCACCATCCATGATGCTCTTGCCAGGCAGGGGCTGGAGTGAGGCAAGTGATGCAAAATTTAAGGGGGAATCTTGGTAATTAACAATATTACTATCTCAATGCAGCATTTTTTCATTCAAAATCAGTGCAGCTGACTTCACGGTGAACAAAATATCAACATTTTAACTAAGAACGGGATGGTGTTAGTGGGTTTTCCTTTTGCTTTGGCTCCGATGTGGCGCTGTCTGGACTTCTCTGCCAAGGAGCAGGTGAAAGCCAGAGGGAGAACATCCCGGGTCCACCTCCCTCCCCCTTCTCCGGAGCCTGGGGTCAGCTTGAGCGCCCCACCCCCAAACCCCTTACCCCCAGGCTTCCTGCTTTAGCCTCTGGCTGAGGACTGCCGGCTGGCAGAGCAGTGGTGCCACCTAGCGGCAGACTCTGGGACGGGAAGTGGGAAAAGGGGCCCGTAACAGTTCCTGAGGGCTGGGTCCCCCAGGGCAGGAAATTCCTTTCCTTTTAGCGCTGCCAGGAGCAGGTGGGTGGCCTTGAAACCGCATCCTCATAGGGAAATAAGAGGGCGGGTGCAGACCCTCTCTGTGGCCCCTGCCCTCGCCAGCATCCTGGGGCCACGTCTCTCTCTCATCATTGATGTTCCTATCTCTCTCTCCCTCTTCTTCCTCTCTGAAATCAATAAGAATATGTTTTTGTTTTTGTTTTTTTAAGGTGAGAACCAGCCCCCTTGGCCATGGGAGACTACTTGTGGCCACACCAAATGTAATCAGTGTGTGTGTGTGTGTGTGTGTGTGTGTGTGTGTGTGTGTGTAG
Organism: Pipistrellus hanaki; assembly: GCF_964339955.1. Classification (NCBI taxonomy): domain Eukaryota; kingdom Metazoa; phylum Chordata; class Mammalia; order Chiroptera; family Vespertilionidae; genus Pipistrellus; species Pipistrellus hanaki. The sequence continues at coordinate 40,677,331 of NC_140518.1, forward strand.
ATCACTGAGTACATGATTACACTACACATAGGACCCTGCTGTGGTCTGGATTCGCTGTGGAACTGAAAGCATGTCACTTCAAAAGTAAAAACTTGTGTCCGTTTCATTCACTTTCCAACAGGGATCATCACGTGTGAAGGCGATGGCCTTCGCTGTCTCAGGGACCAGTGGCCTGGAGGTGGGTACTATACGTCGGCAGAGGGCCTGCAGCGGAGTCTGGCCGTGTGCAGGCGAGTTCCCCAGCACAGCCAGGCACGACGCCAAGGTGGGTCAAAGTCACGGCCAACTCCTCTCTGCCTCCCCAACTCTGCTCTGCTCTGGGGGCTTCTCCTGGAGCGGAATGTGAGCTATGAACAGAACATGCCCCCTGCCCTCTGTAACCCAGGGAGGGGCTCCCATCCCACACCAGCAGCCTGGGATGCAGATGAACTGGGTCACGTGGCCACAGTGGAAGCAAAGAAGAAGGAAATTCTGTTTTTGGCTGAGAACCATTCTCTAAAAGGCTGGCTTTTGTCCCCTAGGAATGATGCCAGGATGCCCGCATACTGAGCACCCGCATGCCTTGCCTTGTTTGTTCTTCAGGTGAAAGCCAGAGGGAGAGCGTCCCCGCCTCCCTCCCCCTTCTCCAGAGCCTGGGGTCAGCTTGGCCCCAGAGGGTTTTGCTGCTTTAGCTCCTGCTTTTAGCTCTGTCCCATGGGACAGAGACCCAAGCCCCAAACAGGAGCAGCTGCTGTGATGCTAATCTCACACTGGACTGAGGATGAGCCCTTTTTGGAAACGTCTGTCCCTCCACCCACACACTCCCAGCCTTGGGACTTCAAACCAGGCGTTGTCTCCCTTTTCTGGGTCTAGCTTTCTTGGGGACTCCTGCTTCCTGTTCTCAGGCACGTAGTAGGCAGTCGGTAAATGATAGGTGAGCCAGTAAATGTGTAAAGAAACCAGACCTGAGGCTCCAGGCAGCAAGGCCAGTGGGGGCTTTGGTGCTGGGCACAGCAGCTGGTAGGCTCCTGCTCCACAGGGCAGCACCTTGCCCCCTCGGGCCTCCTCTGATACCTGATGCCCTCCTCAGGCTTATCAGCCCGGGGATTGCGAACAGCTGTGCCCATACCCGTTGCTTCAGAAAGCCAAGAAAATCAAGTTCGTGGCTGGGATTGCTCACAGATTTGTGAAGAATGGCTTCTGGCTTATTATGATTTTTATCGCTGACTAGAGGCCTGGTGCACGAATTCGTGCACGGGTGGGGTTTCTTGGCCTGGCTGGCTGATGAGGGCCATCTCGCCCAGTCCTGATGGGGGCTGATCTGGGCCCACCAGCTGGGGGGAGGGAGGAGGGACAATGGGAGGTTGGCCAGCCATGGGAGGTTGGCTGTGGAAGCACACTGACCAACAGGGGGCAGCTCCTGCATTGAGTGCCTGCCCCCTGGTGGTGGTCAGTGCACATTATAGCAACCAGTCATTCTGCTGTTCGGTCGATTTGCATATCAGCCTTTTATTATATAGAATGTGCAGAGCAGAAAGTCAGCTTAGAAAGCATGTGTTTTACTCCAGGGCACCTGATTCCCCCCCCCCCCCCCACTTCACTTTTTCTCCTAGGAATCCAGTTCAAGCACTCATTGAGCACCTGCTGTGTACACACCACTGTGCTCATTGCTAGAGGAATTGGCTTTCTTTTGGTCTCAGGTTACAAAAACATGTCACCCATCCCATTCCCCAGTTTCCCATGACTCTGTGTTTTTCGTCATTATGATTTGCATCCTTATATTTCCTTCACTGTCCTTGAGCTTCTGTTGTATTCCTGGGTCACTGGGTTGCCCTGTGCTGGTGACAGCAGTCCATGTTCTTTACCGAAGCAGCCCCTTCTCTCAGCAAGCTTGTGTCAGGGTACTTGACCAAGGTGGCCTGGGGCGCCTCTTACCTGCTCCCCACATCTCTGCAAGGTCCTGAGGAGGGAGAACATGGAGAAGGCCCCCCAGTGCCCAGGCACCGGGGCTCCTTGCTCACTACCATGGAAGGGCTGAAACATCTTAGCTAAAAATACCCAGCGCCATCTGGGCCCCAAGGGCCTCCGGAATGTCTCAGCCTTGCGGGGGTAACCAGATCGCTGGCAGGGCTCCTGCAAGCAGCCGCAGGGCCCTCAGCCTTGCCGTTTTTAGCGATGGGATTACTGGCCCGGTGGAAATAGACCTCCGTGTTCTGGGCGGCTTCCTCAGCCCACATTCCAAGGCCCTCGGCTCTATTAACGCTCCCAGCTGTCACGGGGACCCAGGCGTGGAGAAAGGTGGGGTTGCCCTCCCGGCTGGTGGCGGCCTGTGCCCCTCTAAGGGCATGTTCCTCTTATAGGCCTGCGGCCTTCAGTGTCCTTAAGAAGGGGCCACCTGCTGCCAATTGTCAGTCAAGATCCATCTATTCCCAATAAGGAAGGAGCCTGCCCTGCTAGCTGGTCACCCGTTTATAGCTGACAGGTGGTTTTTAATCCTGCGCTTGAGCATGTATTTCTTGTGCAATTAATAAATTATTAAAATAATAAAAAGGGAAAACTACAGCTAAGAGATTTGGGACCCAATAAGAATTCAGAAAGTCAGAGATTTCTGGATAATATAAGGATTACAGTAGAGAAAATAAAAATAATAATAATAAAGGGGAAACGTGAGTCCTTTTAGAAGAAGTAATTTAAAATGACCTTTTACTTGGAGATAGCCGTGTCCCACCCAAAGAAGCTAGCTGGGATAGGGGGGACCTTTTGCCCTTTGGGGCCTCTTACGCATGGGCTCGTGTGCAAAAGAACCAGCAGATGCCCCGAGCCCAGATGAGTGAAGCTCACCAGGCTCTGGTGAGTGGTCAAATGGCCCTAGGGGCACTCCCAGAAGACAGGCAGGCTGAGCAAGGGGCAAGAGAAGGATTATAGTGGAATGCCTGGAGGAAGGTAACACCAACAGTCAACAGTCAAAAAAGTGCTTCCTGCTTTATCAGCCCAGTGGTAACACACCTTGCCCCTTGCTCCACTCCTCAAAGCATTTCTCATGTGTCCCACAGCGGCTCAGTGGGCAGCGCATTGATTGTGAAGGAGTTGTGGGGTCTAGAGGGAGTCCCAGCTCTGCCACTTTGGCCTTGAGCAAGTTATACTTTGCCTTGGTTTCTTCTCAGCTGGAAAGCAGGGTGACAGACCCGTCACGTCATCGCTGAGTTATTACACCAGTGACATGAGGCAGGACATACCAAGATCCAAGCTAAGAGTTCAGTAAATAGTGGCTGAGCTCACCCTCTCCATCCCTGACAAGGCTCCCTCTGCTTCGGGTTGGCCCAGCGGGTCCTTCTTGGTAGTGAGATTTGTGCTTTCATTTTTCTCTCTGCTGAGACAGGGCTGTGTTTTCTACAGTCTCAGGCATCCTTTGCTTTATGGAGTAAATGAACACTGGCGGAGGTGGTCATAATGATAACTCTTAGAAAATGAATTTTTCCGTTTATATCCTTCTCAAAATCAGACTCACAGAGGTTGTCATGGATAGCTTTCAGACCCCAGCTCCTCGCCTTCAATGCTGGGCCCATGAGTTAGCATGTCAGGTCTTATCCCTCAGAGGGTTTCAGTTTGTGGCCCAGTTTTGTGTAAAATGCATCAGGGGCCTCTCTTCTCAATTCTCTATGTCAGGAATTCTATAACACAAGTGCACTTCAAAGACGGCCCACCCTCCTCCCTCCCTTCCTGCCTCCTTTCTCTCTCTCTCACTTCCTTTCTTATCTGTATTTTAGTACATATTTTTTAAAAGATAAGGACTATCTTAGAAAATATAATCACAATATCACATTACACCTAGGAAATGAATGATAATGCCATATCATCATGACATATTCAGTCAACTTCCAAATTCCACCAAATGGGGCACGAGTGTGAGTGTGTGTGTGTGTGTGTGTGTGTGTGTGTGTGTGCGCTCGCGCGTGCACGCAAACACATCCTAATAAGATCCATGCCCTGCAATTGATGGATAGGTCCATTAAATCTATTTTAATCTATAATCTATAGTTCCTTCTTCTATTTCCTTTACATCTTTTCCTTGCAATTTATTTATTGAAAAAACTAGATCGTTTGTCGTTGAGTTCCCCACATCCTGGGTTTATTGGTTGTGACTTGGATCCCTTGCATTTCCTATAAGTTGGTGATGACATCTAATTGGGTCAGACCCAAGTTAGATCAGACCCAAGTTAGATTGTGGGGCAAGAATTCTTCCCAGGCAGTGGCATGCACTCCTATCATGAGGCATAATGCCTGGTTGTCTATATTTTTGTGATACCAGTAGTCATCATTCACTTGGGATTTGTAAGTCACATAAAAATGACAATATTGCTGAAACCGGTTTGGCTCAGTGGTAGAGCGTCGGTCTGCGGACTGAAAGGTCCCAGGTTCGATTCCGGTCAAGGGCATGTACATTGGTTGTGGGCACATCCCCGGTAGGGGGTGTGCAAGAGGCAGCTGGTCGGTGTTTCTCTCTCATCAATGTTTCTAGCTCTCTATCCCTCTCTCCTCCTCTCTGTAAAAAATCAATAAAATATATATATATATTTTTTAAAATGACAATATTCTAGTTCTTCCATTCCTTCTTTACCAATTGGAAAGCTCTCTAAGGAGAAATCCACTTGCTTTCTCTATCCTGCCCTTTCCACAGAAGGCAGCACCAGGAAGTCCTGGGAGACTCTGAGAACTTCAGCCCATGGAACAGCCTCAGGCCTGGCTCAGACTCGCTTTCACTGCAGTGATTCCCTTTCAGGGACAGCACCTCCAGGAGGACACTCGGCTTTAGTCACAGTGTTGCCCAGGAGTATTGAAAGCAAGTCAAAACAAAGTGGTCTTCAGGACAGAATTATCTGAAGTCACTGATAGGCAAGTCTGACCTCATTAGTGGCCTCCTCTCTAGAATGACAAATCCAGCAGGTGCTGAACTCGGTGGTGGGTGCCGAGACCTCTGGGCCTTTAATTCTCCTGGAGTCAGACTGGTCCTCTCCAACCTTCTAGAATCAGATGAAGAAGGGAACTTCACAACTATTTCCAATAAGCTTAATTGTGACAATAAACAAATGATTCCAAGTTAGAAGATGCTGTTTCAAGCAACAGGTCAGCCAGAGAGTTATTCTGACTTCCTACCTTACTTTGTCTTTTAAGAAAAAGACAGGTTTACCTGGGTAAGGGCTAAGATTTCCTGTTGTGTGACTTTGAACTAGTGTGGACCCAGCCCAGGACCTAGTGGCAGGTTACTCATGTATGTTCTTCCTTTGTGCATTTCTAAGAGTTAGCACAATGCTGGTGTGAAGTCTGCCCAACAGACTTCCTGGAGGTTCCCTGATAGAATTGAGGGAGGGGAATCCCTTGCCTTATAACCCTATTCGACTTGGATTTCCCTCATGCCATACTGAGAGATGCCTGTTGACAAACTCCTCCTCCTCTCCTGCCTCCAACTGCCAAAGCTGGGGCTACCCCAGGAGCACTTTTTCTTTTTGATCTCATCTCAGATTTAAACAAGAGCAATCTCTGCCTGTCTCCACAAACACACATCAGTTGAAAAACACACACCTGTCTCCACAAACACACACATCACGCCATCTGCTTACTGAGATTTCAACATGAAGCATTAAAATCACCAAACAATGAACCACTTCCCTGTGGTGGAGAGGAAACAATGAAAGAGCCCTGGACTGAAAACAAAGCAAAGTTTATTGCAGGTGAAAAGCAGTCACATGGAAATTAGGTTAGATGGCCAGGTACCAGGAAAATATACATTTTGCATATCTTCTGTCCTGTTTCAGAAGAGGGTCGCTCACTCTTCACTCTCATGGACCACCATCTGCAAAGACAGAAGGCAGCCTGAGCTAGGGCATGTGGCAGACACGTTGCCTCCTGCGCCCTCTGCTGGCCAGCGTTAGGCAGTTGCTTGCTTGTATATTTCAGTGGGAGGTGGGATTTCTTTTTGGATCTCAAGAGACTGTGCAATGGCACACATGGAGGAACTCACCCAGAGATGAGAAACTGGCCCTCAGAGGGAACGAGCCCCCCACACTGGGCCTCCTCCATCAGGTATTACATGGAACGTGACTGAGGACAGGGTCAGCAGAGGGCACTGAAAGGTCTCAGTGGGAACCTTTCCTTCCTTTCCAGAATGGTGTGTCTTTCAGTGCGACTCAGAACTGGGTTCTAGCGGGGCTGTTCTAGCAGGTCTCAGCTATGTGACCTTGGGCAAACCCCTTTCCTTCCTGAACCCAGGGTCCACCAGCTCTAACGCTGAGGGTTCTCTAGGGCCCCTTCCAGCTCAAAAATGTCTACATCACAGCGGGTCCTTCCCAGTCATCAGGGCCTGCGAGTCCCGCCCGCATCTACCACTCTCCGTCTAGCTCCTGCAAGAGCCACCTACCCTGCCGGGGGTGAAGTCTCGGGTTTTAGCACGAAGCTTATTGACTTGAGATTCGGCAATATCAGCACGCTCCTCAGCCTCCTCGAGCTCATGCTGAGCTTTCCGGAACTTGGTGAGATGAGCGTTGGCTTGTTCATCCTGAAACCAGAGCGCCCAGGCAGGTGAGGCCGAGGGCACCTGCCCGAGAGCCCACTGTGAGAGACAGGCAGGCGGCAGGTCTGAGCCCCGCACGCGGCTGACTTACGGCCTCCTCCGCCTGCCTCTTGTAGGTCTTGACTTTCACTTGAAGCTTGTCCACCAGATCCTGCAGTCGCAGCACATTCTTCCTGTCCTCTTCACTCTAGAAACGGGGACATGGAAATGGAGAGCGGCCTGAGGTCCGGCCAGTTTCCTGTGGCTGAAGTGTGTCCTCCTGGATTTCGAAGACAGAACCCGAGGTGTCGTTTGCACTTGACGGAGAAAAGGGTTGTCTCGGTTTGCTTCCCACTCACCTGGTAAGTTAGCTCCTTGACCCGCCGCTCATATTTCCGCAGGCCCTTCACGGACTCGGTGTTCTTCTTCTGCTCCCCTTCCAGCTCCAGCTCCAGCTCTCGGATCTGGGGACACGGTTGGGGGAGGGAAGAGGGGTCAGTCTGGGGCTGGAACACCAATGGGAGAAGCTGGGAAGCTGTTTCCGCTGCCAGTACCCGCGTCTCCAGTTTCTGGATCTGCTTCTTCCCGCCCTTCAGGGCCAGCTGCTCAGCCTCATCCAGACGGTGCTGCAGGTCCTTCACCGTCTGCTCCAGGTTCTTCTTCATCCGCTCCAGGTGGGCGCTGGTGTCCTGCTCCTTCTTAAGCTCCTCGGCCATCATGGCCGCCTGCGAAGACAATCAGTGCCGAGGAGCTGCCAAACCTGGGTGGCCAGAGGACCAGGGCCATGCTAACAGAAAGCACCATAGGTAAGATGATGAGCCCACCCTCCCGTAGGGAATTTGAAGTGGGCTACACCGGGCTCAGAAAGGAACCTCAGGGACTGGAGGGGAAATGCTTTCTTCCGTTTCTTAAACTGGCCTCCTTGGAACTTTGCCCACCCAAGGAAATCCTTTTGTTATCACCGTGATCGCCAATATATTTTTTCAAAGGAATCTGAAACGTAGAGAAGTTTGCTTTGACACCTTGCATCACAGATATGAGGGTAGGGAGAATAAAAGAAGGCCTCTAAGGGGATCAGGGTGTGTGAATCAGCAGGAGAGTAAAATACCGTATTTCCCCGAAAATAAGACATCCTCCGAAAATAAGACCTAGCGCATGGAAAGATAAGACATCCCCTGAAAATAAGACCTAATGCAACTTTGGGAGAAAAAATTAATATAAGACACTGTCTTATTTTCGGGGAAACAGGGTAGTTGCAAGGTAATGTCCTGCTCAGGCAGCAGGTGGCGTTGTGGCCTCCCTGAGAAGATATCTGAGCCCACAAAGTTTGGGTGCTGTTGGGAGCCATGCTGGCTTCACGTGAGGTGAAATGTGGTGGGATATTGACAGCTAATGGTCTCACTTTTATACTTGGAATAAGTCATATGTTGAAGGAGAGAATAGCATAGTCCCCTTGGGCATAAGAGACAGAATGTAATCCTTCCCGATCTTTTTTTTCCTCTATGCTCCCATATTTCTCATATCCACCTTTTAAATGTGCAGGAGAGGACAGCTGTGTTTGAGGGAGGTGGGCAGTGGTTTCAGAGCAGAATGCCCCCCCCCCCACGTGTGCCCTGGGAGAGCCCTACCTGTTTAAAGGGAACCACCTCGGGTTGGGAGAGGGCAGGGGCTTTAATGACCCGGTCAGGGCAGCCACACAGGCTCTGGGGAAAGCTCACATCCGTAATGGCCTTCTTTGCCTTCTCTTCCGCATTCCTTGCATCCCTGCTGGCATCTTCAACCTCGCTCTGGAGCTGCATGAGGTCTGTCTCCAGCTTCTTCTTGGTGTGGATGAGGCTGGTGTTCTGGGGTGAGAGGAGCGGGGTTACCCAGGCATCCGGGGCTGAGTCGCCCCCTGCCTCCCCGCCTCCCCGCGCTCACCTGGGCGTGCAGCAGCTGCACTCTCTCATTGGAGTCCAGGAGCTCTTGCTCGGCCAGCTTCCGGGCCCTCTCCGTCTGCTCCAGAGACGCCCGCAGCTCCTCCACCTCGGCCTGCAGCAGGTTGGCTCTGCGCTCCACGATCGCCAGCTGCTCCTTCAGGTCCTCCTGGCCCCGGAGAGCGTCGTCCAGGTGCAGCTGGGTGTCCTAGCCGGAGAAAGGAAAGGTCTCGTTGGAGGTCGGAGCTAGGACCCCTTTGAGTGTTTGAGGCAGCAGAGGCTTCCCGCCAGGAGCGCTCTCAGACCTTCAGCTGTCCCTGGACACCCCGGAGGTGCTTGAGGGTCTCGGCAGCCTGGCGGTTGGCGTGGCTCAGCTGGATCTCAATTTCGTTCAGGTCCCCCTCCATCTTCTTCTTGATCCTGATGGCCTCGTTCCGGCTGCGCACTTCGGCGTCCAGCGCGCTCTGCATCGTCTCCACCGTTCTCTGCGAGTTCCTCTTCAGCTGCTCAATCTCTTCGTCTTTCTCGGCGATCTTTCTGTCGATTTCCGATTTCACCTGTGTCAGTTCCAGTTGGACTCGGAGGATCTTGGCCTCTTCGTGTTCAAGGGCAGCCTTTAAAGAACAAAACACGGGAATAGTGCCGGGGACGGTGTCATGCCTGCCACGCTGTCCTTCCTGGTGATAAAGCTCCAATGGAATGTTCATAAGCCTAACACTGCAATTCACAATCCCTAATCTATCTCCAGTGCAGAAACAAAATGTTTCCTTACTATTTGTTTAGGTTATATCATCAGGAGATGATAACATTAAATGATCATGTTTCCTTTTTTTTTTAATATATTTCTATTGATTTCAGAGAGGAAGGGAGAAATAGAAACATCCATGATGATAGAGAATCATTGATTGGCTGCCTCCTGCACACCCCCTAATAGGGATCAAACCTGCAACCTGGCATGTGCCCTTGACCTGACTCAAACCTGGGACCTTTCAGTCCACAGGGCGATGCTCTATCCATTGAGCCAAATCAGCTAGGGCAATGATCATATTTCTTAGGAGTGTAAAACATTTTGTGCGTATTTTTTAAATATATTTTTATTGATTTCAGAAAGAAAGGGAAAGGAAGAGACATAGAAACATCAATGATGAGAGAGACTAATTTATTTGCTGCCTCCTGCACACCCCCCACTGGGGATTGAGCCTGCAACCCAGGCTTGTGTCCGGACCTGGAATCCAACCCGGGACCCCTTGGTCCATGGAACAATGCTCAATCCACTGAGCAACCACATATTTTAAACTCATCGAAGATTTTGTAAAATCTCATTTTTAGACCTATTTTAAGTGTAATGATTTTTTCCAATACATTTAAGACAATTCACAGTATTATCTCATTCAACCTGAAGTCATGAAGTTTGATACAAGGGTGCAGATTTCGGACTGTGGGTTCTACTGAGGCAAAAATGAAGATGGTTGTTGAATGGAGCAGAGATCACCCAAGAGGCAGAGACCCCTACCCGGGAAACAACTCCAAATAGCCAATTGCGGAGTCAAATAACAAATTTATTACAGATTCGAATCTGGGCTGCCGCCGCCAAGATGGAGCAGGCAGAAACAGCAGCCGCAGTTACAAATCCAACTTTTTTTTATACATTTCAGAAAAAGGGGGGTGGAGGTTGTTTCTATGGTTGCATGCATCGGCCAGATGGCCTAATCTCCCTTCTTGGTTTGTCCTGTTCTTTTAGCCTTGACTAACCCAGACTGTTGATTTGGCCTTCAGCCTTAACTACCCCAGACTGTTGATTTGGCCTTCAGGGCCAGGAGGGGTTAGTAGCAACTTTCTACCCTCCAGGCAAGGTCAGTTATTTTCCATTCCTCAATGGTGGGGCCAGCTAGCCTGCCAGGGGCGCCTACCATGGCCTCATGGCACCCGAGCGTCCGCCCCAGAGTCCGCTCACCTCTGCTTCCTCCAGAGCCAGCTGGATGTCTGCCTTCTCCAGCTCGATCTGCTTTCTCGATTTCTCCAGTTCATGGATGGTTTTGCCATTTTCAGCAATTTGCTCTGTGAGGTCTGCTATCTCCTCTGCAAAAAAGTGAGTTATGATGCATTTGAACACCTCTGCACGTGTTCCCGGGCAGGCAGCATCAATACATCCTTTTCACCAGTTTATTACACTTCTAAGGGCTGTTTCCTGCAGATAAGATGCTTTAGAGAGAAAGACCCCAACAGAGCCCCTCCCATGAACGCTCTTCGAGCACGCGGCCCAGAAATGGGAGCCCGCATCACCCTCTCCCGCACCCTCAGCAGCCGTGAGAGGGAGGTTTCAAGAGGTTTCAGCTGCTTACGCTCCAAGTTCTTGTTTTCTCGTTTCACAGTTTCAAGTTGATCCAAGGCTTCTTCGTAGGCGTTTTTCAGTTTGAAGAGTTCGGTGCTCAGGGTGCGGGACTCCTTCAGGGCCGCCTCCAGCTCCGCCTGGCTCTCCTGGGACTTGGTTTTCCATTCGGCCAGCACCTGGGACAGGCGAGGAGGCGGCCGCTGACTAGCTCTGCCCCCAGCTTCTAACTACACACCACCCTAAGGGAAGGCTCAGAGCCGGGGTGTCTCTTGCCTAGCTCCTTGCTCTTCATTGGTGGACTAGCCACGATTTTTTTCTGTGGATTTATTCAAGATCCATAACTGATCAGTAATGACTGTCTCCAAAAGAGTAAATGGATACTCTGAGAAGGAATTAGCTGAGCCTAATTACCCTTTCCCCAACATGAAAATGGGCCTGCACTTTTAACTATTTCTTTAAAACTCAACCTATCTGCCATCCCACAAGGGGGATCCCAAAAAGTTTCTCCCAGTGCCCAGGTTCTATTCCTGCATGTCAGCCACCCAGTGTGTGTGTGTGTGTGCGGGGGGGGGGGGGGGAGGGGGGGGGGCAGACACATTTGTACAAACGTGTTTGTCTCCACTGACAATGTCAAAAGGAACTCCAGCCCCATCCCACTCCCATTTCACTTTACACGTGAGGAAGCCAGAGCTCAGTGATGTCTGGGGACTGGCCCGAGCCCACAGGGCCCTGTGCAGCAGGGGCAGGAGGAGACCCAGTCTCCTCCCCACAGAACCACAGGTGTTCCCTGCATCACTGCGCTCGGCAGCCCAGGACGGACCCCGCACCTTGTCAAAGTTCCTCTGCTTCTTGTCCAGAGCTGCAGCCATGGAGTTGGCTCTTTCCACGTCCACCATCAGATCCTCCACCTCCCCTTGCAGCCTCTGCTTGGACTTCTCCAAGGAAGCACACTTCGCGTTCACTGCCTCCACCTGCTCCTCGGAATCCTGAAGGCGCTGAGCAAGCTTTTTCCTTGGAGAATATGGAAGAGAAGCAGATGCTGTTTCAGTTTCAAGTCTCTGGGACATCACTATTCATCATGTTGGAATCACTAACCTTGAGATTCAAACATGCATTAGCTTTCCTAAGCTCAGGAGAGCCTCCTGGCTGCTAGAAATCAGGGACCCACAGCCTGCCTTGCCGCTAGCCAATCTCAAAGTGACTTGTCTTAGGAAATGCGCTAAGGCGGGTCCCTCCAATGGCTCAGCACTGCACGTGAAGGCGTGAAATAGGAGGACATCTAGTCACAAAACAAGTTCATTCCCTAGTAGTTCTGAAGTCAGTACCAGCTTTCATGTGGTCATTGAAGGGTTCAAGTTCTTCTAAAGGTAAATAGAGTTGCATACTTGGCCTCCTCCAGCTCCTCTGTGCGCTGGATGGCGTCCGTCTCGTACTTGGTCCTCCACTGGGCCACCTCGCTGTTGGCCTTGGACAGCGCCCTCTGCAGCTCGGCCTTGGCCTCCTGCTCCTCCTCATACTGTTCCCGCAGCAGGTCACAGTCGTGGCGGGAGGACTGCAGGGCGTGGGCCAGGGCGTTCTTGGCCTGAAAGTCATTAAGAAAGAGAAGCGATCGCGGGATTGATATTTTAATGCCATGTGCATGACACAATCCAAGTCTGTTCCTCCTCTCAGCACCTACGGAACAGAGTTGCCTGGTGGTTCAGAGAAGCACTCGCTCGGATGCGTACCTTGTTCTCTTCCTCTAGCTGCCTCTTGAGCTCCTCTGTTTGCTGGGTGAAAGCTTGCTTGCTCCTAGAGAGTTGGGATACTATACTTTCCTTTTCTTCCAGTTGACGACTCAGCTCACCTGTGTCCAGAAAGAAATCCTTCATTAGTACACCCATTCATTCATTCACTTAAAAGCTCCTACTGTGTGTAAGGCACTGTGAGAAGATCTGGGAAGAGAGTAAATGTTAAGGTGTGGTCCTTCCTTAGGGGTGAAGGGATGAGTCCGTGAGAAGGAAAATTAAGCCGGACCTGGTAAGTATTGTTGTAAATGACTGGAAATGTGAAGTGACTTTGCCAACATAACTCATGAGGACAAGGGTGAATTTAGGCATGACCAGGAACATGTAAATACTCCCACCAGACCTCCCAGTGGCTGGTGTTTCCAGCTGTTTGTGGATTTGTCATGAAGGAAAATAGTGCTTTTCCAAGGACTTGATATCACTAACGACTTGAAGGTAGTCTCTTGGAGGAATATGCTAAGTTCGGGTTTGCATGCATAAGGAGGTAAGAGAAGGAAGGAGGGGGTGCGTGGCTTTAGGGCTCTAGAACCCGAAGATTATTTTGGAATGGCAACTAAACTTCCTGTCTTCACTGTCTTGTGGCTGCTGGTGAGAGATTGGTCCCCCTGTGATGATGGGCTGCCACATACCCCAGGTCACTGGTCGGCAAACCGTGGCTCTCAAGCCACATGTGGCTCTTTGGCCTCTTGAGTGTTCTAATGCCACTTCTTCAAAATAGACTCGCACGGCCGAAAACAAACTTCTGCGCATGGGCCACGAAGTTTCAATCGCATTGTATGTGTGTGCCCACACATGATATTTTGTAGAAGAGCCACACTCAAGGGGCCAAAGAGCCGCACGTGCCTCATGAACCATGGTTTGCTGACCACTGCCCTAGGTAAAGCCCCAATAATGATCCTGGTATTTGTATTGCACACCCTGAACAAAGCTCCTTTACTCATTGTCTTGATCACAGACAATCGGGGGGAAAATATGCAGCAAGCAGGAGGAAGGCCACGGGGCCCTGTTTCTAGTCCGAGTTCTGCCTTCCAGCCTCTTTCAGTCCGGGTTCTATTACTTCTGAAAGAGCTTCAACCGCGTGACAGAATCCCTCCTCTTTCTGGCCTACTTCTCTCTCGTGTTTTGACTGAACTCACTCTGTGTCCTCCTTCAGAATATTTTGAAGAGCTCTTTTTCTGGGTTATTCTAATAGTTTCTTTCCTGGAAGAGCGCTTTTGCAGAAATTCTCCCCAAACAAAGTCTGCCCTTTGGTTTTGCCCAGCGGCCCGGCCCCTGTTAAGGCTCCCTGAGGTGTCGCCGCTCCCCGCCTCCCGTCTCACCAGCCTCTGTCTGAAGCCGAGACTTCTGTGCCGTCAGCTCACTCATGCTCCTCTGAGCCTCCTCGTTTTTGCCCCTGGCCTCACTTAGCTGATCCTCTAGAGTTCGGCATATCTTTTCCAGATTGGCCTGAAGGATTGAGAAAGAGGAGAAAAGTCAGTCAGTCTCGAGATCTGAATGACCGGAGAGATCCCTTCAATCCAGAGCATCGTGCCCGGGTACCTTGGATTTCGACACACTCTCCACGTTGCTGGCGAGGTCATCGATCTCCAGTTTGAACTCGCTCTTCTCCTTCTCCAGCTTCTGCTTGACCCTCTGCAGGTTGTCGATCTGCTCGGCGAGCTCGGCCACGCTGTCCCCGTGCTTCTTCCTCAGGGCGGCCGCTGTGGCTTCGTGCTGCAGGGTGGCCTCCTCCAGGTCCCTGCGCAGCTTCAGGAACTCGGCCTCACGCTTCTTGTTCAGCTCGATCTGGGTGGAGGTGACGCCTCCCGCCTCCTCCAGCCGCTCGCTCAGCTCCTCCAGTTCCCGGGCGTAGTCGCTGCGCTGTTTCTCTGCCTTTGCTCGAGTGGCCCTCTCTGCCTCGATTTCTTCTTCCAGCTCCTCGATGCGAGCCTGTGAGCCAGTCAGCCCCGAGTGACTCCCTCCGCATGCCAAGAGCAGGCTAGTTTCCAACCCCACGAACAAACCAATTCTGGAACAGCTCCCAGAGAAATAGGAAGGTGGTTCATTTTCTTTAATACAACCTTCTCCTGCACCAACATGGTCCTTACCCCTCAGTGATCAACCCAGGATATTGTCCCGTCAGTGAAATGTTGACTCAAATACTTCAATTATGCATTCTACCTAAGATCATATAAAGAGGTACCCACAGGCTCTGGCAGCCGAGCAGAAAGGAAATGGCTGTGGCAGGCAGGCCACGTGCTCATGGGGTGACCACGTGCTCAAAACGGCTTGTAGCACAGAGCATCCAGCGCACTGTGAGCGACCCACCTGAACAAGGAAAATCCCAACCACCTCCTACCTGGAGCTCTTTGATTTTCTTCTGAAACTGGAGGCCCAGGGTCTGCTCATCTTCCACTTTGCTCTGCAGTTGACTGTATTCAAAATCCTTCCTGTGACGGGAAATGGAGAATGCATGAAGACAAAATACCAGTAACCTGCAAAATTGAAATCACTCAGTAAGTTGAAAAATTGAAACCAGTGGTTTGAGCATATACTTCTTGAGCCTTTCATCCAGCTGTTGCTTGTCATTCTCCAGATCTAATATGGACTCATGAGCAAGCTTCAAGTCTCCCTCCAGCTTCCTTTTGTTCCTTTCCAGGTCTACACGGAGCTTCTTTTCTTGCTCTAGGGTGCTTTCCAGCTGCAAAAGGCATCATTTCTTTATGAAAACAAATGCTTTTACGCCAGAGGGTTTTGGGGGTGGGAGGAGGGGACTCTTTCAACCTCGAAGTTCCAGGACTGCCAACTAGCAGTGTTTACTTACATCATCGACTTGCTGTTCCAGCTTGCTCTTGGTTTTACTCAAAGAATTGACTTTGTCTTCTTCAGCTTGGAGGTCATCCAGGGTCTGCTGGTGGGCTTCTTGGAGGGCCTTCTTCTCCCTGGTTAACTTTGCAATGGTTTCATCCAGCCCAGCAAGCTCCTCAGTCAGGTTTTTAACCTAAGAAGAAGCCACAAGCAACTGTAAGAAGAGATACAGTTTGGTTTGCTCTGACAACACTACCCTGGAAAGACCCACAAAGAGAGTACCTTGTTCTCCGTGGCATGCTTTTCCTTTTCAACCTTGGCCAATGTCAGCTCAAGGTCATCGATGTCTTTCTTCAGTTCTGAGCATTCGTCCTCCAGTTTCCTCTTCTTGGCTGTCAGCTCAGCATTGATCTCTTCCTCATCCTCGGCTCTCTCAGTCACCTCCTTGATTTTAGCCTCCAGCTGGAATTTGGCTTTGATCAGTTGATCACACCTTTCCTCAGCATCCAACAAGTTTTCACTTTCCTTTAAAAAAAAAATCACGATTTCCTTTAATGAGATAAGGCGTGTGACATTTCAGTATTTTGTCATATACAAAGTTCTTTATGAAGCATCTGAACCGAAAAGCAAAATGTCCACCAAAATTCTAGTTTACCTAAATAATCGATTCTAGAAAAAAAGTGAAAACAAGAAGATTTCTTAACACATACAGCCTGTACTTGGAGCAGCAGGTCATTTTTCTCTTGTGCTAGAGTCACCAGCTTTTCCTCCAGCTCCTTCCTCTTTGCCTCTGACTTGGCCAGTTCATCCTTGGTCTTCTGGAACTCTTCCTTCATGGTGGCCATCTCCTTCTCGGTCTCCGCACTCTTGAGGAGGGGCTTGATCTTGAAGAAGAGCTTCATCCAGGGCCAGTGCTTAACGTTCATGAAGGCGCGGACGTTGTACTGGATGCAGAAGATGGACTCCCTAAAAACAAAGTATCGGTTATTTCTCAGAAAGACACCCCCCACACACACACATCCTCAGAAGAGCTCATGTTTGAATAGAGACCCCACTCACCTTCTCTGCACCATCTTCTGGAATTCCACTCGCATGAGAAACCCTCTGCACACAGCTTGTGTCCGAGTGATCAGTTTGGCCAGGCGGTCATCGCGCATTTCTTCCAGGGTTCCCAGCAAACCAGCTTTGAAGAACACCTTAGGGGAGAGAAGGACACGTGAGTCCGTGTCTGCAGAGGTCTATAAGAGACCTAAGACCAGCAGCTGTGGAACTGAGGCTACCTTGGTGTGTCCGAATTTGTACTGGGTGTGGTCAATATCGATGGAGGCCAACAGCTTTTCACAAGCCTTCTTGCTGTCGATGAACTGTCCCTCTGGGATTGCACTGGCATTCAGCACTCGGTATCTGCCATTGGAGACACAGAAGCAATCAGAGACTATTAGCAAAACCATTAACCTTGGAGACCGTCCAGTTCAGCCTCTCTTCCTGTAGACAAGAAAGCCAAGGTCCAGAAAGAGAAGGAAAGCCGCCATAATCACATGCTGGGTCATGGCCTAGAAGCTAGGCCTCCCGATCCCCAGGCCAGGTGTTTTCTGCCACGTGCACATCAGATAAGCTCCCGAGAAAACGTGGAGGAAGGAAGTGTGTACACGTTGGCCCTGTGGAAAGTTATTCATTTGACAGGGAAGGTTCTTAACGGTTCTGTTGAAGTGGGTTTTTTTCCCATCACTATTTCTCTCTCTCAGATTCCAGTAATTGCACATTGTATCGCGAATCGTGCAGGATCTGTATGACACACCTCTGTTTAAAATCCCCATAGAGAATGCGGTTGGGGAACCCCTTCCGGCAGATGCGGATGCCCTCCAGCACGCCGTTACAGCGCAGCTGGTGCAGGACGAGGCTGTGCTCCATGGCCCCTGAGGAAAGAAGCAGGAGGTCAGCCCCCATAACGTTTCCAGAGGCCGGCCGGCCGCCGCCCGGAGACCCGCCGCCGTCTCACCTGGGGTTTTGGTTTCGTTGGGAATTATGCAGCGCACAAAGTGAGGGTGCGTTGTTCGTAAATTGGACATCAGCTTGTTCAGGTTTTCCTGGAAGAGAAAGATTAAATTGGACAGCTTACTGTGGGCTTTCACAAACACAGAGAAATATTGTAATGGAAAGTAAGATTCATATCTTAAACTTATTATGGATTCTAAAGAAAGATGGAGCTATTTAACTCTTTCTTTTAAAAGTCCTATGGCTAGAGGAGTGAGCAACACACATACACACACACACACACACACACACACACAACCCACAACTTTACATAACAGTCTTGTTTCACAGTGATCCAGAAACTAACGAAGTAGAAAGTGCCCCCTGAAATCAAGAGATGTACGTATGCAGCTTCCCGGGTGCATGAGGTGCTCCTCCTGTGTCCTTCGGGCAATGAGAAAGTGTGTGCGGAGGACCCACTCCCAGGCCCGCCAGCCCAGATACAGAACCAAATGATCCTTAAGTTCCAGTCCTCCCTCTGTCAAACTTCCCTTAACATCATCGCACCAGCACCTGGCCAACTGACAGTTTCCAGGTTAAGACCACATTGCTGCTTTTGAGTAACTGAGTTTAGCATCTCTACATTGCTCCTTTTGCAATGACTCAAACCAGCTACAAGCAAATAAACGCGTTTTTCTTACCCTGAAAAGGGCAGAGACAGTTTGGAAGGAAGAGCCCTTCTTCTTGGCAACTTTCTTCTTCCCGCTGTCAACTGGAAGAAACGATATTGGTGTGCTTGTTAGCAGGCCACCAGGGATTTGGGGGACCTGTGGGCTGAATTGGAAGGAGGAGGCATGACTACAGGGCACTCTGGGGAGTCGGTTACCATCCGTGGTAGCAAAGGTGGCATAGAGATGTGCCAGGAGCCTGTTGGAGGACTTCTGGTACAGCCCCACGACCGTCTCATTCAGGGGGTCCTTGTTCTTCTCCAGCCAGCCCGAGACGCTGTAGTCCACGGTGCCCGCGTAGTGCACCAACGAGAAGTGGGCCTCGGCCTTGCCTTTGACGACCTTGGGCTTCTGGAAGTTGCTGGACTTTCCCAGGTGCTGGTCATGCAGCTTGTTCTTGAAGGAGGTGTCTGTGGCCTTGGGGAACATGCACTCCTCCTCCAGGATGGAGAAGATGCCCATGGGCTAGATTAAGGCAAAAGGCAAGCGGGTAAGCAAGAGCTGCGGTGGTGAACGGAGGGGCCGCTGAGTGGACAGATAGGGTACCTTCTCGATGAGCTCAATGCAGGCAGCCAGGTCCATCCCGAAGTCGATGAACGTCCACTCGATGCCTTCCTTCTTGTACTCCTCCTGCTCCAGCACGAACATGTGGTGGTTGAAAAACTGTTGCAGTTTCTCGTTGGTGAAGTTGATGCACAGCTGCTCCAGGCTGTTGTACTAACACCAAAATACAATGTTCGTGTGAAAAGTTAGACTTCTTTCTAAGTCAAAGACCCATCCACCTCCCCCCTCATTGCTCGGCTCCAGCCAGCTCATTTTGCTTTCAGATATGGTCACAGTCTCCCGGGCTGAGATATGGTCTCCTCTTTGGAGTCTCCTCTGCACCTCCGTCTAGCAGGTGTGTCTCCCTCTCCTGAGTTCCCAGGGTCGGGGTCTGGCCTGCGCACCCACCACAGGCAGTCTTATTTTGTAGTGACTCTTCAGTGCGCCTTATATACTTCTCATCTTCATCTACAGACTTTAAGCTTATCTTCTATTTACCTGCATGTCTTCTATCTTGTAGACACCAAATGTACACTTTGATGAATGGCTCTATGCTAGTAGGATATCTATGTAAAATGTTGCATGATTGCCTTATTATCAAATTCTTTCTTTTCTTGGCTCTCCCTAAGTCAGTATTGCATTTGAGATTTTTTTTTATTCATTGGACTATGCCTTTAAAATTGTACTTGACACAAATACTCTCCTCTCTTAAAGTAATACAACCCCTCTTAAAATAATGCAAACCCTCTTCACATTCTCTTCTCCTTGATTCACCCTCCGTCTAGTATTCCTACAAGATGTGATGCTATGACTTGCTGGCCACCTCAGCATCTCTCCTAAGGAATCATAAAAACCAGTTCCCTCACATAGGCCACGTAAAAGCACGAACACAAGCAGCACAAACCTCGAAGATCTCAAAGCCAGCGATGTCCAAAACCCCAATGAAATGCTGTCTTGGCAGCTTCGTGTCCAGTTGCTGGTTGATGCGAGTGACCATCCACAGGAACAACTTTTCATAAACGGACTTGGAAAGGGCATTCACCGCGTGGTGAACCTGCGGGAAGACCGACCGGTGGATGAGTCTGCCGGTGCGGCCACCGTGTACCTGCAACCCTCCCCCGCCCTGAAGTGGCCGCCTACCTGATCCACAGTTTGACCTTTGGTCACGTACTCATTCCCCACTTTCACCCTGGGGAAGCACAGGGCTTTCAGGAGGTCGGATGAGTTCAGGCCCATGAGATAGGCAGTCTTGTCAGCCACTGCCAAAAGGATAAAGATGATCAAAGGGAAGCAATGAAGCTTGGCAACGAAGAAAAGACGCTTTGAGAGTCATCCAGATGCTGCAGTGGCGGCTCGGTTTGTCTCAGGGTGTCTTACTTTTCCTATCTCTAAACTGCATGCATGCAGCCACTGGGAGCTAAGCCCCTCAGAGAATGTGGAAGATGGTCTGAAAGGCAGGAGGGGTTCCAGAGAGCCCCGTCACTGCTCATTGCAGCTGAAGACGGGCCATTCTAGCCATTCGGCAAACACGAGTGCTACCAGTGCCTACAGGCATCTGAGCTCTGGAGAGGTTCAAACAGCCTCAGTCGAACACCCACCAACCTTGGCTTATACCAGGCATGTCAAACTCAGGGCATGCGGCCCTCCAGCCGTGAGTGTGATATGCTTGGCTTACACCCTGACTTGGTGACTTTGTACCTTCGGTGCCATCAGGCTCCGCCTGCTCCTCCCGCTGCTTCTGCTTGAACTTCATGTTCCCGTAGTGCATCACAGCGCCCGTGAGCTTGTAGAGCCCGGACTTCTCCTCTGCAGTGAAGCCCAGGATGTCAATGGCACTCTGGCGTGGAGAGAACGGCATATCAGCCGGCTGACCCCAGGGGCAAGGACGAGCACCCTACACCTCTCTCTGTTCTACTTACATCCGTGGCCAGCAGCTCCTCTGCGTCGTCAATGCTGGCCACCAGGATCTCGCCCTGGCTGATGAACGGGTAGTCATAAGGGTTGGTTGTAATCAGCAGCAGCTCTGAAATGAGTAGTTAGAGGAGGTCATATAGATGCAAAGAAAACACCCACCAAACGGGTCTGAGCTCCTGCTCTGGTTTGAAACACCTACTTCTGGAGCCCAGATTGGATTTAGAGTTGGAGATGTCTTAAACAGCCCCTCGGTGCTCAGGCTATGACTTGATATAAAGTATGCAGGGAAGACAGTGCAGCTGGCCCATGCAGTGCAGAGGAAGAACCCAGGGAGAGCGCAGTATTTAAAGTTTCTTGCTCTGCATGGCGCTTAGTAAGTAGGTTCAGAACAGGTAAAGGGGACACTGGTGGAGTCTGGGGGAGGAGGGCACAGATTGAAAAACTGTGACCTATTCCCAGGCTTGGGACCAGAAGGCTGAGCAAACACAGCCAAAGGACGTGGAAGAGAGAGTGCACAGGCTCCTAGGGTGCAAAACAGAGGGCAGGGACTCTCCACAGGCTGAATACTCATTGATTTTGCACTGGCCTCACAGCATTTGGTGAAAGATGGGCTTCCGTGATCGAACACAAGGGGGCGCTAAATGTCAATTAAATGCTTAGCTATTTAGAAGACTTATAAACCAGCGCTGAATTCAGTAGTGGTTTCATCCTGTTGCTGTCCATTGGATTAATTTTGTTTTGTTTCAAATTGGCACATCACTGTCAATATACCTACATCTCATCTCAAAAGCAAACTTTGTTGTCTGCGGAATCCCCTATGTATAGATGCGGCTCTACCTGGACCAGGGATGTGAGAGCCGAAATGCCTGAAAGACCGCCCCGCTGGGGACTTGCTCACCTATGAGCTCCGGCTTCTTGTTGGAAAGAATCTGGTAGAAGATGTGGTAGCTTCTCTCAGCCTTCAGCTGGAAAGTAACTCTTGATTTCTCCAGCAGATCTGTGAACACAACACAGCACTGGTTTCCAAGCTGCCCCGCCCCCCTCCCTGACATCGATTCCGAGCACCTACTTACAAGTTTCAATATCTGCGGAGGCCAGCTTTCCCGTGGTGCCGAAATGGATGCGGATGAACTTGCCCTGCGGGGACAGGGAGCCAGCGTTTACCGTGGCTCCAGGCATCCCAGCAGCCTCCTGGGCCAGCTGATAGGAGCCTTACTCCCTACGGCTGGAGACCACATGTCCTCCTCCTCTTCCTCCCTCCTCCTCTTCCCCCTCCTCCTCTTTCCCCTTCCTCCTCTTCCCCCCTCCTCCTCTTTTCAGATGATGTGCCTTCCTCCCCATTCCTTTACTCCATGCTGCCTCCAAGCCACCTCACGCATGCAGCCAACAAGGGAAGAGACTTTTTTTTTTCTTCTAGATGCAATTCAAACCATATCACTTCCCTCCCTGCAGAATCCTCCAGTAGCTTCCTGCATGAAATCCAAACTCCTCCTCAAGGTCTACAGGTACCTACGTGGCAGGTCTCTCTGCCTCTTCCCTCACCTCATGGGCACCCCCTGCTCATCTCTCTGCAGCTGCTCCCCTCCCAGCAGTCCCCCTCCTATGTCAGAGTCTTGTGTCCGTTTGTTCCTCCTCACCCTGCAGAGCTCAGGGTTCACACACACACACACACACACACACACACACACCACCTGGAGGCCTCCCCTGCGACACCGTCTAAAGCAGCGTTTTTCAACAGCTGCGGCACACTAGTGTGCCGAGAGATGTTGCCTGGTGTGCCGTAGGTGCAGACAAGACAAGAATTTTATAATTTTTCACTATTTTGTTTACTTAATATTTCATAATAAAGTAATTATAAAATACTTTCTTTGTGTTTATTTGATTCCTATTCAAGAGAATTACTTTATATATAGTCAATATAGGCACAGAGTTAAATTTTTTAACATTTTCTAATGGTGGTGTGCCTCGTGATTTTTTTCATGAAACAAGTGTGCCTTTGCCCAAAAAAGGTTGAAAAACACTGGTCTAAAGGACACCCTTAACCCTATCACAGGCCCTGCTTATTGAACTTTATACAAATGTGTCATTATCCCAAATCGTCTAGCTGATTTGTTTTGTTCTCTCACTGTCTCTTCCCTCCGGATGCAACCTTTATAAGGATGGGCCCTTGCTTGTCCCATAAGCCACAGGGAAAACCACAGTGTGTCTGGGCTCGGACTCACAAAGCGGGAGGAGTTGTCGTTCCTCACGGTCTTGGCGTTCCCGAAAGCCTCCAGCAGCGGGTTGGCACTGATGATCTGGTCTTCCAGAGTCCCCTAGCACGGGGCAAGGGAGAAGGAGCCGCAGCACGGCGGTGAGCAATGCTTCCCCGCCCCGCCGCTCCTGCCGGTCTGGTCAGTGTGCCTGGCAGACAGGGCGCAGCCAGTCCCTCCCTCCCCCTTGCCAATCTGAGGCCGAACCAAATCATCAGCGCGTCTGCCTCAGCACACCTTTGCCATGCTGCTCTCGTTAGCTGTAGGGAGGGTCTTGACTTGAGGGTCTTTTCATACTGCATCCCTTGATTCTCCAGTCAGTTGGGCTGTCTGATTCACTTCAAACCATTGTAATGTTTTTATTTAGAAAGGGAACACACGCCGCAGTTCTCTCGATAGGGGGCTGTGATTCTGCCGCCAAAGAAGGAGCTCTCTGCGATGCTCCCAGCGGACCTTTCTCAGAGCCTCACTTCCCAGAACAGTGACCGGGTCTGGCCCTGTACCATCAGCCCTGCCCAGGTCACCTGAGATACCGCTGTCCTTCAGG
Source organism: Pipistrellus hanaki (assembly GCF_964339955.1). Classification (NCBI taxonomy): domain Eukaryota; kingdom Metazoa; phylum Chordata; class Mammalia; order Chiroptera; family Vespertilionidae; genus Pipistrellus; species Pipistrellus hanaki. The sequence continues at coordinate 40,700,637 of NC_140518.1, forward strand.
CTTAACTCCTGGTGCTCTCCTTTCCTGGAGAAGGGGTATTGCCTCGCTTGCCCCTCACCAGGAAGTTAAGACAAAGGGTAGCCTCCCTCATCTCCTCACCTTCATTTTGGAGTCCTTCTTCTTGGCAAGGTCGCCAGTCGCTGCAATTGTTGCAAAGTACTGGATGACCCTCTTGGTGTTCACAGTCTTCCCTGCCCCGGATTCTCCGCTGTTGGGGGAGGGAGGGAGGGACGGACGGAGGGAGTTAGGGAGGGAGGAAGGGAGAGAGAAAGAGAGAGAGAGAGAGAGAGAGAGAGAGAGAGAGAGAGAGAGAGAGAGAAGAGAGACAAGTTCTGTTAGAGTAAACAGTCTCTCCAAGATGCCACACGGGACCTGGACATGCTCTGAGAGGCAGAGGCTGGGAAGCCCACAGCTGAGCTGACCCAAGGAGGGTAATGCATGTTCTGAGGCCTCCCACATATCTTCTCACCCACCCCATGTCCACCTTACTTTCTTTTTGTTTTTTAACATATTTTATTGATTTTTTACAGGGAGGAAGAGAGAGGAATAGAGAGTTAGAGACATCGATGAGAGAGAATCATTGATCAGCTGCCTCTTGCACACCCCCTACTGGGGATGTGCCCACAACCAAGGTACATGCCCTTGACCGGAATCGAACCCGGGACCTTTCAGTCCACAGACCGACGCTCTACCACTGAGCCAAACCGGTTTCAGCCACGTCCACCTTTCACTTGGACTTTGTTTTAAGTGCTTCCCAGTGGACAGAACAGAGCAGGTGGCAGTGGCGCCCCTGCCTTCTGCACCAGGGACAGCAGCCACGGCGACGACACTGCCCTGCGCCCGGACACTTACGTGATCAGGATGGACTGGTTTTCACGATCTGCCAAACACAAGAATAAAACAGAGTCAGTGGCAATATAAAAAGAGCTCCCCCTTTACCCCATTTCTCAAGCAGTCATAGTTCAATGCACAATTCCTCTGCCCTCTGGAGGTTAGTTTAGTCCCATGTGGGAGCTGGAGAATGAGGCTCAGGAGGTTAAGCCCCTGCTTAACACCAGCCAATGGCTTGTCACCGGGCAGTGGCTTCTGGTTGTATTAGGGAGAACAGTATGAGATTGTCAATAATGTTTGGCCCATAGAAATCTTAGTTTCATAGGGCTTAACCAGTACTTGCATTAAATGCACACTTCTCACCAGAGCGTGTAAGGGGCTAAGGGAATTGTCCTCTTTCTGCTCTTTAAGCATCTTTACCCCCCCCCTCTCCTTTGTGCAGAGGTCACAGGCCGAATAGGGCAGGCCCAGGAGCAGGGAGTGTAGACCCAAAGACCACGTGGTGCAGGCCCAAGACCACGTGGTACTCCTCGGGAGCCCTGTCCAGCGCCTGCTCGCTACTCCAGGCTTTCTCTCGGAAACCTACCAGTCAGCATGAACTGATAGGCGTTGTCGGAGATGGAGAAGATGTGGGGCGGGGCCTCCTGGCGCTTTTTGCCTCGGTAACCATCCACCACCTCCGGGTTATACACCGGCAGCCACTTGTAGGGGTTGACGGTGACACAGAAGAGGCCCGAGTAGGTCTGTGGGAGGGTAAAATATACATATGCATGTGCATGTATGTGCATGTAAAACCTTTGACTATTACTTTTTCACTTTTTTTTTTTTTTACAATAAATTAGTAAAGGAGGAAACGTGTAATTTCTGTTTATAGGTGAGGCCCCTGAGACGCAAGGAGGGGCGTGGCTGGACCGCCCACAGCTGGTGAGTGACAGCTGAGCCCAAAGCCTGTGGTTCCTGCTCCCTGCTGGCTCCTCCTGCTCCCGCCCCACTTCCTCGGCCCCTCCCCTTCCTGTTCCATTCATCCTTCTCTCTCCTCTTCTAGCTTCTCTCCCCCTTTCCTCTTCGTTCCATTTCCTTTTGTTCCAACAGCTTAGTCAAACACAAATCTCTCCAAACCTCATGCCCGCACAGCCCCCCCCCCCCCCCCCCCAGGCCCGGTGCCCGCACGGACGTAGATCATCCAGGAGGTGTAGCGGTCCTTGAGGTTGTACAGCACGGCCGGCTCGTTCAGGTGCGTCAGCATGGCCATGTCCTCGATGCGGTCGAACTTGGGCGGGTTCATGGCGTACACGTCCTCCGGCTTGACCACCAGGGTCTGAAAGGGAAGAGGCGGTGCTCACCACGGGCTCCGTGGGTGCCCGCTGCAGGCCTGGCTCCTCGAAGAGGCTGCTGAGCTGTGGATTTGCGCCAGTGACAGCGAGGGAGACCCGGTCTGGGGCAACTGGCGATGGTGCTGCAGCGGGAGGCCTGGTTCTGCGCTGCAGGGCTTGGCCTAGCCCTCTGCCAAGGGCCGTGTTGAGGGTGGGGCCCCTGTGGGAAGTTGCAGGAACCACTGGGGGAGCCGAGGAACTCCGGCTCAGGACCCCAGCCGGACCTCACCGCTCAGCAGTGTGGGGCTCATTCCTGTTTACACAGAACGGCGTGGGTGCCGTCTCTGAGGCGTGGATGGAGGAGGAAGACGAAGTGGCATTGGAGCAGCAGGCTGGCACCCGAGTTACCATGCCCAGAGCTCTCTGAGGGCAGCTGTCCGGCCCCTGAGCGGGGTCTGGCCCTTCACCACCCCCTCACCCACGCTTCACCCCCGCCTCTCACGTCAGGTTAGGGGACCAGGAGGCAGAGCCGTGGTTCCAGCCCTGAGCTGTGTCTGAGGTTCCCGGGGAGGAGGAGGCTGGCCTGTGCCCGCAGGCGTCCTGGGCACAGAGCGGCTCCTGCCCCTGCCCTGCCCACCTCCTCTCTCTGAGACCTTTGAGCATGACTGTACTCTGGTCCTCTCTGGACAAGGCAGTGGGCACCTGCCTTTTCTACAGAGATCCCCTCCCTCCTGTGCAGCCAGCCCTCTGGGGGGTAAGGGGGGGGGGAGGGAGGCTGCTCTTAGATGGCCATCCTTCACGCTGGCCCATCTTCCCTGCCGCTCCGCCAGCCCAGGCTCTGTTTCACTATCAGCAGCACAGAGCCCCGAGGGAGGGCGCCTGAGCCCCGAGGAGCACTGTCATGCCTTCCTATGTCACTTGGTCACAGGCCCAACTTGGGTGTGGACGCCTAGGACAGCTAGATGCTAGTTCTTTCCCTTTCCTCTTTCCGATTTTATTTTTCTTGTCTTTATCTTTAACTTTCTTGGAACATTCCAGATTCTTCTAGATTCTGGTCTAGAGTCCAGAAATTAGTGACGTCCAGCATTCCTTTTAAAACTCCCCCATGCCTAGGCCTGCGGGCTGCCTGCTCAGGAGACATGGGGCAGCCGCGGTCTCACACTGAGCTGTGGTCAGCGAGGGCCCCTCCCCACTCCCCTTACTTCCTGGGTGAGACAGCTGTTACTAGAAGAATCAGGAGCAAACCTGAGCTACCAAAGGAGAGTATTCCAAATGGGCCTGCCTGCTTTTGGACTCTCGCCCGCTCGCCCTCGGGATGCACAGAGCCGGGCCCTCTGACTTGAAGCAACGTAGACACTGACAGAAGCACCTGAACACCCGCTGCTCCCGTCAGCCACGTCAGGCCTCCCACCGGCACCAGCATGGGCTGTGCTTTCTCCTAGGAGGCCGGGCAGTGACTGTGAGAGGCCTGGGCACCTGGGCACCTGGGTGGGGCAGGGCCGGGCGGGGCGATGCATGGACCAGGCCTCAGGAGCGGGCGGAGAGCCAGCAGGCCATGTGGGCCTGGACGGGGCTTACCCGGTTGTCCTCGGTCTCCACCGTGACCTTCCCATCCTGGGTGCTCTTAATTTTCCCCTTGGCATACTCTTCCTTCGAGTCCACCACAAAGCAGTAGGTTTTGGCGTCGAAGGGCTGGTTCTGCGCCTCGATCCTCTCCTTCTCCGACTTGCGGAGGAAGGGAGCAGCCATGCCGAACACTTCCATTTCCGTGTCACTGCTCATGGCGTCAGCTGCAAGGCAAGCCCCTGTGAGCCGCCACCCCCCAGTGGGGCCCAGGCCTGGCCCCTCTGCTCTACCCCGGCTCCGGACCAGGCAGTGCTCGGGCCCAGGAGCCCCACCCACAAGACTCAGTGCTGGGGACATCAGCGGAACACATGCAGCTCCATCTCCTCCTTCTCTGAGGCTCGGCTCGCTGAAGGACCTAGAGGTGAGCCCAGCCTGCTTGGACCTCACTTCCTTTGAAATCCAGGTGTTGCCCAGGGAAGCTTTACAACAAACCCCATAAAAAACAAAGACCAGCCGAAACTGGTTTGGCTCAGTGGATAGAGCGTCAGCCTGCGGACTGAAAGGTCTCTGGTTCGATTCTGGTCAAGGGCATGTATCTTGGTTGCAGGCACATCCCCAGTAGGGGGTGTGCAGGAGGCAGCTGATCAATGATTCGCTCTCATCGATGTTTCTAACTCTATCCCTCTCTCTTCCTCTCTGTAAAAAAAATCAATAAAATATATTTAAAAAACAAAAACAAACAAACAAACAAAAAAGGCCATTCTTCAAAGAGATCCTGCTCAACCGCAAACAGCTAGGGAGCTTTTGAGCCATTTTGAAGGAAGGTGGCCGCCTTCTCCCACCAGGAAAGCGGCGGGGCTCCCTCCAGTGGCAGAGGACAGCAGCTGCACCTGACCTCCCATCCTTCGCTAGGTCTAAGTGCTGCCTCTCTGCTCCTCCCCAGCCTCCCGGTCCCGGCCTGAGCTCTCAGGGTCCCCGCAGCCAGGGACGTGGCCAGAATCCTCACCTGAGAGGCACACACGGGACAATGAGGGACAACGAGGCGCAGCAGCCGTGGAAACCAGACCTGTGGAGAACGCGCGAGAGAAGCTCAGGGCGCCTGGCACCGTCCTGTCCGGCTTCAAGGGCCGGGGTGCCTTCTGACACACGGAGAGCTGGGGGAGGGCCTTTGTAAGAGGTGGACAGGGGCTGACAAATTAGGTAAATAGGGAGAAAGGACTAAGGACTTACCCCAGAGACAAGCTGGAGGAGCAGATGGGACAGGACCCACAAGTAAGCCATTAAGGTTGCAAAAGCCCCCAACTGTCCCCAACCTAAGGTGGCCAGACATCCCGCTTTTGGCGGGACAGTCCCGATTTTTAACCATTTGTCCCGCGACCCGCGGTGTTTTCAAAAAGTCCCGCGGGACAAATGGTTAAAAATCGGGACTGTGCTGCCAAAAGCGGGACGTCTGGTCACCTTACCCCAACCTGGATAGCTCTTACCAGCTCACTCTGGACCGCCCTTCAGTCTGCAATGCCTCGCATTAGAAGTGGACAATAAAAGCAGCATCTCTGACTGAAAGCTGTGGCTCTAGGCCCGGGGCAGGGAGAAATCTCTAAGACCGGCTGGCTGACAGCCGGACAGTGTGGGTGGTCTTGGGAGGACGGGACTCGGGGCAGGCACATGCCAGGTGGGGCAGGTGAGGGCACAGGAAGGCACCGCATCCTGTGTCCTCTGCACCACTCACAGAGGCAAAGGGAGACCGTGACCCCGCTGGGCTGGCCGAGGCCCATGGAGAGGCCAGGGGTCCCGTCCATGATGGGGAGCGGAGGGGAAAGAGGACCTGTCCTTCACATCTAACTATTTCTTAGCAAAGCTAGGCAAGGCCCGGCCCAGCGAGCCCAGCCACGCCAAAGCCAGAGCCATCAGGAGGGGCTGTGACTTACCTTTGCCCACGAGAGCAGCTACGAGGGGCTGCTGCCGGCTGTGCTTTTATAGGCCCCGCCGGCCCCCCGGGCTCATGCCTGCTCTATATTTGGAAAGAGAATGACCACACCACAGGCTGAGAAGCGGCTCCTGCCTCACGTTTTTTTGCCGCTGTCGCCAGGGGAAAGGTATATATAGAAATGAGCAGGATTATGGCCATTCTTCCCACTCCAGAAGGCGGGGAGTTTGAGATGCCTTTTGCTGAACGTGGGGCTGGCGACGTGACGGGCCAGCTGGCTGGGGAGGCCCTGCCCGACCACAGCTCAGGCAGCCAGCCCCCAGGCCTCCACGTCAGGGGGAGCCTGCCTGGGGCAGAGCAGTCAGGGACCGGCCTCAGAAACCCCGTCTTACAGGACAACGGGCGAAACCGGACACGTTCACGGCCTCCTGGAGTTTTGAGTGGACTCCCATCCCAACACAGGGTGGTGGCAGGCCTGTGTGATTATGAAACTTATGCCGGGAACAAGGCAACAACAATAATTCTCCCCCCTCTCCCTCCCTGCTCTGCCCTCCTTTTCTCTTTCACTGCGTACTATCTCATCGGCAGTGTATTAACGGTCCTTTCTCAAGCACAGTAGGACCATTAATGCTGGGCGCTATCCCACCCGCTAGGATTCCCAGCAACAGCTGCGAAGGCCCTGTTGGTACTGAGCTGTATGACCGATTAGGAAAGGCCAGCTGCTGGCCTAGTTGGGGGCTGGGGGACAGGGGTGGCCTGCAGAGACAGGGAGGGCGTGGGGTGTCTAACAAGGGCGGTTGGTTCTAAATCAGGAAAATAAAGCCTCAGGGAAGAGTAAGGGTAGAGTTGAAGCTTTTGTCCAGGCCTTTCTACTTTTCTCTTGTTTTGCCCCCCTTTTTCTGATCACATCTTTGGGAGTGGCCAGAGGGCAAGCTATGGTTGTTACACTGCCTGCTCCCACCCATGCCAAGCCCATATAGGTATGGCGGTTACTCAAAGAGGTGGGGGTCCTCTAATGAAGGGACATTAATGCAACACCTACTGCAGTGGCCGGCAAACCGCAGCTCACGAGCCACAAGCGCCACGTCTGTCGTCGCCCGCCCGCCCGACAGCCCCACTTCTAATGCCACTTCTTCAAAATAGACTCGCCCAGGCCGAAAGCCGACTTCTGCGCATGGGCCACAAAGTTTCCATCGCACTGTACGTGCGCGCCCACTCGTATTTTGTGGAAGAGCCACACTCAAGGGGCAAAAGAGCATGGTTTGCCAACCACTGACCTACTATGTGCTGGCCCCTATACAGAGCACTTTATTTTATTTTATTTTATTTTAAAATATATTTTATTGATTTTTTACAGAGAGGAAGGGAGAGAGATAGAGAGCTAGAAACGTCGATGAGAAACATCGACCAGTTGCCTCTTGAACACCCCCTACCGGGGATGTGCCCACAACCAATGTACATGCCCTTGACTGGAATCGAACCTGGGACCTTTCAGTCCGCAGACCGAAGCTCTACCACTGAGCCAAACCGGTTTCGGCATATACAGAGCACTTTAAAAAGATACAAAAGGAAGAAGCAGCCTTTATGCTTAATAGTTTATATTATAAAGGATGAGTCCATTGTTTTTCGGATTTAGGCGACTAAAGTTCAGTGCAGCACACTTACCAGTATTGAGGGCCTGTTGTCGGCAGGCCAGACAAGGCAAGGTGAGTGGCCGCCAGGGGAAGGTTGCTAACTCCCTCCCCCGGGCTGCTTCGGGGCTGCTGCCTGCGTCTTTGTGCCATTGTCTGGCCATCTTTGGGGAGCCTGGCAGCACAGCCGTGGGACAGATAAATGTCACCTGTGGGGCAGGTGTTCTCAAGCCCCGTGGAGCCCAGGGGCAGTGCAAAGGGCCCTGGGCGCATCTCAGGCGGTGAGGGGCGCAGGGCAGATGGAGGTGGGGCTGGCGCTAGCAGTGCCTTCTTAGACAGGAGGGCTGTGGGAAGGGCCTTTGTGGAGGATGAAACAGGGTTGGTTTGGATTTGTCTTTCTCAGTTATCAGCTTACCCAGGTCTCTGTAACCACAGGCATGCCCACACTCAGAACTGAGGGGCCATATTCCCCATGGGACTGTGTGAGCGCCTGTGAAAGAGCAAATGTCGCTGAAACCGGTTTGGCTCAGTGGATAGAGCGTCAGTCTGAGGACTAAGGGTCCCAGGTTCGATTCCGGTCAAGGGCATGTGCATTGGTTGCGGCCACATCCCCGGTGGGGGGTGTGCAGGAGGCAGCTGGTTGATGTTTCTCTCTCATTGATGTTTCTATAATAGCTCTCTTCCCTCTATCTTCCTCTCTGTAGAAAATAATTTTTTTTTTTTAAAAAGAGCAGATATCACATCTCGGGGTCCGGCACAGGCTCTGAAATGCGGCCAGCCTTCCCAGCCTCTCCAGCGACCCCTCCTTCTTCTCTTCTCAAACTTCCTGTCCAGTCAGAGTGCGCAGATGGGAGGTCCTCGAGCTGCCTGACCTCCTGAGAAAGTGGAGGGTAGGGCGCTGCCCCAGGCCAGCAAAAAGAGGGTCTGGTTCGGCCTGAAGCTCAGCTCTCCAGAAGGAATCCTGATGCAGAAATGGCCACATAGAAAACGGTTTAAATATATTTTTATTGATTTCAGAGAAGCAGGGAGAGGGAGAGAGAGAGAAACATCAGTGGACACAGAGCCACTGCCTTTCCGATGGCCCTGAGCAGACTATATTGGACATTTGTTTCATTGAGATGAGGAGAGGGAAGGGACATATATATATATTTTTTTACAAACAATTCCATCCAGAGAGGGAGGAATATTAAAGAAGAGGACCTCTTGTTGCTTCACGGGCAGGCCTCAGGTGCTCACTGGTCCTCTGCTGGTGCGGGATTCCTCCCTGGATCACCGGGTCAGGTGGCTTATGGGTATTATTAGCTGCTTTGGGGGGCTAGGCGGAGCCCTTGTTCGTTCAGCCATCCCCGGCCAGAGCTAATCCCCGCGGCCAGGCGGAGAGCTGCATTTATTTTTGGGTGAGCTGGAAAGAACACGTATTGTCTCAGGAATGCTCACTGGCTCTGGAGGCAATAAGTGGGGGGCGGCTGCTCCCCCTCCCCAAGCCCCGCTCTTCCTCCCCAACTGTCCTCTGCACCTGCCACCCCGGGCTCCGCGGCCACTGTCTCCGGAGCATGAAGTCAGCCTTCCGGCCCGAGTGCCTTCCCGGCGTCCTCCTGGGAGGCGAACTGAGTGAACGAAGGTCCTCCGAAACGAGGACCTAGTCTGAGCCAAGACCGCTGCCGATGCCCAGAGCCCCAGGTGAAATGGAAGCAGAGGCCTTACCGCCCCTTTAATTCAATTCCACAAATGCCCTTTTCCCCACTTTCTATTATGAAAAAATTCAATGTGCAGGCAAGTGCAAAGCACAGTAAGTGATCACCCACTCGGATGTGAACCCCTTGCTAGCTGTCTGGAAGGAGGGGAGGGGGATTCAGGGAGTGATGGTCAGGAACTACGAAGTGAGCCACCTGTTTGTGAAGTCAATCAGAGCAAACTTACTGAAAAGGTCCCACCTCAACCTGCAAGTGAAGGGGAGAGCTGGTGCTAAAGGGTGGCCCGTGAGGAGATAACTCCTCAGTTGGGGAAACCAAGGCAAGGACTAAAGATGAGCGTGAGCAAGGCTTGAGCCACTCAGTCCGGCAAAGAGGAGGGAATCCCCTACCAGAGGTGGGCCCTGCTGCCATCCCGTCCCAGGGGCAGGGGTTGGATGGCTCCTGGGTCTGTGGCTGGGAGCACCGAGCAGCAGGATGGGAGCAGGGAAGACTGCTTTAGCAGGCCGGGAGAAGACGGTTATTCGGAGGGAAAGGAGGCGGTAAAGAAGCAGACCTGGCCAGAGCCTTGCCAAGGGGTTGGAGGATAGGAATGAAATGTAATGCATGAGTCTGGACAAGGCCCTAGAGAAAGAAGCAGGTAAACTAGCCCACTGGCTGCATGTGGGTGTGGAAGGAAAAGGTCAAAGATCATCAGGAGGATGCCAAGGGGATGAAATGGAAAACAAATAGCACACTGACCGCAGAGCATCTGGAAGGAAGGTGGCCAGTGTGAGGCAAAGGGGTTGATTAAGATTTGAGCCATAGTCTGTGTATCAAAGAATAACACTGAATTTTCAATAAGTTGTGGTTTTCAAATCACCTGAGGAGCTGTTAAGAAAAAAACTTTACATAACCAATTGGAAGACATGATGTCATGTGAAGAAAAGACTCCACAGCCATAAATACTATAGAATAAACTTACCAAGACATGTGCAAAACCTGAAAGTGGCTCCAGAAGACACAAAAAGGGATTTTCTTTGCTATTGAAGATTTGACATTATAAAGATGCCAGTTATACCCCAATTAATATATAAATGTAACACAATCCCTATAAAAATACCAATAATTTTTAGTGCTAGATAGTTGATTCTAAACTTTATGCATGAATAATAAAGAAAGCCCTGGGGAAAAAAAGTCACAAGCATGCAGTCCACCAGATATTAAAACCTCCACTACAGCATCAATAGTGAAGAAAGTGTGCTGGTGCCTGAAGAGACAGACTGACAAAAAAACAAAAACAAAACACACGATCAAAGGCCCAGAAAACAGCCCAAATGCACATAAAGTTTGATTTCTGATGAAGGGAGCATCTCAAGGCCCCGGAGCAGATAGATTCTTTAATAGCAGTGGAGGGACAGCTGGATGGCCATTTGGAAGAGGATAAATTTGGATCCATAGCTCATACCACATAACAGATTAACAACAAGTATCAGATCCCAATGTGAAGAAATGCAGGAAGTACTAAAAGAAAGGTGGGGTGAATTCCTTTACAGTCTGGGAGTGGAGAAAGCCAACTGTGTCTCAAAATGCAGAGAAGTCAAATAAAAAACAAACCAAGTTAACATCATGACAATTAAAGCAAACCTAATGACAACTAAAGTTAGCAGAATATAAATTCAGTTTACATTACAAAGGGATAATCTCCTAGTATAGAGATCTTCCAAGTTAAGAAGAACATGAAACCTGAGCAAACAAAGCAGTTAGCTCACAGATAAAGACAGGTGGCATCCTATATAATAAAGAGGTAATATGCAGATTGATCATCACTCCAACACACAAGATGGCCACCCCCATGTGGACACAAGATAGCTAGCAGGGGAGGGCAGTTGAGAAGGGACCAGGCCTGCAAGGGAGGGCAGTTAGGGGCAACAAGGCTGGCAGAGGAGGGCAGTTAGGGATGGCCGGGTCAGCAGGGGAGGGCAGTTGGGGGCAACTGGGCCAGCAGGGGAGCAGTTAGGTGTGGTAGGGAGTGGTTAGGGTGTGATTAGGCTGGCAGGGGAGTGGTTAAAGTGTGATCAGGCTGGCAGGCAGGCAGGCAGGCGAGCAGTTGGGAGCCAGCAGTCCTGGATTGTGAATCAGACATCCCTCGAGGGGCCCCAGATTGGAGAGGGTGCAGGCTGGGCTGAGGAATACTCCCCAGTCCCATGCACAAATTTTGTGCACTGGGCCTCTAGTTTAAACATAGAAAAATGCTCACTGTTTTTAGAGAAATGCATATTAAACCACACTTGCTCACCATTTTGAATGGAAAAAAATCCAAACACTGAGTAACATGTTCTGTTGGGAGACTGTGATTAAATTCATACTCTTATACTTTTCTGATGGGTAAAAACTTGTGCAATTGTTATGGAGGAGAATTTAGAAAAAATTAACAAAATTAAATAGAGCCCTGGCTGGTTCACCTACATTGGTTGAGCAGTGTCCCATGCAACGAAAGGTCACATGCCCAGGTTGTGGGCTCCATACCCAGTAGAGGGCATGCCAATTAATATTTCTCTCTCCTCCCCATTCATCTCTCTCTAAAATCAATAAAAACACATATATATATTTAAAAGTAAATAGCAATTTTCCTTTGACCCAGCAAAACTGCTTCCAGTAATCTGCCCTTAAGATCTATGTCCCCAAGTACTAAACATTGTAAGCACCAGGTCACCATGTTTACATGAACAGTACAGATCGCAAGTAGCCCAAGTATGTACGGATGAGAGACTTGCTGACTGAATTATGCTATAGCCACATGATGGAATATGTGGATCTATGGTTATGCAACAATTTAAAAAAAAAAAAAGAATTAGAAAGATCTTTATGAACTGAGATGGAATTATTCTCAAGGTATATTGCAAGTGAAAAAAGAGAGGTCCAGAACAGTGTATATAGAATTCTACCTTTTGTGTGAGAAAGGAGACATAAGAATATCTATACATATTTGCTCATTTTTGCAAAAAAAAAAAAACCCCAAAAAACAAAAACACAGAATGATAAATCAGGAACTCATAAGAATGGTAAAAGTGGTTACCTACAGGGGGTGAATGTGAACCATGAGCTCTGCCTTCTTACATGGTCTTGACTCTGAGCCATGTAAATGACATGTATTCAAAGATAAATTTAAATTAAGAAGAGGGAAAAGAGCAATTCCTAAAATTGAATACAAACTGAACAAATAAACCTAATGTACAACCACACTTTTTTTTAATAGACTAATTCCTGTCAATTTGGAAAAGTACTGTGTACCTTCTTAGGGAGATGTATTGAAAGCATAAAAGAATGGCAAAGAAACTGGGAACACCTCTCCAGTATGTTTGTTACTAATTATAATACTGGATTATAATTTCAAATAATTTATATTTTTTGGAAAAGGCAAATAACTAAACAAACATATCCTTCTTATGAGAAACAATTATTTTCACTCTTAAAAAGAAATGACAAGAAGGTAAGAAAAATCCCTGCAAAGTTCATTTGAATTTTGCCTGTTAGTATGAATCAATCTGAGAATCTGAAAGAATAATGACTGTAGCTGAATATCAAATAGTCCATGAGGCTTATGGTGAGACAGGGTGGAATAACCTCCAGGGTCATTAGTGACGTAATTCATAACTGAGTAAAAAAAGGTAAACTGAAAGGATAAAAAATGCTTGTGTGACTGCTCTTTTAAAGGTAACACACAATTTGAATAGTGTTGTATGCAAAAAGAAAAGTTACTTGGGAGATTATGGGTGATTTGAAACATATTCTTTAACCTTACATGTAAAACTTTATATTTTGCAGATGCTTGACAATTTCAAATCACTTCAATGGGTTCACGTTAACCTCTAATTCTCATGTACATTTTATTGGAATCTCTGCTCTCATGCCTAATGTATCAGCTGCATTCTTGTCATTTCTTCCAAGTTTATGTACAGGATTCTTATGCTTTTCAAATAAAGAGCATTTCTTGTTAATTCCATTGAAGACTTCAGTGAAAAGATACCCTCTAACTCACCCAGGTAAAGACTTGGAAGTGATGTTTTGCCAAAAGGCAGCCTTGATTTCAATTTCCTAAGATTTATAATCAAAAGGATGCCCCATGGGGACACCCCATTTTGGATTCCTATCACCATAAACACCCACAGCAGTGGAACAAGTTGAGACTTGACTAGAAATTGGGACCCAAATTCTAATCGAGGTTCAGAAGGGCACCACTTTCACCTGTGGAATTGCCTCATGTATCGAGATTTGGACGTTATCCTGGGGCCTCTCTCCCTGCTTCTAACCTCTCCATCCGAAGCCTTTTAACTTGACACTGGAATGAAGAGCAAATCAAAGGTTTCTTCAAAAGCTGCTGCTCCCTTTCTGGATCATTCCACAGGCTCTACCCGGAACAGCTGGGAATGAAGACCATTTTATCTAGAGCAGGCATGCTGCAAAGTGACCCACACAGCTGTGTGGTGGCTTAAACAGACCCTTTTAAAGTGTCTGGCATTTTAGACACTTAGCATCTTGTGACATGAGACTAGCCTTTTAATAAGTCCTCTTCTTGACAAGGTTCCTGGGCCAGTCATTCTGACCTTGTAACTGCTCAAATGAGTACCAGAGAGCAGGGGCTCCAACTAGACATGTATTTCCTCCCGATTCTGGAGGCGAAGGCTGAGATCATGGTGTCAGCAGGGCAGGCTTCCTCCGGAGGCTGTCTATACAGGGTCTCTGGGCACCCTGATCTTCTCTGATGACACACCAGTCAGACTGGATGAGGGCCCACCCTGACAGCCTCATTTTAACTTCATCACCTTTAAAGACCCCCATCTCCAAATACGATTAGGATTTCCACGTATGGATTTGGGGAGATACAATTCAGCCATAACCGTTCATGATTTTTCTTTTTCACATATTTTGACATGCCTTTAGAGTAATTTAACTAAGTATTAAGAAGACATAAAACCCAAAAGATAGGCCTGTTTCATGTGCACGAAAAATGTAACTGATGTGCACAGAGAATCTGTGGTCTGACTAGGCGCTATCCCTGCTGTGGTAGGATCTGAAAAACTTTCAGAGGACTTTGCCCTATGCAGCAGCTACAGGTGGAAAAAGTGCAATTCAGAACAAAAGCCAGAATTCATTCCATCACTCAACAGTCATTTCCTGGCTGTACTTCACCCAAGGATATTTTTCCATTGTTTTGTTTGTTTGTTTGTTTTTTAGGGAGAGTGGAAGAGAGGGGAGAAAAAGAAACACTGATGTGAAAACACTTGATTGGTTGCCTCCTGCACGAGCCCTGACCAGGGCCTGGGCTAGAGAGGAGCCTGCAACCAAGGTATGTACCCTTGACCGAAACTGAATCCATGATCCTTGTGTCCGCGATGCTCTATATCCACTGAACCAAACTGGCTAGAGCCGACTGTGTGTGCTTTCACTGACACATTAAGTGATGAGTCAAGTCTTCACTCAGCCCCATGCAAACCTTGTTTTCTCATATTTCTCAAGGCAGTTCCCAGGCCACCAGCATTTGAAGCACTTCAGAAGTCTGTGATGATCGCAGCCTCTACATCCCACCCGACTCAGTGAATCCAGCTAGGGGTCTGGGAACCTGCACTACAGCACCACCCCTTTGTCACCTCCAGTCTGGGGGAGTCTGTCCTGAGCTGTGTGCTGCCATCTACCCTTTCTCTCTTCACCCATGAGAAAGATCACGCTTGTCCAAGCTGCAAAACTGAAAATACATTTATTTCACAGAGCACTCAGTACAGGCAGAAAAGGACTATTTCCATTTGCTGTGTCATTGAAAACCCAGCACATCCTTTGACTGAAATTCACATAAAAGTTCCCCAAAGAGCCGAAACCGGTTTGGCTCAATGGATAGAGAGTCGGCTTGGGGGACTGAAAGGTCCCGGGTTCGATTCCGGTCAAGGGCATGTACCTTGGTTGCGCGCATATCCCCAGTATAAACATCTCTCTCATCGATGTTTCTAACTATCTCTCTCCCTTCCTCTCTGTACAAAATCAATATATTAAAAAAAAAAAAAAAGTTGCCCAAATAAATGAATCTAATAGTTTTACCCAAACAATAGTCTCTCTTCATCAGTCAGACCAGCACCTGCTGAGAGGGAATGCAATGCAGACCTGACAGTGATATTTCTTAACAAGGACGACTACACATAAGCTTTCAAGTGTAAAGATCAACTTCGAATGCCAGCGAGCCTAATTCATCAGCCACCAGACTCAAAGGGAAGCTACATCAGTGTGGGCGTTACACTCTTCCTGGGAATCCAGCCCCACAACCTGCACGGGCAGGGGTCCAAGACAAAGCAGAGGCAGCAACTGAGCAGCGGGCCCAATTCCCAGGCAGAAACGCACAGACTATGCTCCTTCTGGGCTGTGTCCTTCTCCGAGGTCCGCTCCACTGGCTTCGTATTAACTTGGTCCTCCAGTCTGGCGGTGGCTATTTGGGAGACTTGGTTGTAATCTGTAAGTTCCAAGAACCTACACTGGCTGATTCCAAGGGTAGCATGCCCTGTCCAATATACAGATGCCCTCAGAGTATGAAGGCCACTCTGCAGGTTGCACATATATGTCAGCGGTCTCCTATGGGAGACAGAGCTCCTTCCTCTTCTGCAGAGAACAGTGCAGAGGCAGCGGCTTTGGCTAGCTCATCCTCTTGTGCTCCCGCATGTGCGCAGCGATGGAACCCGCTATTTCTGCATTCCTCTTGTTCTGGCCATAATAATCGAGAAATTCCCCGTCTGGTCCAACCAAGTACATTATTATGGTATGGTCCACCTGCAGAGAAAGGGGCGGGGATGACAAGATTACCAGAAGCTGCTGCTTATTTTACAGGTTAGGTGCTATGGATAACAGAACTTCACACTGATGTTTCAATAACTCGTGGCACCTATATTTACGGAACGGGCCGAAGGCTATCCACCGTGACACATTATCTCAGATAGCTTGTGTTCTAGAACTCTGCACTGACCATCGCTTGAAACATCAGCAATAATTTGGATTTCCTCTGGCTCAATCCTTAGCATATCCACATAATCTCTGCAAAAAGAACCCACTTTTAAGAAACAGCGGCTCTCTAGCCTTTGTAACACAGTCAATGCTTGTGGGTGATACTCTCTTTGGAAGAGCTGACATTTATGAGTAAAATATTTCATCGGACCCTGGACCGTTTGACAAAGACAGAGCACATGGAATTAAAGGTGTTGGGGAGAAATCATGTTCTTCAGTAAGTTCTTTTTTCTTTTTAAATATATTTTTTATTTACTTCAGAGAAGGAGAGAGAGATAGAAACATCAATGATGAAAGGGAATCATTGACTGGCTGCTTCCAGCACATTGGACCGAGCCAGCAACCCAGGCATGTGCCCTTGACCGGAATTGAACCTGGGACCCTTCGGTCCACAGGTCGATGCTCTATCCACTGAACCAAACCAGCTAGGGCTTCTTCAGTAAGTTCTTGGGTATATGCCTTTCTTTGGGGAGAACTGGCTGGCTGGCTGTCAAATAACTCATCACGACCTGAATTCTGCTTACCATGTTTCATGAGAAGAAACCAGAAAACCAACTAACTATAAAAGTTACAGACTCTAACACAGTATTTAGTCCTGATATCAATGATTCAAATGGAAACATGATAACAGGTGTCTTTCTCCCACAGGAGATTTTTACACTGCACTGGACAATCCTATCCGAAGCAAAGCACCAAGAAACTCCTGAGGAGCCATAACCCTACACCTCAGAGGGATCACCTAAAATCCACTATCCATTTTCCAGGCAAAGTTCTTAAAATAGTCCTAGCTCTAACTTAAATTTAGAGTAGTCACCAGTCTTTCTGAGTTATCCGATTCCACAAAATCCCATTTCAAATGAGCAGAAGACTGGGAATTTAGAGTCCTTGGAATTTACTGCAGGCTTGATTGCTATTTGGCAAGATTAAAAGACAGGAATGTGATCACACATACCAAACTGGAGACAGCCCTCAAATATATCCGAACATACGGTACATGTGTGAGGTAATTACTTTTTTATAAACACACATTCATAAAGACACAGCAAATGGAAAGAGCCACCTGCCCCTCAGCGGCGGAAAGAATGTACAGCGCAGGCTCAAGCAGCTGTGACTTCATGTCTTGGATCTTTTACTGCAGGAGCAGGACAGGGGCTCTCTGCTTCTCCCCCCATTTGAAATATTGGTCAAAACTAGGTCTCCAGCTCATATTCAAACCTTATCCTGAAGCTCAAATCCTCCCCCCTCCCCCCACTTCTTCCTTTTCTCTATCTCTATCTAAAAACAGAATTTCAGTGCACTGAACATAATCGGAGTATTCTTAATATAAGTTACTTCCTGCCGAAACCGGTTTGGCTCAGTGGTAGAGCGTCGGTCTGCGGACTGAAAGGTCCCGGGTTCGATTCCGGTCAAGGTCATGTACATTGGTTGCGGGCACATCCCCAATAGGGGGTGTGCAAGAGGCAACTGGTCGATGTTTCTCTCTCATCGACGTTTCTAGCTCTCTATCTCTCTCCCTTCCTCTCTTTAAAAAATCAATAAAATATACTTAAATATATATATATATATATATATATATATATATATATATATATATTACTTCCTAATACATAATAAAAATATTCTACTATTCATGTACGTCAGACTTGTCAGTAGTCAAGTCTCAATGCACATTTGGTTAAGGGCAGAGCAAACTACCACCTGTTTTTGGCGTAGGATACTTTAAAGTTCCTAGAAGAGAAAAATAAACCAAGCCACCCTGGCCAGGGCACAAGCTCTTTCCATTGCCACCTTAACCCAGGGGATAGGTAGTAGACAACAAAATAGGCTGAGAGGATAAATTATCAAATTGGTAAATGCCAGACTGAAGCTTAGAACCTAGATCTGTCCAATTTCAAAGTCCTCAATCATTTTATATCACATTGCCACTATCTCTACTTGATATACACGAACACACCTTTTAATTTTTGAAAAGGTAACCTATGTTCATAAACAAGCACAAACTTATTCAATGAAAGTCCTCCTCCTCTTCCAGACCCTCCGAGTCCTCGGTTCTCCTTAGAGGGAACCCCGCTGCCAGTTCCTCTGTGTTCTCCTAGAGCAGGGGTGGGGAAGGTCCAGCCCGTGGGCAGCAAAAGGCCCATGAGATCACTTGGTCTGGCCCTGCCAAGGCATTAGGGGTGAGTTCGTTAATGTCTGACCACATGTAGCAGCTAATTTTTAAGTGGATAAATTTGTAAGGCCTGGGGATGATGTTATAAATATCCACATGGCCCTTGGCAGAAAAAAGGTTTCCCCTTCCTGTCCTAGAGAAATTCTCTGCCTTTGTTAGTGTCAGTTTCTATCTTCTTATTTCTTTTACCACCTGTCACCTATTTCTCTTTACAAAGAAGTAACAATATACTGTACTTTACTTCTCATTTAGTGGTGTACTGGACATTGTTCTATTATCAGCACATACAGAGTAAGCCTTTAAAAAATGGTTGTCTGGTTTTCAGTCTTTTTAGGAGCAGTGCTGTAGGTTACAGCTACAGGATAAATTCCAAACAGCAGAACCTCTAACCTAAAGAGTATCTGACAAACTGCCCTCTTAGGAGGGTGTTCCCGTCAGCAATGCAGGAAGTACCTCATCCCAACAGCACCTTGGCTCTTTCCCCAAATTCTACTTTGACAACGTATTTCAAACGTTTGATCTCTGCTGACCTAACTAGTGAAAATGGCACCGCAAGTCACATGTCTTTCACTGAATGACACTGAATATGTTTTTGGTTTGAAAGACATTTATATTCTTTGTCAAAAGTAGTTTCTAATGCATACAAAATCACATGACATTACATGCATACAGCGCAGTGCTGTGCACATTTAGCTTTCAGTGGATTCCCGAATGTCTGGCACACCAGTACACACACTACCATTCCGAGGGCTCCACTGGCCTTCGGAAGCCAGAGGCGTACCTTTTGCTGCTGCTGTTTGAGATAAAAACCTCATTCCATTACAACTCAACCTTTAAGATACTCCCTGCCTCTTTGCAGTTCCTAGCATTGCAACAGCAATTTCCCACACCATCTTGTGGATGAAAATCTGTGACTTCCAGGGCAGAAGCCATACTAATGATGAGCCAAGAAACTGGCGAGTGTCTCCCCCTATTGGTTGATTTGGCAGATTTGAAACGTAGAGCAATGGACTCCACATTGTTCCGATAAAAATATTAACATCCCATTCTGGATTATGCACACAGTACAAATCTCAGTGCCCAAACTCGAAACCAGTTAATACAACTCTCTTTTATAGAAAGAGTACATAAGCTGGAATTTCTTGCCATGGCTTCCTCTCTCATTCTTCTCATGCTGCTGGTGCAACAAGGGGAAACCACAGCAGGGTTTCCTCTTTCCTTAAACTTAGGGCTTAAGGAAATATGCTAATTTCTTTCTTTTTTTCCCCCCTCATGAATCCAAGTTTCCCTAAATCTAGGAGGCATCAGAACTGGAAAGTAAGATTACGGAAAATGAGATTAAAGCAAAGGGACCAGAAGCCTAATTTAGGCTGTAGGCTTCAGTGTGCGCCAGGTGCAAAGGTGACGGAAACCGCAGGGCCGCAGACAAAGCACACAGTGAGGTGTCCCCTCTGCACAGTGCTCTTGGAAATGAGCCATGGCAAGCCAGAGATCAATGACTCAGGGTCCTGGCCATCTTTCTTTCTATAAAACAGCTTTGCTACTGAAAAAGCTCTTCTGATTAATCACTTTTGTCCATCCAAATTAATACAGAAACCAGAGTATGAAAATTGAAGAAAAAAATGGAAATGTTACTAAAATACAATGTCAACTTTAAAAAAAAAAAAAATATATATATATATATATATATATATATATATATATTTCTATTGATTTCAGAGAGGGAGAGATAGAAACATCAATGACGAGGGAATCACTGATTGGCTGCTTCCTGCATGTCCACAATGGGATCTAGGCCCCAAACTGGGTATGTGCCCCGACTGGGAATCAAACCCTGACTTCCTGGTTCATAGGTTAATGCTCAACCACTGAGCCACGCTGGCCGGGCAATGTTAATTCTTAATGTGATGGGAAACTTTCCTATTTAGAAAACCGAATAGAGCAGTGTGCATGCCCCTTCTTGGTGCTTCACTGTGAAGCCACTGGTAAGAAACGGAACCCAGGAACTTGGGCATTAGCCTGGGGCTCCTGGGCAGTGCTCATGAAAGTAGATAGCTCTTGATGTATGAGATACAGAAAAACAACTTAACGGAATTTCTGTTCATCATCAAAAAGCACATATTAAACACCTAATGGTGCCAGTCATATAGAGATATAAAAATACACCTGCCCTAGCCAGATTGGTTCAGAGTATAGAGCTTCGGCCTGCAGACCAAAGGGTCCCAGGTTCGATTCTGGTGAAGGACACATACCTTGGTTGCAGGTTCCTCCCTGGCCTAGGCCCTAGTCAGGGCTTGTGCAGGAGGCAACCAGTCGATGTGTTTCTCTCACATCAATATTTCTCTCTCTTCCACTGTTCCTAAAAATCAATGGGAAAATATTCTGGGGTGAGGATAAACAACAACAAAAAGTGTCCTTGGGCCGAGACTGGTTTGGCTCAATGGATAGAGCGTCGGCTTGGGGACTGAAGGGTCCCGGGTTCGATTCCGGTCAAGGGCATGTACCTTGGTTGCAGGCATATCCCCAGTAGGGGGTATGCAAGAGGCAGCTGATCGATGACTCTCTCTCATCGATGTTTCTAACTCTCTATCTCTCTCCCTTCCTCTCTGTACAAAAATCAATAAAATATTAAAAAAAAAAAAAAAAAAGTATCCTTGGGTAAGGATTAACCAAGGAAAAAAAGGACAAAAAAGAAAATACACCTTATAGGAAGTCTACCTATCTGTGACTATCCTATTTTCTCTTGCTTTTCAAAATTCTTATTCATTCAACCCAAAAATACAGTTCCTCATGGCCAGACACTGCTTCTCAAAAGAAGCATATTTCTTTGACCTCTTCACAGGGGACACAGAAACAATATGATGCTTTTAACAAGTAAAAAAACTTTGCTCCAAAATGCTGGCTTCTCTTTATTTCCAATATGGTATAAAATATTATGTTCTGTTGTTTCTAAGGCACCACTAATTTTATATTGCCCTGTAATTTTTCTAAGTTATAACTAGAAAAGAAAAACAGGCAAGTAAATTATGGGAATATATATTAAATAAGCATCCTTAAAAAATTATACTTCTACTCTACTTTCAAATATCCCTAGTTCCTAAGGAATTTGCAAAAATCTCAGGTTTTCTTTCCTCTCTGATGCCAGTCATCATTTAAACCTATGTGAACATCTGAGCCCTCAGAGTTGGTCTGTGGGTAGAAACCTGAGCAAGTACTTACTATGTAGTCCTCATCTTCGTCCCTGGGGCCAGGACTGTAATACACTCGGTAAGCTCTGGCTACTTGATCAATCTGTTCTTTTGTGCCAGTCAAGCCAACCAATTTGGAAGAAAATTCTATAAAAAAGAAAAAGAAAAAGAGAGAAGACAGTGAAAAATGAGAAGCGCACAAAACGGCCTATCCCTACATGGAAAAGCAGTACTAATATAAAGCAGCCCTACTGCTACTTTCTTCCTGAGTGTCCCTAAACATTTCCTCATGTTTCAAAAGGAAAAAATATTCACATAGAGAACAAATAAAATTTCTCCTGTTATATATGTCACATTGAAATTAAACTAAAAATCAGTGATAGAAGATAGCTAGAAAATCCCAAAGTATGTGGAGATGAACACACTTCTAAATAACACGGGTCGAAGAAATTTCAAAATAGAGTAAAAAATATTTTGAAAAATGAAAATGGAAATGCAACTTACCCAAATTTGTGGGATGAAGAAAAAGCAGTGCTTAAGAGAAAAATTTATAGCACTGAATGTATACATTAGAAAAGAAGATCTAAAGTCAGTAAGTTTCCTCCTTAGGAAACTAGAAAAAGAAGAGCAAATTAAACCCAATATAAGCATAAAAGAAAAGTGAGAGCAGAAATCAATGGAGTTGAAAAACAGGATATTAATATAGAAGATCAATGAAACTTTAAGTTGGTTCTTAATAATCTATCAGTCATATCCTTTCATGACTATCTAGTTAAGAGGGAATATATTCTACTTATTTAAGTCACATTTCTTAATTAGTTGTTTTTAAATGAGATATGCTAAAGTTCAAAGATATAGTCATGAATTAAGCACTATAGTTTTTATCTTCATATCAAACTAGAGGCCCGCTGCATGAAAATTCGTGCTCCCTAGGGGGATCAGGCCTAAACTGGCAGTCAGACATCCCTCTGGCAGTCCAGGAGCCCCCAGGGGATTTGAAATAAGGGCCTAAGCAGTTAGTCGGACTTCCTTAGTGCTGCCACAGAAGCAGGAGAGAGGCAGGAGAGGCTCCTGCCACACTGTTGCACTGATATGCCATGAGTAGGCTTCTGGCTGAGCAATGACCTGTGGATGAACAGTGACCACCAGGGGTTAGCTCCTGTGTTAAGCGTCTGCCCTCTGGTGGTCAGTGCATGTTATAGCAACCAGTAGTTCCTGGTCGTTCTGCTCTTAAGGTCAATTTACTTATTACCCTTTTATTATATGGGATCATATGAGATAAAATTTTGTCTCATTAGTTCACACTAGGTCAAAATATCTGTATCTCATTTCCCAGAAAATAATCTCATACTACAAATCTGCTGTTAACTTTTAGGAATTTATGTACGTAAGCTGGTTAAAGTCACTTAAAACACCTGGATTCATCATACTATTAAAGGGATAGTCCAACATTTAACCATAGTACCTTCAAGTTGAGAAAGCCTATTTTCATTCCTTGGACTAATTCATTTTAAACTGAAAAATTGTTCAGGTTCTGAAAAAGCAAGATGGCTTGTCTTTCTTCACTGCTCTGTGAGTAAATGAAGAGAAGGTAAAAGAAGCCTGAACTAGTTGCACATCCAGATCTTTTTTAAATTGTTGAAATTTCAATAATTTTCTGGCTACTAATTTAAATATTTTGAAATCCCCCCAAATGCAATTACTAATGATTACTTCACCAATCACTGTCATAGATGCTGTTGAAGAATATCATCAGAAGGTTTTTTTGTTTGTTTTTCATCACAAGGTTTTGGCAGTCTAGTTAAGTGCAGCAACTCAGATATCTATTCATTTGGGGACATTTATAGTTTGACTACTATTCCTGCTTTTTCTTGCTTTAGAAAATATGCTATTGCCCAAGTTTCTGACAAACTTAAAAACTATGAACATTAAATCTACTTTTACACACTAAAAACTCTAAAGGAGAAAACATAAACCATTGTAACCTTAGATTATGCAAAGATTTCTTACATATAAAGCTAAAAGCATTATCTATACAAGAACAAATTTATAAACTGGATCTCATCAAAATGAAAAATTGCTCTTCAAAAAACATGGCTAAAATGACAAGCCATTGGAGAAAATATATGCAAATCATACACTTGATAAAAGACTTCTATCAGGAATATAAAAAATTTAATAAATAAAAAAACAGCCCCAAAAGATATAAAGAAACACTTTTTATTGAAAAAGTCATGCAATGGCAAACAGCATGAAAAAAATGCTCAACATAGGGAAACTCATTAAAACCACAATGAGGTGCATATCCATGCTCCTAGCAGCTTTATTGGTAATAGTCAAAAATTGGAAATAACTCCAGTGTCCATCAACTGAATACTATTCAGAAATAAAAATGAATGAACTATTGATACATTCTATAACATGGAAGAATCTCAAAATAATTATGCTAAAAGACGCCATTCAAAAAAAGAGTATATATTCTATAATTCTCTTTACATCAACTTCTAGAAATACAATCTAATCTACATAGACAGCAAGCAGATCAGAGATTGCCCGAAGCCAGAGGGTGAGTGAAGTGGAGGGGAAGGAGGGAGGGATTAGCGAGGGTACAAGGAAGCTGCTGAAGGTCATGGATAAGTTTATCCTTTTTGTGGTGGTGGTTTCCCAAGCACACACATATGTCAAAAGGTAACAAACTGCACACTTAAATATATACACTTTATGTCAATTATATCTCAATAAGTCTGTTAAATAATAAAATATATAGTAAGGTCCTTCACAAAACACATTTTTAAAAATAACCTCAAAGGTTTAGAGGACATGTGCACTGGACTGTGTCATAATAAAAACAAAATAAAACTATTCACTAGTCGTTCTGTCCAGTAATTTAAATCAATTTCACCATAACTAGAATTTAAATTCCTGATTTTTAAGCACCCACCTTCTGCACACTAGTATAAGAACAAAACCTGTCTGATCAGATTTTTATTATCAACATACTTTTAAGTTGAAAAAAACTTGAATCCAGAGAAATTAAGCAACTCACCCAAGCTCCTAAGACCTAAGTATTCACCTTTAATTCTACCATAATTTAGTCTTTAAAAGTACCTAATAGGTTTTGACCTGCATGTTGAGATGTTTGAATTGAAATCCTTCCACTAATAGTTATGTTTTTTTCATAATCAATGTTTTGAGTTTATAAGGTATGCCCTGAGTTCAAAATGTGCTTACATAAGATTTATTTTTTATTATTATTATTTTTTTAATATATTTTATTGATTTTACACAGAGAGGAATTGAGAGGGACAGAGAGTTAGAAACGTCGATGAGAGAAAAACAACATCTTGCACACCCCCCACTGGGGATGTGCCCGCAACCAAGGTACATGCCCTTGACCGGAATCGAACCCGGGACCCTTCAGTCCGCGGGCCGACGCTCTATCCAAACCGGTCCCGGCCATAAGATTTATTTTTAATCTCCCAATATACACACTCTCAGAACGCATGCAATGTTAATTTTACAAAGGAGAGAATGATACACAGGCAGAATTAGAAACAAGGCGCCCTTACTCTCAATTCAAGACTTATTAACTACCTTTGCTGATCTACGAAGGCTGAGTTCAGTTCCCCGACCCTGACAAATAAAAGGACCCAGGAATTAAGAAGCCTGTGTCTTATTTATGTACTAGCCACAGTCACAACTCTGAGCCTCATCTTTGTATTTGACTATAAAATTGGGGATAACATTTGTCCTCACTATTTCACAAGCATTTTTAAGATCCAAATGAGTTGATACTGCAAAAACCGTAGAGCTAAACAGATATAAGTATTATTAATGGAACACACCTTTCACATAATTTGCAATGGCTTCTTTTGTGTCCCTCTCTGGGTCAATAGTGATGAAAAGTGGAGTTAAATCTGGCAGACTTGGAATATCATCTGAAAGAAAGTTCCCGTTAGTCAGTATTCACACTGTAAGGGAAATGACAAAGAAAACCAGCAATTACAGTAGCTACAGCAAGGCTTAGGGAAACAGGCACATCTGACAGTGTTACATGACGGGGAAGGGGATGGCATGGCCTTGAGGAGAAACAGATCGTATACTGCCTGTGGTGGCATCAGATAACCTACCAAATACCTGCACCAGCATATCCTTTCTCCTAATCCAGCCCAATATCGTAGGTTATTCCCCCCACCATGCCCCAAAGGCAGGACAAACTATTCATAAGAACCGAATAGCCTGGGATAATTCATTTTAAGAAGGATGTGGCCTGTCTTCTTATTGGTACTAACAAATGCCCCTGACTGCACATCATAGACCATCCTCAAATTTCAGTCTAACCAACAGTATCTGGGAAAGGCAACAGTGGAGTCAATGATGGAACTCTGCTTTGTGTCCACAACAAAGGAAGGGACACAACGCAGAGTTAAGGGAGACCCAGACCACACTGACATTTTTTAAAAATCCTCACCTGAGGGTATTTCTCCACTGATTTTTAGAGAGAGTGGAAGACAAGGGGAGAGACAGAGAAACATCCATGTCAACTGGTTACCTCCCTCACGTGCCTGCACCAGGACTGGGGATTGAGCCTGCAACTGAGGTACATGCCCTAGACTAGAAATTGAACCCAGGATGCTTCAGTCGGTGGGCTGACGCTCTATCCATTGAGCCAAACCGGGTAGGGCCACATTGACATTTTTAAGCAAACTAATATTTAGCATAATAACCAGCTTCTTTTGGTGGAGAATTTATAGGTCATGGAAATCCAAGCAACAGACAAGCCTAACACTAAGATTTTATGTTCACGCAAACCAAATAATTACAAACCTCCATCTAACAGTAATAAAAGAATGTGAAAAAGCATAGTAACATTAAGGACATTGAGTAAATATATATACTTTTCATAGTAAGTGATGGCTTCCTTACCTATTTCATCCACGACTTGAATCATTTTTTCCAGTTCTTCGGGACAAACATCAGGGCAATGAGTGAATCCGAAATAAATCAATACCCACTGACCCAGGTAGTCCTTATCAGTTTTGGGCTCTCCAGTATGAGTTACGAGGGAAAATGGTCCCCCAAGTAGAGGCTTTCCAATGCTTCGCTGCCGTTCCTTCTCCAGCTCTTAAAACAGAGACAAAGACACACACACACACACACACACACACAAAAAAAAAATCAATATAACCATAGGTACTCAATACCTGATATATGATCCATACTATACTAATGGATGTGTGGGGCACAATATGTAGAAGAAGTAGTGTCAGTTTTCAAGAACCTTAAAAAAACCTGTTAAGGAAAATAAGCATACAAAAACCAAAATCAAAATAAATCTAATGTGTACTAAAGACTTTAAGAAACAAAAATATTTGGCAAAAATATTTCTTCTGGAACAATTCAGTCCTGAGCCAACAGGTGTGCCATGATGCAGGTGAGAGGGGGCATAGCTATACAGAATGTCTGAGCCCAAAGGGCACGGTGGGTGGCCTGCCACTGTAAGTCTGAGCCTGAGTGTGCTGAGGGCAGCTGTATGCTGAGGGGAGGGGACAGCGGTGATGGGAGCTTACTTACTTACTGGGAATTGATCAAGTAAATACACTGAGTGGCCAGATTATCATGTGTTCAGAGATCATAATAATCTGGCCACTCAGTGTATATTAGAGATAAGAGAGTTACAAATGGGCAAGGAGTTAGAACAGTAAAGAAAACTAGAATGAAAACTTGCAGTACTGGAAAGAAACTGGAGGTATAATATGAACTTATGGTTTCTATATATACAGAAATATAGATTTAAAAAATATATATATATGTGTGTGTGTGTATATATATACATGTATGTGTATGTGTATGTGTGTGTGTGTGTGTGTGTGTGTGTGTGTGTGTATATATATATATATATATATATATATATATATATATATATATATATCTTACCTAGCTCTGTCTACTGAGAGGACCTGGGAGAAGACACATTGAATGAATTCAGATAACAATAATAAATGAACTCATGTCCTGACTTATAATTATCATCTTCCACAAAAAAGCAGGGCTTTTAGAGAAATAGCTGATATCAGGTCCTGAAAGTCAAGTAAAAACTGAAAAACTTTCAGATTGAAGAAGACTAAAAAAACAACTAGGTCTGAGGGTGGCTCTAAACCAGAAAACTTTGGCCATAAAAGGTATCGGTTGCGCCACTTAAAGGAGGTCTGAACACTGAACAGTAAAGCATATCAGTGTCCATTTCCTGATTTTGAACACTGTACGTGATTATATTGAAGAATGTCCTTATTTGTAGAAATATACAATAAGTATTTGGAGATGCTGAGGCATCATGTCAAGCAAATATTTTCAAATGATTTAGGAACACTTTTAATATTATATCATAATACATTTTCAATAAAAAATGTTACTAATTGCAGGTGAAATTCCAAACTAAAGTCAAACAAAGCTTGCATTTCCTTAAGTGTCTTTACCACCACTTCCTAGCTTTTCAGTTTTATTTCACTGTGAAACTAAAGAAACTTAACTGCCTATAAGAATATGAAAATTATACCAATGAAATACTACAAAAGAAAGGTCTAAATATCTGCATGAATCTTATATTGCTCAGGTTCTAAAGCGTATGAATTCTCACTCCCAGATTTAAACATCATCCTTTGCATAATGGCATCAAAAGAGACACTAAAAAAAATCAAAACAGATTCAAGTGATATTGTCAAGATTTGCTGAAAACTTCTAAAGCAAACCTTAAAAAGTCCTAGAATACTCGCTAAAGTATAAACCTCTTGTAAACAATTTCTAAACACTTCAAGTGTCTGTCCCAAGAGGTTTCTAGCTTTCTTTCTCTGTCTTCCATGGTCAGTCTCTGGCCTTTCTCCATCTGCTGACACCCAGTGGTGTTTATAATGAGCCTTCCTTTGGCCCTCAGAGCACCCTGGACTTCCTTCCCTCTGGCCTAACAGAACCTCAGCTAGTAAAATCTTTACTCCTGTGTGTTTCCCTATCACAGCATCTCAAAGGCTGGAATGCATCTTGGTTATCTTTGTAGCCTCTGGACTTCAAACTACCCACATTCAAATCTGCCCAAAGGGAAGTCATTTCATATTGTTGGACAGTGCTATGCTGGACTGGATCCCGGAACAGAGGTGCTAGACCATAGGCAGAAAAGATGTTATTCGGAGCTGACCAAATGATATCTACTCACTCTCCGTCTTCTCCTTCTTGAAGTACTTCATTCCGGCCAATAAAGCTCCTCCAATAGCAAACGTGACTGCTAAGGACTTCCAGGAAACAGGCTACTGGGGCAGAGATGTCAAAACCAAAACCACTTGTAAGAGGCAGACATTTAACCATACTAAGCAAATGACAGTAGTTTTAAACATAAAAAGAGGCCTTGATCCTGTTCAATGTACAGAACGTCTCATGTTATCTGGGATGAGGAAATCCTGAACGTTTCTGGGGATGCAGTTGTATCTGGGCTTCTAAACACAACCACAAAGGCAGTTTCCAAGGTCAAATCCCCTAAGTCCATTTCTTTTCATTTGGGGGAGAAAAAAAAAGAAAGAAAGAAAAGACTAGCAGCGTGCCTCTGGTCCCAACTGCTGACTTGAAAACCAGTTAAACTTGTGCTGGTGTTGTGAATATAAATAAACCAAATACAATTTGGGAGGCGAAGCTGGCTTCCAAAGTAACAGAGGCAAAGTAGAAGAGGCTGCGAGGGAATTCCTGCAAACCACATTTTTATTTCCTTGTTCTCTTCAAGTCCCAAGAAGAGGGTGGACTGCGCAGGCCCAACTCAGTAACATCCCGCCCAGCTCCGAAAACCACTTCCCTCACCTACCACGTGGAGGTGCTGGCTTTTAAGTTCTTTTTGGGTCAGAAGAACCTGAAAGAACATCCCTCTCAAAAAAAAAAAAAAAAGGGACATATCCAGCAAGCAACAACGACCCATATTTTGCTCAATTCCTACATACACACCGAACCTCCGAAGGGTCGAAATTCTAAAAATGCTCGGACTCCTCCACCATGCTAAGTTTCAGGCTGAGAACGCTAAAGGAAACCTAACAATTTGATCCAGGGAAGCCGGCTGAGCCGCAGGCGATCTCAGGCCCGGCCGAGTGGTTTCTGAGGTTCTGACCGGGTGGGAGGGTTGTCCGACGGCCGCGACGAGGGAAGGGGGTGCTGGGCACTCACCCCGGGCTTCGAGGGGCGCGAGGGGTGTCGGGGGCCCTTGGGCTCGGGCCCTGGCGCCCCGGGCGGCGGCGGCATGGCGGAGCTGAAGCGCCGGCACGCCGGGCAGCCGCGGGGGAGTCCCCGGGCCCGCCATCCCTCCTCCTGCCGCGCGCACAGCTGCCTCAGGAAGACGCCCACGGCCCCGCGGGCCGGGCCCCACACCCCGAAACCCCGCGGCGAGAGGAGGCGAAGCGGACCGCCCGAAAGCAGCATGATCCGGCCCGCTCCCTGCAATAACGCCGCCATTGAGCTGCGGAGGTCACGCCTCCTTCGGCCCGCCCCCTCAACTTCCGGTTCCGCCTTCACTTCCTCCGGAAGTCGGAGGGCTGCTCTTCCCGCCCGGCTCCGCTCGTTGGTGACGCCGTGGTGGGGTTAGTCCGGCCGCCCTTCGCTCGGAGCTGCACGCGGTAGGTGGCTCCTCGTGGTCGGAGGCGGGTCGCCCCGGGCCGGGCGGCGGGACGCTCCGGAGGAGGGGCCGCCTGGGGGTCCCGGCTTCGCGGCGGGGCCTGGGCCCGGCGGCCCGAGCGCTGCGGGCCCCTCGCTCCCCGGGCAGCCCCCGGCCTCGGGGAAAGGAAAACGGGGTCCGCAGACCCGCGAGCCCCCGCAGCCCTCACCCCACCTTGCCGCCCGCCTCCTGCCTGGAATGGGGGTCTCCAGTTGGCTGTTGACCTCTTTGCACCTCCAAGCCGATCTATTGGCTTGAAGTGATTATTGCTAATAGTAAGGTGACCAGTCGTCCCGCTTTTGGCGGGATAGTCCCGATTCTCAATAATTTGTCCCGCGGCGTTTCAAAAAAGTCCCGATTTTTAAAATAGGGACTTTTTTGAAGCGCCGCGGGGCAAATGGTTAAAAATCGGGACTGTCCGGTCACCTTATAATTGGGATGATTTCAGTGGTCGGAGTAGCAGGGGCGAGCCGAGTAGGTCGGTGATGCCCAGGCTCCAATGTAGCCGGAGGACAAATAACGGCACCGGGCGCAGCAGATGCACCGCGTCCTTTCCAACCTTTGAACTTTCTCCCCGGCCCCAGGTCCTTAAAAAAGCTCTGGTCCACTCCCCTGCCCTCTTCGAGGTTTAAGGTTTGGGTGAGTTTTCTGGCCTGGGGCGGAGGGGCCGCAGCCCTATCTATAGTCATTCCTTCTGAAAGTTGAACTCTGCATTCCTTTTTTTCTGCCTTTGCCTCAGTGTCTGTGATCGTAACCCCTCCCCTCCCGACTTCCCTGGTGGGATTTGCGAAATACAGAAAAAAGGGAGAAGTCGCCTTCTAGTTTTCTTCCTTCGCTTCAGATCCCACTCCTGCTCAGTGGCTTCCCCGGAGCAGAAGAAGCTCGGCCCGGCGAGGGTGGCACCGAGCCAAGTGTCCTCCTTTGGGTTGGGGTCTAGCATCACCCATGTTTTTTTTTTAAATTCCGAAGTTGAACTGGAATTTTCTTGAATTTCTGCTCAAAGTAAATGTTTGCTCAGCACTTCAAATCCAGTTTTCTGCCTTGGAGTTGCCTGTGGGTAGGAATATTTTTTACCCTCATGTCTGTGTGTTTGTATGTCCAAGGGGAAATTTTCCCTCAAATTGACAAAAAAGCCAAAAAGACAAAAGCACTTTTGCTTATGCAGGCAATGAGCGTATGGAATTATTGTTCGTCCTTTTCAATTGTAGGTTAATTGATCACACACACATCCTGTACATTAAAATTGAATTCGGTGGTGGTTCTTGCTGGTCAATTAAATTTTGTTTACCAGAATGATTCTTTTCATAGCTTGTTTATCAGAGCATTTTTATACAAATTTTTCATATTTATGATGTTAAGTAAATAGTAGTTTCTAAAACAGTTCTTGACTCAAAGTAGGTACTGTACAGCTATCCTTTGGATGAATTGCTTAGTGACACCTCTGAGCCTGATTTTCAAGGACCTATGCAATTTAGTGTTAAAAGATACCTAAAATATTATCTAATGTAAGCTTATCACTTACTATCAAACCACCAAGATCCCCAAATGAAGTTTTCTTAAAAAAATTTCTTTTCCATTTAAATACTTTTCTTGAAAGAGAGAATACAAAGGATCATCTGACAATGCTGATTACATTTTGTCCTGGCTTGAGACTGTTTTGACCAGGGCCACCAGGCCTTACTTTCCAGAAACCTTCCCAGCACTGTAACTTTATCCTTCATTCCCGGTCCAGATATCTACCCCATGTGTCTAGCCACAGAAATTTCTGCCTCAATTTAGCCATTACTGCAATAGTTAGCACAGTTCCATTTCCAGGCCGCCCTCCCCCTTGCCTTCCTCATTCCACTGCCGCCTCGCCCGTGGACTGTGCAATAAGAGCTTTGCTCACCCACTTGAGTAACACTCTTCTGGCTCAGGCTCTCAGCATCTCTCTATTGGAGCAGTTCCTCTTAACGAAGACTCTCACTAATTTCTGAATTTGTCACCCCTCCCGTTTCTTGATCTTTGACAGTAGTGTAAGGGAAATATTCTTTTCAGTGTCGGGCTGTCTTTCTCCACAAGATGGTTAAAGAACTTCAGCCTTCTGCCAGTCCTGATTATTACAGAAGTTTTATTAGTATCCTCTCGGAGCAACTTTTCAGCAATTAAGCATCTATAGGTATTTCTTCTGTTCTTAAAAATCATTGATGTCTGCTGTGAGTTTCACAAAATGCTGGCTGCTTATCCTGCCCCAGGACTAGAAAAACTTGCAAAGTTTTCTATATTATTTTCTTCTATAAAAAGTTTCAGGTACTTTGAGGTTGACCAGGCAGACATCCTTTCAGATATGTAATTAAAAAATATTAACATTTAGTGCTTTATGATTTACAAAGTAAATTACTGTGTATTAAAACTCAGATGAATATCACATCAACTGATGAGGGTTATTTTGCTGGGAAGTTTTTTCCTTAATGTCCCAGTGAGGATCCTGTGGGAGGCAGCTAATCAGTGCTTCTCTCTCATCCTATCTAATAAAGAAGGAATATGCTAATTGACCATCACTATGTCATAAAGATGGCTGCACCCACAGCTGAGGCCAAGTTTCCATAGGAGCCTTAATGAGCAATCAGCAGGGACCTGAGGCTACACCCTCGCCTGCCCCCATGGGGCTTGACAGGGGACCTCAGGCTTTACCCCCCACCCTGGCATCAGGCTGGGGGACTTAAGGCCACAGCCACTTTCCTGGCACCAAGCAAGGGGACCTGAGGATGTCTCCTGCCCGGCAGGGCTTGACAAGGGTGGGACTGGCTGAGTCTGGATCTAGCCCAATGGGGAGGGCCAGCCGGGTCTGGGTCTCATTCGATTTTGAGGTGCATGTAGGAGAGCAGGGACTTGGCTCTGGGTCCTGGGGTGAACCTCAGACTGACAGGAGGAAGGTTTTTATATACATTTTACTAATTTTCTTCCATCTCACACTCTATTATAAAGGGCAAATAGCAATATTAAATTATTTCTTCTGATTAATCCCCCTCCCCCTTTTAAAAAAATTATATTTTATTGATTTTTTTACAGAGAGGAAGGGAAAGGGATAGAGAGTTAGAAACATCGACGAGAGAGAACATCGATCAGCTGCCTCCTGCACACCCCCCACTAAGGATGTGCCTGCAACCAAGGTACATGACCTTGACCAGAGTCGAACCTGGCACCCTTCAGTCCGCAGGCCAACTCTCTATCCACTGAGCCAAACGAGTTTAAGCATTAATCCCCTTTTAATGTGCACGAATTTCATGTACCAGGTCACTAGTCGTTAATGTTTCTGTCTCTTCCTCTCCTCTCTTTTCTTAAATCAATAAAGAACATGTACAAAAAAGCATAGAAAACAGCATTTGGTGCAGGCAAAACTTGCAGAACAAAAATTTGTTATTTTCCTTTCTTTTCAAAACCAAATTATTTCCTTAGTTATTCTAATTCTTTCAGACTTTATTTATTTAAATATATTTTTATTGATTTTTTACAGAGAGGAAGGGAGAGGGATAGAGAGTCAGAAACTTAAGCCCTTGAAATGCTTCAGTTTTTTTATCTGTAAAATAGAGAATAACTTGTTTTCTTTAGAAGGGTATTAATTTCCAAGAATATTATTCTATTAACGAATAGGCATTAATTCTAGACAAGTCAAATTCAAGTCTGTAATAATCTGTAATTTTTACAAAATATACACTAATTTTAAACAGGCACCCTCTTCCACAAAACCAATAATTCTATAAAAATTTCAGGATTTTTTTTTTTGAAAATCATACATTGTACTTTGTACATTAAATCCCTGCTGTGGGTTATTTTGTTTCTGTCTGGCTCTGTCTTTGTCTCTCTCTTCCCCTTCTACCTCCTACCTCCCTCCCACTTTCTCTAGAAGTTAATGAAAAAATATCCCAGGGTGAGGATTAAAAATAAAAGTAGTAAAAATAAATAAAATCAATAAATATATCAGGTGAGGATAAAAAATAACAAGGTTATGGATAGGATACATGTAACTTTATTACATAAAGAAATTATTTTTAAAAAGACGGAAACTTAAATTCCGATACTGTGATTTCTTAAGGGAAAGATAAGAGGCAAGAGGAAAGGACACAAGCACATTCAAGGAAAGACAATTAGGATCACAGGTGAGTAAGGCAGGGGGTAAAAGAAAAGGTCTCTCCTGATTAGTTCCAAGTCTTTTAGATTATGACTCAGGGAACTTACAAAGAGCAGAGAACAAAACTCAAAGACGGCTCCAGGGGCAAGATTTAAAATTAGTAAGATTAGTTAATTAATTCCAGGACTTTTTCAAATATCCCCCTGTACCATCAAACAAAAAACATGAGCAAGTAGAGGATAATTGTAGAAGCTAGCAATGGTACGTGAGGTTTATTCTCTCTACTTTGTTTTTAAATGTCTACAATACTAAGTTTTAAATATCATTCAAAAGTTTAGATAAAGTCTGGCCAAAACTGGTTTGGCTCAGTGGATAGGGCGTCGGCCTGCGGACTGAAAGGTCCCAGGTTCCATTCCGGTCAAGGGCATGTACCTTGTTTGCGAGCACATCCCTGGTGGAAGTGTGCAGGAGGCGGCTGGTTGATGTTTCTCCCTCATCAATGTTTAGACTCTAAACCAGGGTACCTTCCTCTATACCAAGTTACCTAGTAAATTAGTTATTAAGTTTAAAATTCATTTTACCATTTAGAAGAGTAAGATGTTTATAATTGAGTTATCTTTTATACTTTATTTAGGAATCTGTTCAGAAGTTATGGATGATAAGCCCAGTCCTGGAGCCCTGACTGAGAGTTCAGAACATCTCTTCTCCTTTGGAGTTATAGCAGATATTCAGTATGCTAACTTAGAAGATGGCTATAATTACCAAGGAACCAGAAGAAGATACTACCGACACAGCCTTCTTCACTTGCAGGGTGCTATTGAACACTGGAATAAAGAAAGTCGTCCGCCCTGTTGTGTACTTCAGCTTGGAGATATTATTGATGGCTACAATGCGCAGTATAAAGCATCAGAAAAGTCACTAGAACTTGTCATGAAGGTGTTTGAAAGGCTTAAAGTCCCAGTTCACCACACGTGGGGAAATCATGAATTCTATAACTTCAGCAGAGACTACTTAACAAACTCTAAACTGAACACAAAGTTTCTAGAAGACCAGATTGAACACCATCCTGAAACTGTGCCTACAGGGAGTTTTTACGCTTACCATTTTGTTCCATTCCCTAAATTCCGGTTCATTTTACTCGATTCTTATGACTTGAGTGTCTTGGGCGTGGACCAGACCTCTCCAAAATACCAGCTGTGTTTGAAGATGCTGAAGGAGCACAATCCAAATTTGGAATTGAATAGTCCTCAAGGTGAATTATTCCTTTGAGCTGAGAGTCTAATACATTGTCTTTAAATTCTTCAGCTACCTTTTATTCAGCAGGAAGATGGATGATTAAGGTAAAAGTATATTGTCACTGTTGTTCAGGGTCAGGATTTCTCACAAGCCTCATGGCACATGGATTGGTTGCTGTGTTGGTTGAAAATTTATTTAAATATTTGAATGATTGTTCTGGGCTGAGCACTCTCTCTAGAGCTTAGCTATTTAGGACTGTAAGCAGTATTGACAATATCACTTTTTAGAGAGAGGGATAGAGAGTTAGAAACATCAATGAGAAAGATTCATCTATCAGCTGCCTCCTGCACACCCCCTACTGGAGATGTACCCGCAACCAAGGTACATGCCCTTGACCAGAATCGAACCCGCAACCTTTCAGTCCGCAGGCCAACACTCTATCCACTGAGCCAAACCAATTTCGGCTAATTTATTTTCAATATAACAGGAAGCTAGTGAAATAATCAGAAGAGTGTCAAGACTAGGAGCAAGATACTGGTCCAGTGTGATTTATTTGTATATTCTAAATTCTTGTGGTTTCCTGTTTTTAAGTTGATTGGTGCCAAATGTTCCTAAAGAGAAGTATAAGTTACCCACATTAACTAAGTTAAAATGCCCTAATGATGAGAAAATTGTATTTGGTGGATCTAACTTACAGAATTTATCTTAGGACTTTCCGAGCCTCAGTTTGTCCAGTTTAATGGAGGATTCAGCCAAGAGCAACTGAACTGGTTGAATGCAGTCCTTACATTCTCTGACACAAACCAAGAAAAGGTGGTGATCGTGAGTAAGTATTTAAATGATTTGTGTATCCTACCATTTTAGAGAATGGGAAGCTAGATTTTAAAGCATACTAATAACATTTATGTTGTGGTAATCCTCTTTCAGTAAAATGAATGCTTAGTTTAAATTGAAAGACAATCTATATATATGAGATTAACATTTAAGGTGGAGTCGGGAAAGAATCGAATTATAAAGTAACAAAAACATCTTGCCAAATACTAGAACCTTTTAGGTTTCATAGTAGCATTTCTCCAAATGGGATCAATTTACATAGTAATATTTAAATGAAAAATTCAGTCTAGGTCCCCTACCACACCTCAGCCCCTGCTGCCTGGGTGAAAGCAAAGCCGATGTAACAGGGACAGGTGTTAGAAATAACTGACAGTGAGCTGTTATGTGATTATTGTTTTCATTTAGAGTCATTTTTGACAGACATGCTCATTAAAGACTTAGGAATCTGGAGGTGCTTACAGTACATGCATTGTGGCTGTGTGCGCATGTATGTATAAACAAAGAACTGACTTGGGGATTTGCATTGTGGCTGGTATACTTGGTTTGGGGGCTGAGATTAGATCCCTTGTTTTAAGGATAAAATTGATGTGGCATAATGGATTAAGGGTCACAAGGACAGAATACCATTCTGGCTCTTATATCTGTGAGCTTTCATTAAGCATCTGCCAAACCTACAAACTTCGTTTTCTCAATATTGTATTGAATCAAATGAAATTGTAAATATGAAAACCCTTTGAAAATTATAGGCTGCTCAGGTTATTGATGATATAAAATTAGGTTTCTATCAATATAGTTTTCACTTATTATCTTTAATTGATGTAGCAAAAACATGTAGGTGGAGTTAACGGTGTTTCTTCTACCATTAAATATTCAAGGCTTGGAAAATGTAAGGGACCCTCAGGGGTTATTGATATGATGTGACACTATTTTGGCTTTACAATGAGTGGTCTCAAAAACTGAGACTTCCTGACTTGTCTCTTCTTCACTATTAAGTTGTGCTTTTGACTTTAGAGAATGGGGGGGGGGGGGGGGGTGCTTTTTTCTGCCAAGGGCCATTTGGATATTTATAACATCATTCCCGGGCCATACAAAATCATCAGCTTAAAAATCAGCCTGCTCTATTTAGTCAATCATTAAATTAACTCACCCCTAATGCCTTGGCAGGGCCAGACCAAGTGATTTCGTGGGCCAGGCATTCCCCTCTTCTGCTTTAGAGAATACTGGTGCTAAAAGGGACCTAGAGAACATATAGTCAGACCTTTTAATTTTAAAGATAAAATAATGAACCAAAAAAGATTAAACAACATAGCTAACATCCCGCAGCTCCTGACAATTGAGGCTAGAGAGTCCATGTTTTGTATCCCAGCCCCTTTCCCAAACTATCCTGTCTTCTCATTGTATTTATGTCAGTGTACTTTACCTACATTATCAGTCTCTAAAATCTCTCCTGTTTTCTTATAAGCCTAGAAACTAGATGAACAAACCTTTAACTCAGTGCCTTCGGTTTTCTTTAGCACTAAAGTTTAAAATGACTATCAGAATTTTTCTTTTTGTTTTTTTTTCCACTTCCCTTTTGGCTACTCACATGTCATTTTGCCTAATTCTAGAGTTTGGGCCATGAAGGTGGAAGACAGAATTGCTATTAGCTGAAATATGGAACCCTGCATCAGGAGGGGCTTGAGGGGAGAGCTCAGGAGTTGAAGGTTGAAAATATTAACTTTCAGGTGCCTGTTACACGTGAGCAGAGATGTTGAGTATAATGAATCTGAAATTCAGAATAGAGGTTTGAACTCGATGTAGAAATGTGGAAGTTGAAAGAATAGCAGATGATATTTAAAACTATGGACATTGCTAAGAGATCACCAAGTCTTTAGGTGGAGACAGAAGTAAAGCCCACAACCAAGCATTCAGGCACTCCTAATAAGATACTGGGGGGGGAGGAACCGGCAAGGGAGAGTGAGAATCAGTAGCCTTGAGGTTGGAGGGAAACTGGGTGGATTGGTACTGTCCTGGGAGCCAAGTGTTTCCAGAAAAAGGGAGCAACTAATTGTGTCCAGCGCCACAGCAATTCGATAGGTGCGTCCAGTCACATGGCCTGGAAGTCACATGGCCTCTTTGGACCCTTAGCCCTTGCTGCGTTTTAAAGAGGGGCTGAGTGTAATTGTACGGACAGGTGTCCAATATTAGCCCTCCTTTTTTATACAAAACTAGTAAATATTAAGCAGACTAAAAATATTCAGAATAAAAATAAACAGTAGCAGAGAGCATTAGTGGGAAGAAGCAAAGACCAATGAGCTATTTATTGTGTCTCTCCTTCAGAGTGAAATGTGGCCTGATGGAGGATGTGGCCTCATTTATGTCCTGGCATCTTTCCACTTATCTCCTGAGGGACCTAGTATGAATATTCCCCACTTTTGTTCAGTTTTCTCATCTGTAAAATGGCTATGGCTACCTTGTTCTCTTGGAGGTGTTTAAAGGGGCATAAATCAGTTTCTTATAAAACACAGAGTGTTTAGAAAAATGGCATATTATTCACTGGCCCATCCCTAAGCTACCTTTTATCTAAGGGTACCTCTGTGTGTGTGTAACATGTCTATACTTTCGGGAGTCAGGGAGGCTGGACTCTAGCACAGCACTGGCCTGATTCTGCTGCCTTTGTAGACTGCCCTGGGCGGGATGCCTCAGTTTCCCTTGACATGTGTACATCCTGGGACTTGCAGGGCTTCTGTCTCTGCTGTGGCCACTGCCCTTGTATGTAAACTATCTCACCCTCCTTTATGCTCCAGACACCTGGCTATAGATTACCTCAATGGTCGGCAAACTACAGCTCACGAGCCACGTGTGGCTTTTTGGCCCCTTGAGTTTTTAGCAAAGGCCAGCTTAGGAGTATCCTAATTAAGTTAATAATAATGTACTTACCTATATAGTTTAAGTTTTAAAAATTTGGCTCTCAGAAGAAATGTCAATCCTTGTACTATTGATATTTGGCTCTGTTGACTAATAAGTTTGCAGACCACTGGATTACCTCATTCTTCATGTATGTGAATTTTCACTGGCCTCAGCCCATAATGAAGGAGCAATGCACATTGTTTTCCTGAGTACTCACTTTTAGCTATTTTGGTGAAAGCAGTATATCCTAATTGGCTCACAACTCTTCTCTTTAACTGACAGGTCATCTTCCCATTTACCCAGATGCCTCTGACTCTGTGTGCCTGGCCTGGAACTACAGAGACGCCCTCGCAGTCATTTGGTCGCATGAGTGTGTGGTGTGTTTCTTCGCTGGTCACACTCACGATGGCGGCTACTCTCAGGATCCTTTCGGTGTGCACCACATCAACGTGGAAGGGGTCATTGAAACAGCTCCGGACAGCCAGGCTTTTGGCACAATCTATGTCTATCCCGACAAGATGATGATGAAAGGGAGAGGCCGAGTTACAGACAGAATTATGAATTACAGGAAGGAAAAACCTTTTCCATTTTAGTCTGACTTATTTTATCCATATATAATAGAAAGAGGAGCTTTAGCTTTGTGTTTGTGCTCTGCTACCCCGCCCCTCACTCCTCAGTCTCATTGTTTAGTATTCTCTTAGTGTAACAGAATGTATTTATGGCTTCAGTGTGTTTTGCTCAAAGGACATTATGAAGTCATTTTGGAATGTATATCCAGTGCTAAAAATTGGAAAGAAAATGAATGAAGGTTCCATGAATGAACAAGGGAGGAGATCGGGCAGGGTGGGGGTGGGGTATAGTCCTCAAAACAGACTTTATTTTAGCCTTTCCTGAGACTTATAAAATTTTTTACGAGGAGAATATGCTTATTGACTAGCTATGTAACTAAAATTCATAAAAAAGCAGCTCAGGTAAAGCTTTTCCTTTTAACCATCCTATGCAAAAGAGCTTTGGACATTTTTTTTTGCTCAGAATATCCATCATATTCTATTTTTATAAGCTTGTGTTCCTATTTTGTAGACCAAAACTATCATGTTACTCCCCGGGTGAATGGAGGGTGCTCCCATTCACGTGAGTGATGGGTGCCTCTCGTGTGAGGCTCTCAGGAGGGCCTTCAGAGAAGTGTGTGGCCAGTGCAGCTGTGTGCCTGTTCCTGGGTCTGTGTGGGCCACCAGCTAGAGCTGCGTGAGGGTAGACAGCAGCTAAATGAATTCACTCTTGACTCCCTTCGTAGATAAATGGGACATGTCCAACTCAGTTCTCATACATGCTGAGGCTTTTTTGCAGAAACACTAGATGGCAAATGGGGACTGTTTGGAATGTAGAGAAGGTTTGATTCAGGGCTTAAAAACAGGGACCAACCAGTGCTGATCCACATGACTGTGCCTGCCCAGCACCTTCCCTAGGCAGTACAGGTGCGTTTGTTTTCTATGGCTATAGTGACAAATTACCACAAACTTGGTGGGTTAAGTAACATATTTGTTCTTACAGTTCTGGAGTCAAAAGTCAGAAATTATTTTCACTGGGCTGAGATCAAGCTGTTGTTAGGGCTGCATTTTGCTATGTAAGGTAACAGTCCGAGGTCCTGGAGATCAGGGCCTGGATATCTTTGAGGGCCGTTATCCAGCCTGCCTCCGAGGTGACTGGTGTACTCCCTGCATTAACTAACTGTGTAATGGTGAGGAAACAGACCCCTCCATACCATGTGTGAAGAAAGGCCTGGGGGAATGTGGAGCAGGAAATATGTTGCTTGAGGGGATTAGGGATGGCTTAAAGAAGAAAGAAGAAAGGCTTAAATGGGTGTGGCAGTGCATTTCAAGTAAACAGAATAGCATAAGCAGAGGCATTGAAGGATATGCTGAGCTTAGGAGATGCAAAGTAATGATATAACGATTCACCGGAAGGTGCTGAGGTTGGGCTGGTGGTAAAGCAGGAAAAGGTTAGGCTATGGCTTTGTGCAGAAGAGCCTTGAGTGACCAGCCCAGAGTTCAAACTTGTCACCCAGTGTGAGAGCCCTCAGTTCCTGAGCTGGGCCATATATGATTAGATTGGTGTTTCAGTCCAGGCAGTAGATGATGAGAGGCTTGTGTACAAAAGTGACAACGGGAAGAAAGAAAATTGGGGGTGAAAAGACATGTTTTGATAATAGAAATATTAAACTTACTAGTAATACTTCAATTGAAAATAGAGCTTAAAAGTAATTTCAGTAATCTCTTTTCTAAAGGCAGTACTCTACCAAAAGTTAGTTCCTTTTATATACATATGGAGATGTAAAGGGAACTATAAACTTACAAATTCACAGTGTGAAGTGGGAGATGCAGATACAATAAACGTGTATCTTGGACATTTTTTTTCAAATTGGAACATTATTGTCTTTTAAGCCCAGAATCAAGCATGACTTGGAGGGTGGGTGGGTCCTATATAGAATTTGCAAGTAAGTCCATTTCCTCATGTATGATCTTAATAATTATACTAAAAAGACTTATAAAAGCCATAATTGTTAATGCAGGCTAAATGTACATTGGAATACTGAAATCCTTAAAGTAAATTTCACTTTAATGTCAACTAGATTTTTCCCCCCTTTTACCTCATCTAAATCTTGATCAAGAATTTCTGACTATCCAGAGGCCATTGTGTAAAATAAAACATATGTATACCTCCTTTAACAAACATTTATAGAATACTTAAATTGTATTAAAGCCTGTAAAAATAGAGACAAACTACCAGGCTCATTTTCACTCTGCTGAGTTATGATTGGTGCTAATACTTTTTGAGTGAAATATTTCCTGAGACTCATGAAATCGTGTCTTGAGTAGCCCATGTGAAAAGTTGCCATCTAAAACAGCATTGACCAGCAGAAATATAATGTGAGCCTCTTAAGTATTTTAGCAGTCACATTTAACACAGTAAATAGAAACAGATAAAATGAACTTCCATTATGTTTTATTTACCCCAAAATATCTAAATATTTCAACATGTAATTAATATAAAAATTTTACATTTGTTATACTTTGTCTTTAAAATCTAGCATATATTTTATACTTCAACCCATCCATTCGGACACTAACTTCATTGGAAATACTTGATCTAAATTTAGATATAAAATTTGTAGTAGGTTCACATACTTATTCCAAGCATGCTTAAAACAAGTGTTTTAAACATTGTAAGTTTTCTAATAGCTGAATCGAAATGTTCTTAAATTAAAATGAAAAAGAAAACTTCCTCCATCTAAACACATTTCAAGTGCTCAGTGCCCCACGTGGCAGGTGGCTACTGTATTGGAGAGGACAGCTCTAACATGGTCTCACCCCAGGGTTACTTTTTAAAAAATATATTTTATTGATTTTTTTACAGAGAGGAAGGGAGAGGGATAAAGAGTTGGAAACATCGATGAGAGAGAAACATCGATCAGCTGCCTCCTGCACACCTCCTACTGGGGATGTTCCTGCAACCAAGTTACATCCCCTTGACCATAATCGAACCTGGGACTTTTCAGTCCGCAGGCTGACGCTCTATCCAGTGAGGGCCCAGGGTTACTTTTGAAAATCATTTTTCAAATGTGTATAGACTTCAGTCTTATTTTTCATTTATAATTAATTAATATTCCCTTTTTGATTCCAAATTCCTTTATCTAATTTTCCTTTCCAAGACATGCTTGCTTATTTGGTTCATCTGGGGTCCTCATTTAACTCATGGCGCTGTACAGTTAAATGTAATGAGATTAGGTCAGGGAGACAGTCCCCTCTTGAACATTCACTCTGTTTCTGTCATATTAACCAAGCCCTGCTTCCTTGTATTTTAATCATGTGTAGTAGCCCTTTGCAAGCACTTTATATTTTCAGAGTGCTCTCATAATATCTAGTTTGATCCTTCCAACTGTCTAAGTAGCTCTTGTTTTAATCCTGGGTTATAGATAAAGAAATAACCACCAGAGTTTTTTTAAAAAATATTTTCCAAGTCACATAGGTAGTGGGGAAGCTGAGTTAGAATTCATATTTCTTATCTTTTCCCAACTGCCTTTTGTACTACACTATGACAATAGGATGTCCGACCCCGACTCTTACTAGTCCCATCCAACCTGTGTTTTAATGTAGTCAGCCTTACATTTCTGGGATTTAAAAAAAAATCCATGTTTATAAAAATGGAATATTCTCATTTTAAGAACAGGATTCTTCATTTCATTAACACATCTTGCAGTGAGTTGTCCAGAGGGATTGCATCTCCTTGGTAATACTTATGTAGAGCCATGCAATAAATGGTAAAACAGCAGTTATACTGGCAACAACCACCCGAATTCTTCCACCAACTGGATTCCTATAAAGATACAAAAATTATCATAAATGAAAATCCAGTAAAAATTATAGATTACCTTGAAAACAAGTATAAAGATAGAATTTGGTAAAATACATCATTACTTTTTTGTATGATCCTTTCTAAAAAACACTGAGCTATAACTTATTGATCTTATAAATTTATAT
Source organism: Pipistrellus hanaki (assembly GCF_964339955.1). NCBI lineage: Eukaryota > Metazoa > Chordata > Mammalia > Chiroptera > Vespertilionidae > Pipistrellus > Pipistrellus hanaki. The sequence goes on from NC_140518.1 coordinate 40,744,265, forward strand.
ATTCTTAATGCAAATCCTGTTTGTTTACATGTGTTGCAAATAGCTGTTCCCACTACATGATGTCTTAGATAATTATTTGAGGAGCTGAAGTGGTTGACTAATTAAGCAATGTTAAAATTTATTCTTTCATAATGATTTTTGTGTCCTGTTTAAGAAAACTTCTCAGAGGTCTGGAAAATATTTAGTTATCTTTTTGAAGTTTTACTGTTTTGCTTTCACATTAAATCTGTAATCCACCTGGAATTGATTTTTATAAAAGTTGTAAGGTAAGGGTTGTTTCACTTCTTTCCTTTATGTTATTCAGTTGCTCCAGCATTGTTCATTGAAGACTGCCTTTCTTTGCTACCTGCAGGGCCATTGTGTCATTAGTCAAGAGGCTACGTGTGGATGGATCTTTCTAGATTCTATTTTGTTTCATTAATTTGTTCTTTTGCTAGTAATAGATTTTAGCCTATACTGCCACTAGATAATTACTTAGGTCTTCATTATTTCAATATTTAGGTCTTATTTAATTTCTCTTATAATATTTTATAGTTTTGTGTAGAAATATTTTGCATCTCTGCTAGATTTAGTCCTAGGGATGTTAATTTTATTATGTTATTATGAATGCTAACTTTGTGTTATTATTTTGTTACTTGCTGATAAAAGTACAGTTTATTTTAGTATATTGTCCTAGTATCCAGCAATCATGTTACCGTCACTTATCCAAATAACATTTTAGATTCTTTTTGATTTTTTATGTATGCAATCATGTCACCGTAAATAATAAACATTTATTTTTTCCTTCTCAGTCTTTGAGCCGCCTTCTTCTTGCCTTATACTGGTTAGGACAGAGCTAGAACAATGTTGAGTAGAAGTGTCAGTAGTGACTAACCTCATCTCATCCCGGATCTCAGAGGGAAAGTTTCACCTGCTCACTATTACCCACCATGCTTTGGCATAGATACCCTTTCTCATGTTACCTTCCCTTGTATGCCCATTTCCTGAGAGCTCTTACTGTGAATGGATGTTGAATTTTATCAAATGCTCTTTTTGTATATAATAGATTGAGAAGATTGTTTTCTTTTATTCTGTTAATGTAGAAAGCATTGTGGTTCTTTAAATATTAAAACCATCTGTTTTCCTTGAATAAACACAGCTTGGTGGTTGGGTTATATATTGCAGGATTTAATTTGCTAATGTTTTGTTTAACATTTTTTCATCTGTGGTCTTAAGTGAGATTGCCATATAACTTCCTTTTGCTTTGTTTTTTTGTTTTGTATTATCAATTTTAATATCAAGAATATTCTACCCTAATAAAATGAATTGGAAAGTGTTTCTTCTTTTACTGTACTTTGTTGAAGTTTGACATTATTTCTTCCTTAAATGTTGGATAGAATTTGCCATTTGGTCTAGTTTTCTTTTAGGAAAAATTATAATTATGAACTCAATTTATTTAATATTATGGGACTGTTCTGAGTACTTCTTGTGTCACTTTTGATAACCTGTATTTTTTAACGAATTTGTCCATTTTTGCCTACATTTTCAAATTTATTGACAAAAAATTTGTTCATACTACCCACTTATGAGTTTTGCAATATATATTAGATATTTAGTAACGTTCTGTTTTTCATCCCTGCTATTGGTTATTTGTGCCTGTTCTTCTTTGCTCTCTTATTATTTTGCCAGGGTTTACCAATTTTATGAGTCATTTCAGAGAATGAATATTTGACTTCCTTTATGTTGCATTTCACTGGTTTCTGTTTTTATGCTTATTTTTTTCTTGTTTCTTTAGGTTTAATTTGATGCTCTTTTTATAACTTCTTGACTTGGGGAATTCCTAAGTTTTTGGAAGCTTAGCTCATTGGCTTTGTACCCTTTCTTTTTTTTTTTTTAAATATACGTGTTTAGGCTATACTTTTCTAAGCATGATTTTTAGCTGCATTCCACAAATTTTAATATATATTACTCCATTATGTTCAAAGAATCTACTAAAGTCCATGTAATTTCTCTTACCCAAATATTATTTGGTAGTGTATTTCCTAATTTCCAAGTATACGATAATTGTCTAATTATTTTTGTTAATGATTTCTAGCTTAATTTCTAGCTGAGGTTAAAGAATATTCTCTTACATTTTTTGGGTTTCGTGGCCCAACATCCAATCTTTTTGTAAATATTAAATGTGTATTTGAGAAGAATGTGAATTCTGCCATTCTTGATGATAGTGTTCTGTGTACATCCATTAGGTGAAGTTTCTTATTGTGTAGCTCAAATTGTCTGTATCCTTATCGAGTTTTGTTTTATTTTCTTGTCCTATTAGTTAGTGCCTGAAAGTCTCCCAAGATGATTGTCAATTTTTCAATGTTTCTCTTTATTTTGTCAATTTTTGTTTTATATATTTTGAGGCTATATTATTAGTTTTACACAAATTTAGAATTCTTACCTGTCTGATATAATGGTTTATTATACTTTCTGATTTAATGAATTTTTAGTCATTAAAAAATGTCTTTCTTTGGCATCTTAAATCCAAATAATATGTGGTGTTGAGATCACCGGATAGCCAAAAGGGATAATGTTGACTCAGTTTTTTATACAATCACACTAGGATAAATTCTAAATAACAGGGAGTCCCAAAACCATGTACACATACTTTTAACAGCTGATAGCTCAATTGATGTTTCTTTTCAGCCAGAGTAAACTTTGAACAAAGGAAATTCATCCTTAAATGCTACGGGAAGTTTGAAAATGCAGTTGAAGTACAGACACTGCTTTTTATAATTACTCAAACACCTCATGGCCCCCCAAAAAGATATGTACACACTTAACAGCTGATAATTTTCACTCCTTTTTAGGTTTAACTGATTTGAAATACTGGGTGAAACCAGACTGAGCTTTGAACAAAGTTTATCCATTAGACTTTTTTATTGTGATACATAAGAATAAAGTTTATGGTACAAAACTGGCAACAGTTGAATTGAGGGCACACAAATACATAGCAAAATGATTCTTGATGAAGCTATTCCTTTGCTTCACATTATCAGCAATGCCTGGACCAGGATGGTCATCAGTTTGAAAACAAGCATTGACCAAAATCAATTATTCGTTTCTATAGAATTTTAAATTTAGAAAACGAACTGTATATTAATAAACAGTGACTTTATAATCATTCAAAGTGTGTATACACTTTGAGATACCTTGTAGATCAAAGATTTAAATGTAAAAATAAAACTATACATGTATTAGAAGAAAACTTGCTATACTTTAGAAAAAAGAGAGATTTCCTATGACTCCAAATCCAAAAGCAATAAGGGAAACCATTGCTATATTTGGTTACACTTAAAGCATTTTCATGGCAAAGTAAAAGGAGGATAAGAGACTGCGAAAGAAAAATTTCTAACATATCACAAAGTGTTGATAGCCATAGTATATAAAGAACTTCTAAAATCAGAATAATAACCTTAGAAACAGATTAAACCTATATTTCTCAGAGATGAGCCAATATTTTATATAAAAAATGCAAATGGATTTTAATCATATGCAAATATGCTCACCTTTGCTCATAATACAAATTACAACTACCCATTTCTCTCTCTAACCTGTTTGGTTCAGTGGATAGAGCGCTGGCCTGTGGACTGAAGGGTCCCAGTTTCGATTCTGGTCAAGGGCACATGCCTGGGTGGTGGGTTCAATCCCCAGTAGGGGGTGTGCAGGAGGCAGGCAGTCAATAATGATTCTCTATCATCGATATTTCTCTCCCTCTCTGAAATCAATAAAAATATATTTAAAAAATAAATCTACCTATTTTTCAATAATGATTAATAAAAATTCAAAATTTTGACAATATACTCTTAGAATTATATTTAACAGCAAAAGATTGCATACTCTGGACCTATCAGCAGATAATGAAAATTTGTATATACTACTGAGTGATTTTTAGCATTTAGTGATGGAAAAATCAGAGAGGACACTGTATATTCTCTAAGACAAGCAGCAATACAAATAAGTGCATATATTTTCTCTACTAAGAAACAATGAAAGGATAAGCCATAAAATGGAAAGAATGTTCTACATGTAGATAAGAAGGTATAGGGTTGGGGGACTGAAAAGCTAGAGTTCTTTGAATATACTTAGTTTTGTAAATTTGACTCTGGGGTTCTTTGAATATACTTTATATTATGAAACAAAATATATTATTAATATTAATAAAGTTTTCCCTAGAAATGAAAGAAACATTAACTGTATTCCCTTGTTAGGGTTAGTACATAGAGTAACTATCTCAAGCAATTTGAATATACATCCCTTAGAGAGCTGTTTCAAAACAAAACAAAAATACTTCAAAGAAATATTTAGTAATCATATTGTTATTCTGAGGTTGTGTTTGTATCGTGGGATAAGTCAAATGAGTTATGTTGATATTGGGATGAGATTTTTTTTTTTTTTTCAACAGTCTATATCAGTGTTTCCCAAACTTCTCTCATGATGAGAATCACCTGGTGGAGTTGTTAAAACACAGATTCCTGAATCCCAACTAAGAAGTGCTAAACTAGAATTTTTGGGAACATATAGGTAAAATTGCATACCTAACTTAGTGCTCTGTATATAACATCTGTCTTAGAGCACTAGTTAAGTATACAATTTTACCTATATGTTCCCAAAAATTCTAGTTTAGCACTTCTTAGTTGGGATTCAGGAATCTGTGGTTTAACAACTCCACCAGGTGATTCTCATCATGAGAGAAGTTTGGGAAACACTTGTCTATATGGTCTCCATTTTCAGCCCTCAGGTGTCAAGGTTCTCTCTTGCCATTGATTATTCAGGAAGTTTTTTCTGTATTTTAGTTAAGATGAGATTTTTTTGACATGATTAAAAGGAATTGTAAGATTGCTGATAAGGTTAAATGAAAATATGTGTTTTTAAATTTGGACTGCTGGGATTAGTAGGAACACATAAGATATTTTTAAGTATATATGTAAAACTAGAGGCCCAGTGCATGAAATTCGAGCAGGGGGGTGTCCCTCTGCCCCACCTGCACCCTCTTGCAATCCAGGACCCCTTGGGTAGGGTCCCTAGGCCTGGCCAGAGATCAGGACCTATTGGGGCTTTCCTCCCCCCAGCTGCCGGCACTGGACCTGCCTTGCAGCTGGACTTGCCCCTGCCACTGCCACTGCTTGCCATCTGTGCAGCTCTGTACCCCCTACCCCAGCCATCAGTCTCCCTCTGCAGGCGACAGGTGTGGGGTGCAATCGCTTGGCTGGCGTGTGTCTCCCTCTGTGGGGCAATTGGTGGCCAACCCTGCACACCCGCCACAGCATCACTGGCCAGTGGCCTGGGCTTCCCTCTGGGGACACCAGGCCAGATGGCCTAGGCCTTCCACTGCAGGGCAAATGATTGCAGGGCCCCCAGATTACAGTGCAGAGGAAGTCCCCACCCACCTGCCACAGTGTCACCAGCCAGGTAGCCTGGGCCTCCCTCTTTGGGGGGCAATTGGTAGCAGAGTCCCCTATTGATTGCCCTGCAGAGGGTTGCCCGGGCCTCATTCTGTGGGGCAATGGTGGGGCCCCCCTGAGCAATTGCACTGCACCTGCCTTGGCTGGCCTCTGGCGCCAGTGCATGTCATAGTACGGTTGTCTGGACGGTCGTTCTGCTGTTTGGTCGTTTGGTTGATTTACATATTATGCTTTGATTATTATAGATTATCTTTTTATATATATAATATATATACATTACACATACATGAGAATTCCTTAGCTCTGTCCACTAAAAAAAAATAATCAACCGATCCAGTAGCAACAAGCACTGCTTATGCCTGGATTGTGACCTCTAAATACCATTACCTACTGAAAATAACCAGGGCTTTCTTGGGAAAATGGTTGATTCCAGGTCTGGGGCTTAAAATGTACAACATTATCTTGGAACATTTTGTCATACCAAAAAGCAATCAAAGATTACTGTGATTATGTCAAAAAGAACTCAAGATCCAAACCTGAATAAGAGCCACTGGTTAAAGATAAACAGGTACAGAATCAATAAAAATAACTTCCATGGCCTGGAAAAACAAACTATGTTGAAACCCATGACTTTAAAATGACACAAATAACAGAACATAAACAAAACGCACTGATCACTTTTGGAAGATGCCCAGGCATGAAAGACTCATTATTTGATAACTGGTAAATTAAGAACTCCTTTTTTCCCTTTTCCTCTTATGATCTACATCTCAAAGACTTGGTAAGTGGAAGTTTCTCTTTATAGAAGTTTTCCAACTAATAATCAAGGAATGGTATAATTAGAATAGCATCATTTTGCAACTTGAATTAATGGGCTTAGGCAGTAATCATAAAGACTATTAATGCAAAGAAACAGCTAGGCATTATGTATATTATGATGGAAGTACATAATACCAGCCATGAAGTAGTTTTGCTTAGAAGTAGCAGTAATAATACCAGAATATGACCAGGCCTCTAGATCTAATCACCAATTTATTGGGAATATAGAGCACAGATGAATAGGCATTTACAGCACAGTTGGGAAACTATAAACATTGAATGGAAAACTCAGTTTTGAAGAATTATTTTTTTATTTTTTGTGTGTGATGATGGTAGAGTGGTTATTTTTTAAGTGCTTTTAAGGATACTGAAATATTTACAGATAAAACAATATGTCTCAGATTTATTTCAAAATAAGTGTGGAGAGGACAGTGATATAGATGAAACAAGACTCAGCATATATTGAAAATTGTTTAAGGTAGGTGATAGATACATCTAATTCACTATGTTTATTAGTCTCTCTGCTTTTATATATGTTTGAATATTTAAAAAAATGTTTAGAGAAATCAAGATGGTGGCATAAGGTATGCACCTGTACATACTGCCTCTCACAACCACACCAAAACTACAACTAAAAGACAAAACGATTATCACCCAGAACACGGGAAAGCTGGCTGAGTAAAAGTTCTACAACTAGAAGGAAAGAAAAAAGTGCATTGAAACCAGCTAGGACATGCAGAGACACGGAAAAGCAGAGTTATGGAAGCATAAGAATCAGGCTGGAGATACAAGCTCCCTACTGCTCTGAACTCCAGTTTCAGGCAAGACTCTGGGAACCCAAACTCCTACGGGGAGAAGCTGGACTGTCTGGCATCAGGTGGGAAAGAGAGGGTGGCTTTCTTGCAGAGCTGCTCACAGGAATCATTGTTTACTGTACTGGGCATGGGATGTAGAGATGCAGATGGGGCTGACTGGCAGTCATGGCTGTTTGCCATGCCCTAGTGATTCCGAGACCCTGTCCAATTTACAAACACACTGGAGCTGTGCGCAGTGGCTTTTGCATATGAATGGCCTGCCCTTTTGCAGCTTAGCCTAACAAACTGCAGCTGGGTCAAACAGCTCCAAAACTTCCAAACCCCAAACAAAGGAGAAATCTGCAGATCTCCCTGTAGGTCCTGCTGGGTGGCCTCAGGCAGAAGCTGACTTGCCCCTCCTGGGATCTCCAGGAGCCAATGTACCTAGTGATCAGTGTGAGACGACACCAGATTTCAGCTCCTCAGATCCATAAGTGACACACTCAGGCAGACTCAGTGAGCACTAAAGCAAGTCCTGTCCCATAAGGGTTTCTCCAGCTCAGCAGTTCTACCATTATAGACACAGCTGATCCTCACAACCAATTGGCCTGGAGGTCAGTGCCTCCCAGGGTATCAATAGCAATCAAGGCTTAACTACAACCAGACTGTGCACCCATCCCACAAAGGGGTTCACCAAGAGTGTCCACCACAGGTGATTGGGGAGACTAAGTCATGGGCCCTATAGGTCACCTACCACACAAAGCCACTCCATTAACACAGGGAAGCAGCCAAAATGCAGAAACAAACATGTCACAAATGAAAGAAATGGAGGAAAGCAAACTACTGGATATAGAGTTCAAAACCACAGTTATAAGGTTATTCAAGAATCTTCTAGAAACCTCCGAGGAACTTAATGAGACCTTCAAGGATCTTAATGAGAATGCCAAAAATAAATAAATAAATAAATAAATAAATAAATAAATAAACAAACAAATAAATAAAAATGGAAAAGAACTGGTTAGAAATTAAGCATACACTGTCTGAAATAAAGAATAATATATAGAAATTCAGCAGTAGACTAGAGGACCCTAAGAATCAAACGAAAGATTTGAAATATCAGGAAGCAGAAAACACCCAACCAGAAAGACAAAAAGAAAAAAAAATATCGCCGAGACCGGTTTGGCTCAATGGATAGAGCGTCGGCTTGGGGACTGAAGGGTCCCAGGTTCGATTTCGGTCAGGGGCATGTACCTTGGTTGTGGGCATATCCCTAGTAGGGGGTGTGCAAGAGGCAGCTGATCAATGACTCTCTCTCATCGATGTTTCTAACTCTCTATCTCTCTTCCTTCCTCTCTGTACAAAATCAATAAAAATATATTTAAAAAAAAAAAAGAAAAGAAAAAAATATTAAGATAGTTTAAGGAACCTCTGGAACAACTTCTGGCGTACCAACATTTGAATTATGAGGGTGCCAGAAGAAGAGAGAGGAAAATATTGAAAACCTATTAGAAGAAATAATGATAGTAAACTTTCCCTATCATTGAAAGAAATAGATTTACAAGTCCAGGAAGCATAGAGAACCCCAAACAAGAGGAATCCAAAGAGGACCACACCAAGACACATAATTAAAATGCCAAGGGCAAAAGACAAAGAATATTGAAAGCAGCAAGAGAAAAACAGTTAGTTACCTACAAGGGAGTACCCATACGTCTGTCAGCTGATTTCTCAACAGAAACTTTGCAGGCCAGAAGGGAGTGACAAGAAATATTCAAAGTGATGAACAGCATGAACCTACAACCAAGATTACCCAGCAAAGCTATCATTTAGAACTGAAGGTCAGATAAAGAGCTTCACAGATAAGAAAAAGCTAACAAAGTTCATCACCACCAAACCAGGATTATATAAAATGCTGAAGGGTATTCTTTAAGAAGAGGAAGAAGAAAAAGTTAAAGATAAAAATTATGAACAACAAAGTGACAACAAATACATACCTATCAACAAGTGAATCTAAAAATCAAGTGAATAAAAAATCTGATGAACAGAATAAACTGGTGAATATAATAGAATCAGGGGAACAGAATTGGACTGGAATGATAATTCTCTGGGGGAAGGAGATGTGAGGGGTGCGGGAAGAGACAGGACAAAAATCTTATACCTATGGATGAGGACAGTGGTGGGGGTTAAGAGGATGGAGTGGCGGGGGATTGGGTGGATGGGAGCTATGAGGGGAAAAAGAGGAACATCTGTAACCTGAACAATAAAGATTTATTTTAAAAAAATGTTTAATCACCAACAGTCCTTTTTCTGTAATTCTGCTCTTAAAGTCTACTTTTCAAAATTGATGTACTAACTTTCATTTGATTGGTATTTAGATCATGCATTTTTTCCATCTTTTGACTTTCAGTCTTTCTGTATCTATATATTTAAGGGGTGAATTTTATAAGCAGTGTTTAGTGGATTTTTTAATCTTTTTATCCACGTTGAAAATCTTGAACTCTGAATTGGAATATTTAGAACATTTACATTTAATGTGATTTCTTATATACTTGGGTTTCTCTAAACATCTGTTTCCTATTTTCTCTATCTGTTCTATCTTTTCCCCTTCTCTTTTCCTGCCTTTTATAATCATTCTTTTATGGTTACCCTAAGGATTACCACATGAATTCTTGACTTATCAAAGTCTAATATAAATTGGTATTACTTCCTAGATAATTTAAGGATTCTAGAATACTGTACCTTCATTTATCCCCTTCTAACATATACTATGCTTGTCCTGCATTTTTATTCTTTATATGTTTAAGCCCACAAAATATCATTACTGTTTTATAAAGTTAATATTCATTTATATGTACTCACACATTTTAAAAATTTGCTCTTCATTCTTTCCTAAATCTCCAAGCTTCCTTCTGAGATCATTTTCCCTTCTTTCTGAAGAACACCCTTTATGCTAGCAACTCCATATGATTACACTGGGCCATGTAGGAAACTGGTATTCATGATTAATGATCATGAAACTTTGAATCAACTATTAGCTTTCCTTAGGGGAGGAGATTTTTATTTCAAAAGATTACTGTTTTTATTTGTGTTTCAATATTCTCACTAACCTACTTGAACTGATCAACCTTGAACACATCTGATTTGAAAACTTACTTTGATGAATTGTGGCATAGACTCATCCATGCTATGATAAGCACCAGGCCAAACAGCTCCCTATAAAAGAGCATACATTTCATCTTTGTGACATGGCTGCAAGTGAGATGCATATCACCCCATTATCTTCATGACACGTAATTTCTGGTTGTTGAGTGGCTTCCCCCAAGATATATAGCATCTATATAATACTTTTCAAGTCTGGTATGATTTAAAAATTACTTTTTTCTTCGTTTAAATTCCTATGTAAAAATAAATTCCATTTTATAAAGCAGATATGAACTCCATGGCTGTACCCCAACTTAGAAGTGAACAATAACAAAACCAATAAAACAGAACCACAGCTAAATCACTTCATGTCACTGGGTGGAATACTACAACCAAGAAAATTTCAACTTGATCAGGTATTCTTTTTAGATAACCTCAGAGTACGTGGTGTTAGGTAGAGCACAAATGGTTTGAGCCCATGTTGCAGAGATCAGGCCATATCTTTGTGAAGATAAATGATTTGTAGTGAGCCAGACTAATGCTAGAAATATGTGTTAAAAGCACTTATTTTTTTTCCCCAGAGAGGAGAAAATAATTGTATTTGGCCATAGTACCACTGGAAACCCCACTTTGAGTTCACCCACCAAGCTGGTGGAGGTGATTCAACTCATTTGGTTTAAATTCCCACTGAATGACCCAACCTGATCCAGTTTTCCAAGGACTAGGATTTATCACATAGCAGTACCTCACCAGTGATACCAAAAGGTCTCTAAAATCTTCGTATTGCAGATGTTAACACTGGGATAAAAAGTAAAGGAATCTGGCTGTTTGGCCAGGAGGGAGGCAGCAAAGGGAGAGTTGATAAGAATGAATGTCCGTGGCAAAGGGAGATGCCATGAGATATACCAGGGCCAAGCTGAACCAGGTTGACCTCTCAGGTGGCTGATCACACTTATAGGTAAGAGTTTGGCTTCACCCAGAACTGAGTCAGTGCTGATGGAGTTTTCACCTGATTAGACTGGACTATTATCTTTGCTCATTGTAAGGGGCCAAGGTCCGCTGCTCATTGTGGGGCCCAAGACTGAAGTCAGTGTAATGTAATATGCAATGCTGCCTGGGAAGTGATCACAGCGTGGGCTAGATGGTGCTGGGTTTGAGTACATTTTTTCTTCAGTTTCCTCAACTTGTAATGGAGATTACACCTTCCCTGCTTTTCCTAGTGTAGTTTGAGATAGGCACAGATAAGGAGTTAAGAAGGATCAGGTTTTCTCCTTCCCACTTCTCCCAGAGAGCAAAGGCCAGTGCTCACCTGCCTTCTTCCTCGTGGAAGACGTACCACTGTGAATGAAGCATGAGGTAGTGTGCCAAGCTGGCAGCCCACACCAAACAAAAGAACGCGAGGACTGCTGCGACACTCTTCCAAATGAGGTTATCTGAAAACCAATCACGGAATCACATTCCAGAGAAAACCAGTCTGTGTGTGCTTTGCTGTGGTCTGCTTTCAGACAAAGCACTCAGGATAGGCTGGGTTTGGTTTGGTTTGGTTTTGAGGGACAGCATGGAAGTTAAAGCCGTAATTATAAACTTAGGTGGACATTTACTATTTTTGCTGTCCAGCACTCCTTTTTCTGTGATGACTACCTTTCTTTTCCTTGAAAATCCACCCTAGCCGCATGGACCTAAGCTAGGTCAGTCAATATGTTTCATTCAAGCTCAGAATAAACAGATGACAAATCAGGGCCAACAACTCAATTCTTGAGATTCCTGTGACGACATCAGGGAAGTTGGTTCTCTCGTATGTGGGACTTAGCATAGTGAAGAGGTAAACTTGGCCCTGCCGGCTACTACGTGGGGCCCAAGACTGAAGTCAGTGCAATCGATGGAACTGAGAGTAGAGAAGTTAAAATTTTAAGCCCAGTGCCCAAAGCTAGCACCCTTTGCCTTGCCAGTAAAGTATCCCAGTACATCTACTTTGCTGCTTGGAGCCCCTTCGAGTTTAGCTTTTTTCCTTGCTTGCAATGACTGGAGCCCTAACACACTTTAAAGATACAGACAGAGCTCTAGGGTAGGGGTGTCGAACTCAATCAGAGAAGGGGCCAAAATCTAAAATCCAGCCTAAATCGCGGGCCAAATGGTTTACTGAACAGTCATAAACTGACAATGTCACAAACTGACAGCGGAGTGCAGTGATGACAGCGCGGTGCGGGCCACATTGCAAGGCCTGGCGGGCTGGATTTGGCCCGCGGGCCTTGTGTTTGACACATGTGCTCTAGGGGCTTATACAAGGAGCCCATTCACCTGCGGATGGGAGTTTTCCCCACCCAGGTGAGACTCAGTTTTTATTCTACGAGTAGAACCTGTCTTAAAGAACGTAAACAATAACTTGCAGGGTAATATTCCCCAATAATAAGAAAATGATAGTCAATAATGTATTTTTTCCTAAGGCACTGCTTTATAGTATACAATTGTCCAACTTAAGGTTTGTTGAGAGTTTTTCGGGCCATACAAGGGAAGCAGCTACGTTTTGCCCACAATTAAGGAAGTGCTCTATGGGCAATACAAACCAGCTACTTTGAGTGAATCATTTACGTGTACACCCATCTGGGATAGATATATATGTATGGAGTCCACGAAGCAGGTTACAGAATCAATATATGGTAAACCTCTGTTTTTCATTGTTTCATTCACAAGCATTTTTTTAAGTATCTCCATTCAGACTCTAAGGTTCATACCTGTGACAAGAGGGTCAAGTCCAACAAGAAAGGTCAGCACTGTAGGAATCGCATATATAACCTGTTAGCAGAGAGAGAGAGAGGAAGTCACGTGGGTTAGGTATTGAAGTCAAGAAAGACATCAGGGGCCATCACAGTCCATGATTTACTGTAGGTTTCAGTGGTAACCTGTTTTTATGGCACGCACCATGTCAGGTTGTCATGTTATCACTGACCTCCTAATCTCTCCCAAGCAACATCCATGCCCAAATGGCCCTTCCCCACTTGCATTAAGGAAAATGCTCTTTGACAAGTAAGACAGGAGGGGCCACCATCAGCTAGGTGGCCCCGCTGGGTCTGGCACCAATAGACCATCCAGCCCAAGATTCCATCTCTGCAAGTGAGACCACAGAAAGTTCCCTCACAGTCGATCAGATGTGCCCAGTAAGGCCAGGCTCTTCATCTCAGAAACTGTTGGTTTGGAGTTTGGAAGCCTGGACCTGAAGGGGCCCTATTTTCAAGCCTCAGTCATAGCAAGCAGACCTGCTATTGCATGTGTGCTGCGGGAAGAGGGCAAGTAAGGAGATGGTGGGTTTATAAGAAACGTGGTCTTGCCAAAACCGGTTTGGCTCAGTGGATAGAGCAATCGGCCTGTGGACTGAAAGGTCCCAGGTTCGATTTCGGTCAAGGGCATGTACCTTGGTTGCGGGCACATCCCCAGTAGGGGGTGTGCAAGAGGCAGCTGATCGATGATTCTCTCTCATTGATGTTTCTAACTCTCTATTCCTCTCTCTTCCTCTCTGTAAAAAATCAATAAAATATATTTTTTTAAAAAGAAAAAAAGAAAAAGAAACGTCGTCTTTTCCAGGACAAGTAAGGAGATGGTGAGTGTATAAAAACATGGGTTTTCCCTGAAAAGTAGTTGCTTCACTGCATTAATTGCGATCCTTACGACAGAACGTTTAGTTTATTTAGAAGTTGTCAGAGCTGAATGTTTTAAGTGATTTGCTGACACTAAAAACATGTCTTATCTTTTTTTAAAAAATATATTTTATTGATTTTTTTTAAGAGAGGAAGAGAGAGGAATAGAGAGTTAGAAACATCCTACTGGGGATGTGCCCACAACAAAGGTACATGCCCTTCACCAGAATCGAATCTAGGACCTTTCAGTCCGCAGGCCAACGCTCTATCCACTGAGCCAGACTGGTTTTGGCAAAACATGTCTGTCTCGAACTCTCTTGAGAGAGAGTGTCTAGATGATACCGATTCTGTTAATCTTTCCTATTCCCTCCCTAATGATTCCTGGTGTCTTAGCCAATGTAGGCAGGTCCTCTCACAGGTGGGCAGTCATGCTACTGAGGGCTAGCCCAGTGCTTCATTCTTTAACGTGCATGTGAATTACCTCGGAATCTTATTAAAATGTAGGTCTGATTCTAAGTTCTGGGGTAGGGCCCGAGATTCTGCTTCTCTAATTAGTAGCTCCCCGGGAAGGTGCTGCTGCTGTTCCAGAGACCACACTGAGAGCAGTGAGGGGGTGGTTTTCCCACTTTGAAAAACCACATGGCTTAGCCACCGTGAGGGAGAGAAACTGAACACACACAGGCCGTGCAGTATTTCACTGTGCTTTCTGTAAGAAATATCTGGCAGAGATTTTTAACATGCGCACTCAAATATGTCATGTTTTTGTGACTAACAGAGTAAAGTAAGATCTCATTTCAGTATATTATAAACATTTGAACAAAGTCACCCTTAAAATTAAGTAATGGTTTCCCATGGCCATTGTGCCATGTTAATCCTTATTTAAGTTATTTTCTCTCTCTTGAATGAGATAATTTTTGGAGGGCAGAGAGGCTAAAAATAATTGTTTTTAGTAACAAGCAAAAACACAGTATAAATAATAGCTCAGTAGAACCCATTTTAATAGTCTTTTTTCTGTTGGTGGATTTTTTTTAACTAAGGCATCATACTATTCATTCACAATATTTAGTTTAATTCAGCCCTTGTCACTCCTCATACTGCCTCCCTTGTCCCCTTGCCACTGTAAGAATGGGAAAGCCCGCTTGTTCTCCCAGCCCCTTTTGGCAGCAAGGGGCCGTCACATTCCAGCACTGAAATGGAAAGTCTGGGGGCAAAGCTGATGCTTAAAGTACTTACATGCATGGATGCTGACCAACATGCATGGATGCTGACGAATCAGAATGGATCCCAGCCCATAAGCCATATTTGTGTGTACAACCTAAATAGCCTGCCTGAGGGCTCCTAGGGAAAGATTTCTCCCCGGATAAAAGGGCAGAAAGCACAGGACAAACACTCTTTTGCTCCTGCCTTGTTTCTTCCTACATGGGATGCTCTTGTCTGGGGATGAGATGTTGGGGGTCACAGCAGCCATTCTGTAAACATGAGAGGATATAGCACACATTGAGGAGCAGACAAGAGACAGAAAACCCAGGCCCTTGATGATGCTGTTGACCATGGAGTAGCTGCCTCTGCACTTCTTTTAAGTGAGAAATTCTGTATTTTTATAACCTGATGCTAGTCAGGAATTCTATTATTTTCACTGCATGTATCTTGATACTAGTACGCTTCATGGGTAATATGAAGTAGGGAACATGGAAATGAGGAAGGTGCAGTACAAGGCCCGGGGTCCAGTAGCATAGTATTCATCTGTGCATACATTTATTCTTTCATTTTTTCAAGAGTCAATAAGAGAAGGACTGCTATGAGAAGGTACTATGTTAGGCTGCCTGAGGACATCAAGAAGAAGGCACTGGCCCCTGTCCTCCGGGGTGTTGGTATGTAGAGAGTCAACTCCAAAGCAAAGAAAAATGCATAGTGCTATAATAAAGGCGCAAAGAAGTAGGGCTGGAACCTACAGGAAAGGAAGAGAATTTTTTTTGGATAAGATAGCATACACGTTAAACTTTGAAGCTTGAGTAGACATGCAGGAATTTTAGGCACAAGGTACAGTAACTATTATAACTGGTCTGGGCTTCCAAGACCAAGCTGAAAGGTGGGTTGAGGCCAAATTGTGATGGGCCTTGAATGCCAAGTTGGAGTTTCAACTTCGACATCTTGAGAAATGACAAAAGTTTTCTAAGTAGGAAAACTTAGGAAGTGTTCTCAGTAGAAGAGATTAGAGGCAGCTAGAAGAATTAGGAAGTTATGACGAGGGTTCGTGTGGGAGGTAATGGAGACTAAACTGGGAATGAGGGAGGACATCTGTGGGGACATGGTGTTTATTATTCATATTATGGCATCTAAGCATGAAGTGAGTTAAGATGTACAGGTTCTGTACAGATAAGCAATTAGACTTACACTGGATTTTCTGTTGTTGCTGGATTGCTTTGTTTGTTTGTTTTACTTGTCTTTGTGTGTGTGTGTGTTTTTGAGGGGATGTCAAATACAGTAGTAAGACCAGAGAAATGTTTGAGATGACAGGTTTTGAGCAAGGATGACTCAGAGAATGATTCTGCTAACAGAAATTGTTGAGTCATAAAGAGGAGTGGGCTTCAGTGGGAAGATGCTGGGTAGTCCTCTATTTGAGGACCCAGTGTGACTTACAGGTGAGTATATCTAACAGAAAGCCTTTCGCCGTTTGCTGCATATCTGAGACTTGTCTGCAGAGAAATAATATTTGGAACTCAGGATGCAGGCTAGAATGCTGAAGAAGAGGCAATTTTATTTGATGCAGGGACATGTGAATCTGGACAATATGAGAATATAGTTCTGCACTAAAAAACTGACTTAGAACTTTACATTATAATTCCAAATGCTTTCACTTGTTGCTAATCCGTACATGGTTGACATTATTCCAAAGCCTAAAGTCATCTCATCAGTGATATTGCAGAGTCTTATATATCTGTATTGAAAGAAACTGGGCACAATCTAGATATTTAGAAAGTGTGTGGAATAATTCACCCTTCCTAACCCCTCCCCCCCCAAAAAAAATGGTTTAGAGCAGTGGTTCTCAATCTTCCTAATGCCGTGACCCTTGTGAAATACAGTTCCTCGCGTGGTGGTGACCCCCAACCATAAAATGATTTTCGTTGCTACTTCATCACTGTAATTTTGCTACTGTTATGAATTGTAATGTAAATATCTGATATGGAGGATGTCTTAGCGACCCATGGGTTGAGAACCACTGGTTTAGACTGGTTCAATGTATACTGTAGGTGTGTGGGCTTTAGTTATTTCCTATAAATATAACTCACTAAACTAGCACAAACTTTAAGCCTGCCTTTTCTGTTAGATGGCTGTTGGAATCTCTGGGTAGAACTCACATAGAATGGTTCAGTTGACCTTGAGAGTTCTCCTCTGTGTGTCAAAAAAGTGTCCTCAGTTGGACCATTTTATTCGAAGGAGATACTGCTGGAAGACCCCTAGGTCTCTGGGAAATTCTGAGTTCACACACACTTGGACCAATTTCCCCCAAATATTTTAAGGGAAAGAGTTTACAAAGGATTTGATTTCTACATATGTAAGGGCGCAACGGGGAGGGGGTGGTAGCAAATAGGTAATATTGTGTGTTTGCTGCAATCCACAGCTCTTCCCGATGGGGAACAGCAGTTCAGACTCACCACCCAGAGTTCTGCGTCTGGATCATTCACCTGGAATTCAAAACATCAGACTCACTGTCAGGTTCCAAGCTCAGGTCTGCTCTTTGATTAGTCTGTCATTTGTTACCTGGCAAACGCTGCAACAGGCACCCATTGAGCACTCATTTATATATTCTGGTTTGAATTTCTGGTTTAAACAGGAGGAAGACCCAGCCTGGCATATCACAATGGGGGAAGGGCCTTCGGGCTGAGCACAGCGGTGATTGCACATCCATTCAGGCTTTGAACCGCACAGAAGAGCCACCTAGAAGGAGTATTGTTCCAGGCCGGCCCTCCCGCCTCAAGGAACCAGGAGAGCTATGAGGAGGGGCCTGAAGGCCTCATCGTGCCCTTTAGAGCTTTGTTTCCAGGTCCTGAATTCGGTTCAATCTCATCTAGGGGTCGGATATTAAGAAAAGCGCCGGGCTGCTTCTGCTAGCCCCAGCATTTAAACAAGAGACGGGTGGGCTGCGGTCGTAGGAACAAACATACCCCTTAGGTAGGGGAGGCCTAAGCCTTAGGGGGCTACGGAAACATAACACCCAATTCCCGTTGTTCTACACTGCAGGCCGGCCCGGCCAGGCGCCTGGAGCCCGGCGCCCTCTCCCACCGCCCTCCGCCCTCCGCCCTCCGCCCGCCTCCGAGGCCGGGAGGCTGACCTGTACCAAGGCCGCCAGCGCGAAGAAGGCGGCCATCAGCATATTGCAGGCCCTCCACAGGGCTAGCACCCACCGGCCTTCGAGCGCCATGGCTGAGCTGGAGCGATCAGGGGGTCCAGAGCGATGGGCGGGGCCGGAGCGATGGGCGGAGCGGGGCCATGGGCGGGGCTGCGGGTGCTGGAGGCGGGGCCGCGGGCGCCATGGGCGGGGTCTCGGGCGCCATGGGCGGGGCCATCAGAGACATGCCCTGCCTGGCCAGGTCCAGGGACCAGCAGGTGCAGCAGGTCGGTGCGTAGCCCATCCTCCTGACCTGGTCTGGGAAGGTATGTAATTCAAATTGCTCAGATTCAGCCCTAGAACCTGCATGAGACTGAGGGTTGTCAGATAAAATGCAGCATGCGTACTTTCATTTGAATTCCAGATTAGCTAGGGATAATTTCGTAGCATAAACGTGTCCCACATCATTGCTGAGTCTGGTAGTTGAACTAGCTGGACGATTAAAGAGAAGCTTGCTTTTTGGTAAGCGTGGTGAGCTGGTAGAATGCCAGAACTCATGGACAGGAAGCAGAACTCAGAGATAGAGCGGGCTGATGACATCATTTGAGGCCCTGGATCCAGCCCACCTGAAGCTGGGAACTGCCTCTCCACCTTTCAGTTTTGTGAGCCAACAAAGTCTCTTCTTTATATGTAAGCCTGTGCGAGCTGGGGTTTTGTCACTCGTGACACACAGTGATGCCTTGATAAGGTGACCAGATCATCCCGCTTTTGGCGGGACAGTCCCGATTCCTAATAATTTGTCCCGCGTCCCGCGGCGTTTTAAAACCGTTAAAACTGTTTTAAAACTGTTTTTAAAACGCCGCGGGACGCGGGACAAATTGTTAGGAATCGGGACTGTCCCGCCAAAAGCGGGATGATCTGGTCACCTTATTATGTATAATCATGATGCAGCCGTTAAGCCAATGCTTGAGATCCCATACCCCCACCCCCACCCCTGCTGGAGGCGTGTCCAGATTTTGCAGACAGGGAAGAGAAGTCTTTGAAACATAATGATTAAGTTTAAATGAATCCAGTATCCCAGGGAGCGCTGCGTGAGGAGACATTGCATTATGCACGTTCACCGCAGGGGTACGGTGCTCCAGAGATGACAGGGTGGGTGTGGGCGCTGGAGGTGTGGCCCAGGCTCGCAGCAGAGAGGGGAGCCCTGGACCTGGCTCCCCAGGGCCGCCTGTGAGTGGAGAAGGAAGAGAGTGGGAAGGGGCGGGGAAGGTGTTTGGTTTCAGCCAGAGGGCGGTAAAGAGACTGGGCTCTCTGCTCCGTTTTGGGACCTCTCAGCGATTTTAGAGACCGGGGAGCAGGGGGGGTGTCACACCCGTGTCCTTGACCTTTGAAGCCCGATTAGTTGAAGCCGAATTTGGAGGTAGGAGAAGTTGCGTGACTCTGACTGTTTTCTCTCTCATCCTGACGCTGTGACCAGGCTGCTAGGATGGTCCTTGTCCAGGAGATGGCAGGCTCCTGCTGCATGGGCGGCTCTGGATGGAGGGGGAGGGAACGGTGGCCGCCGTGGCTCCTTCCGGGAGGTTGTGACGTCGGCTCTCTGGGTGGGGACGCGATGGGTGCCAGCCCGAGGTGAAGCGGTGCAAACAGAACTTGGTACCAGGAGACATTTGGGGGAAGCGGGGAGTCCCAGGGAAAGGTCTGAGCTTTGTTGCGGTCCTGGCAGAGCTTCAAACCGGCGCCCAAAATCACAGAAAGCCAGACTGGAGCAATCACATCTAAGGAGGGAGCGCTCCAAGAGGAAACAACAGCGGCAACGGCTATCAGTTACGGAGTGTTTACAGCGGCCCGCGCTGCACTTTCATCTGGCCTCTGAAAGTCGCACCATGCCTGCGTTTCCAAATCCAACTCACACTCTGGCTCCTGTCCCGCAAGACCTGCCTCACCCACGCCACGTCTCCCCCGCTCTGTGCATGGCGCCATCCATCACACACTCAGTTACTCCTGGATCAGCTGCTAGGGCTGCCCTAGCAAATTAGCACAAACCTGGAGACTTAAAACAATAGAAATTCATTCCCTCACAGCTCTGGAGACCTGGAGTCCAAGTCCAAGGTCTTCTCAGGGATGCACTCGTGCAGCAGGCTCTGGGGAGAGTCCTTTCTTGCCTCTTGCGGCTTTTGGTGGCTCCTTGTGGCCACACCACTCCGGTCTGGCTGGCCCTTCACGTGGCCTTCTCTGGGTCTGTGTCTTCTCCCCTCCGTCTCTGACAAGGAGCCTCGTGGTTGGCTTTCGGGGCCACCCGGAGGAGCCAGGATGATCTCAGCTGGAAGAGAACCTCAACTTAATTCTATCTGCAAACACCCTCTTTCTTAATGGGGTCAGGTTCACAGCTTTCAGAGATAAGGATCTGAGATGTCTTTTCAGGGGCCACCATTCAACTCGGCATTCTGGGAGGAAACCCCGAGTTGTCCTTCCGCCTCCTCCAGTCTCATATTGAAACTCTGACTGCCAAAGTGACTGTCTCAGGGGGGAGGGGGGAGAGGGGATAATTAAAGTTAAATGAGGTCATGGGGAGGGGCCCTAATGTGATAGGACTGCTGCTTTTCTAACAAGTGGAAGGGGCGCCAGCTACCTCTCTTCATGCACAGGGGGAACATGTGAGGACACGACAAAGGAAGTTGCCAGGGAGGGAGCTCTCAGCAGAAACCATTGTTTTGGACTTTCCGTCTCCAGAACTTTGAGAAAATCCAGTTTTGCTGTGTCAGCCTCCTAGCTGGTGACATTGGTTATGGCAGCTCCAACAAACGAATGCACGCTCGGAGCTTCTTTCCAGCCCAGCCTCCATACGGCAGCGGTGAGACGCAAACCTCTGCTTAAAGCAGCTCTCGCCTTCCCTTCTTCAGATCGATCCAGGCACTGCCCTGAGCACCAGGGATGTAACAGTGAACAAAACATCCCCTCCCCCCCAACACACACACACACACACACACACACACACACACACACACACGCCCGTCTCCTGT
Organism: Pipistrellus hanaki; assembly: GCF_964339955.1. Taxonomy (NCBI): domain Eukaryota; kingdom Metazoa; phylum Chordata; class Mammalia; order Chiroptera; family Vespertilionidae; genus Pipistrellus; species Pipistrellus hanaki. The sequence continues at coordinate 40,765,424 of NC_140518.1, forward strand.
GAAACTTAGGGTCCAGCGTGGCCTAGCTGCCTGGGGCTCTGAGGTTAAAGGCCTACATTTTGAACAAGGTCTGCACAGCCCAGCAGGATCAGCCTCCACTTAGTCCCTGGGCGTTGGCCTGCAGACTCAAGGGTCCCAGGTTCGATTCCGGTCAAGGGCCTGCACCTTGGTTGCGGGCACATTCCCAGTAGGAGATGTGCAAGAGGCAGATGATTGATGTGTCTCTCTCATCAATGTTTTTCTCTCTCCCTCTCTCCTTCCTCTCTGTAAAAATCAATAAAATATATTTTTTAAAAATCATTAGTTGTGCAATTAGTTGTTTGGGTCCTTGAAAGCCCCCGAGGTCTCTGCCTGTTTGTTTCCTGTTTTCTCAGCGCTTAGGGAACATGGCAAGTGCTTGTTAGGGATTGTTTCATGAATGAGCAAAGGCATGAACAAACAACTCGAATCCTCATAAGCAGTTTCTACCCTTTAGATATTATATTTCCAGGGTTCAGGTGTGGAAAGCAAGGCACTGTGTGGCTAGGTCACCGGTCAGAGGTCACCCATTTAGTCACAGTTGGGACTGAAATTGAAGTCCTGAGTTTTCTGATTTCAAAGGTGAGGCTCCTAACAGCCATGACTCAGATCCAGTGCGTGTGAGATATGAGAATTCTTATCAGAAAGGCAGAAGAGAATAACTACAAATTAATTAAAGAGTAATTTTCTTTGCAAAACTAATGACTGCAGTCAACAGGAGAATGGATAAATAATCAGTGATATCAACAATAATAAAAGCAGCCGAAACCGGTGGATAAAGCGTCGGTCTGCGGACTGAAAGGTCTCAGGTTCGATTCAGGTCAAGGGCATGGACATTGGTTGAGGGCACATCCCCGTAGGGGGTGTGCAGAAGGCAGCTGATCGATGTCTCTCTCATCGATGTTTCTAACTCTCTGTCCCTCTCCCTTCCTCTCTGTAAAATATCAATAAAATATATTTTAAATAATAATAATAATAATAATAATAAAAGCATAATATGCTAATTAGACCGGATAAACTTCCGAAAGAAGCTGTGGTTGTGAGGGCCAAGCCCATTGCACGAATTTCATGCATCGGGCCTCTAGTATTCTTATAATGGAACAGGACTAGCAAAAAAAGGGGAAATGAGCTGCCAAGAACAAGTTATTGCATTGATATGTTGCAAAAACATTATGCTGAACCCAAGAAGCCAGACTCAGAAGCGCACATGCTGGGGATCTGAGTTATGAGAAACTCTAGAACAGGCAGGAGCACCTGCCTCTGGGGTCGGAGTGGGACTGTCTGGGAAGGGGCACGAGGTGACTTCTGGGGCGATGACCATGTTCTTTTCTGTCCGAGGTTTCGGTTACCCAGGTGTGTTTGTATTCGTCTGAACTCCGCAAATGTATGCATGAGATTTGTTAATTTCTCTGTTTGCACACTTTATCTTTTTTTTTTTTTAATATATTTTATTGATTTTGTACAGAGAGTAAGGGAGAGAGAGATTGTTAGAAACATCGATGAGAGAGAGTCATCGATCAGCTGCCTCTTGCACACCCCCTACTGGGGATATGCCCGCAACCAAGGTACATGCCCTTGACCGGAATCGAACCCGGGACCTTTCAGTCCCCAAGCCAACGCTCTATCCATTGAGCCAAACCGGTTTCGGCTGCACACTTTATCTTAAGAAAGAAACTCTTAAGCAAATATTGAACTCCAGTTAATGATAAACACACCAAAGTGCTGGAGGTGGCGTGTGCTAGCATCTGCATCTTACTGCAAATTGCTCTCAAAATAAGAGGGATTGCTGAGGGATAGAGGGATGAATCGATGGGTAGGCATGTGATGGAGCAAGTGGAACAAAATATTAAATGCGGATTCAAGATGATGGTGTATAGGTTTTTGCTGCATAAGACTTTCAACTTTGCTCGGCTTGAACTTTTCATAAGAAGATGTTGGAAAAATATGCCCTAACCAGTTTGGCTCAGTGGATAGAGTGTTGGCCTGCGGACTTAAAGGTCCCGGGTTAGATTCTGGTCAAGGGCATGTACCTTGGTTGTGGGCACATCCCCAGTAGGGAGTGTGCAGGAGGCAGCTGATGGATGTTTCTCTCTCATCGATGTTTCTATCTCTCTATCCCTCTCCCTTCCTCTCTGTAAAAAATCAATAAAATATATATTTTTTAAAAAAGATGTTGGAAAAATAAAGTAGTATAAGCTGAAAATGTATTTAAAAATAGCTAATGTGTACTGTAATCAATAAAGCAATCTAAAGATGAAGGAATAAAAAGATCATTTGTTGTTTTGCATGGGTTTCCAGGGGGTGATAGGCAAGGAGGATGCGGCATAGGGGCTGGGAGAGGTGGGACCAGGGGGGGCTCCCTCTTGGCAGGCCCTGCAAGAAGAGGCAGCTGGCGTGGCTCTCTTCAGACTAGAAGAGGCTCCAGAATTGGGGACCAAGCAGAAGGCAGCAGCCACCTCCGCCCCTGAGCATGGAGGGTGGCCGGGTTAGCCCTCGGAACTTGCTCACCCATGGTCTAGTGAGAAACAATGACATTTTTCTTTAGAGCTAGCAGAGAGAAAGCCTCGAAAGTTTTAGGAGACAATGAAAATGAAATGCCAGGCTTATGTTTTGAATTTGATCAAGCTACTTCCTGGGTCTGCATGCTGACCCCTCCCACGTGGCAGGAAATTCAAGGCTGCCTTCCCTCCAGGGGCCACTGAGTGTGGGCCTGTGTGGCCCAGGCGTGAGGACTGGGGGAGGAATGGCTGCACACATCTGCGTTCCAATCCTGTCCCACCATTCACTGGTCACATGGCCTGGGGCACGTCTTGGTCAAATAGACCTCCTTCGTAACTGTCTTATCATCTCCAAGGTGGGTCCTCAGCTTCCCTGTGTATTGACCAGTGGCTCCTTCCATGGCCGATCAGGTCTTGAAATACTCGCTCCCTCAACCATAAGACCCCAATCCCTCACAGCTCACTCCAGCCACCCAGGCCACTCTTTCCTAGCCTCCTTTGCTGGTGCTCTGCTTCCCAGTCACATGACGAACTGCTCCAGGGCTCAGTCTTCAGCCCTCTCTGCTCTCCTTACACCCAATCCCAGGGGGGATTTCATTGTAAGCCCCACTAAGCGAAAGTTCAAATGGCGCCACCAATTCTCCCAGTTGCTCCAGCCAAAATCTTTGGAATCATCCTTGACTTATCTTTCACTTCCCACTTCACTCAGCAACAACCCTGTTGCTCTCACATTAATAGATCCACAATGGGACCACTCCTGCCCACCCTTATGGTTAGCACTAACGTCTCTCATGTGGACTATTGCATTTGTAGCCTAACTGGTATCTTCCACTCTTGTCCTCCCAAACTCTGTGTACCCCACAGTAGCTGGGAATGTTAAAAAAAAAAAAAAAAAAAAAAAAAAAAAAAAAAAAATCAAGACTCTCCAAATCTCAGAACTCTCTAATGATAGCAGAGTCAAGTCCCATGTCTGTACCCTTCCCACAAAGGCCCATGACCTCTCTGATCTCATGTCCCACCTCTCTCCCCTGTGCTCATTCCACACCATCCCTACCGACTTGCCAGCTGCTTCCAACCTCCCCAGTGTGCTCTCACCTCTCCCGAGATAGTTCCTCTGGCCACTTGGTTCTCTTGGGGGTCCCTTGGTCTCTCACTTCCTGTAGGTTTCCCTCAAACTGCTCCTTATTCTAAACACTGTACGGCTCTCAGCCACTGCCCTTGTTCACGTCCTAAACCTTCACCCTGCTTTATGCATCTTCTATGCCAGTGGTTCTCAACCTTTCTAATGCCGAGACCCTTTAATACAGCTCCTCATGTTGTGGTGATCCCCAACCATAATATTCTTTTTGGTGCTACTTGATAACTGTAATTTTGCTACTGTTAATGAATTGTAATGTAAATATCTGTGTTTTCCAATGGTCTTAGGCTCTACAGCAGCGGTTCTCAACCTGTGGGTCTCTACCCACAGGTTGAGAACCGTTTGCAGGGTCGCTTAAGACCATTGGAAAGCACAGATATTTACATTACGATTCATAACAATAGCAACATCTAAGTGCTTCTCGTTGCTTGATTTGGGGTATTTATTTGCTCATTCTAAAATTACATCTCTTCCTACTTGAAGGAGAGCCTCATGAGAACATAGACCTTGTGTATTTCACTCACCACTGTGTCCCCAACACCAGACACAGAGCCTGGCACACAGGGCTGCCATGAAGGATGTGGAGGATGGATGAACACGTGAAGAGACATCTAGCTCAGGGCTGGCCTGGCAGATGCACCACAGTGTGATGTTCGTTACCATCATGCTGGGCCTTTGTGGGGAAGAGGACAGAAGTGATGGAGAGGGAGGGAGGATCCAATTCTGGGCCCAAAGTTGGGGCCTGAGTAGGAAAAACCTCCATCTGTTGGGCAGTTTCATCATGGCGCTAAGTAGGAAGTTGCTTTCCTGACCGGGAAGCTACCATGTGTCACATGATCCCGAAATTACTGCTCCCACTTCCTGGTAAATCCCTCTGCCCTCCTCCCTAAATCCCTCCCCCACTTGGCTATCTGGTTTCTGCCTGGGGAGCGCTTCTTTGGAATAACCCTAATGTGAAATGGCCCAATAATTGAGCCCAGAGCACGGAGCATGGAGCACAGAGCAGGGACAGGAAGGGCTATTACCAACATTTCAGAAGAGCCAGTTAAAACGCGGTAATCAGGAGTCCCTGCTCTGAAATCAGTTCAGCTTTGATCTTGGCCCTTCTTATCTTTGTGATCCAGCCTGCAGGGAGTTAGCCTTTGATCTCTATGGGGAGACCTGCTTTGTGATTCTTGTAAAAATTGCATTCCATTCTAAGTGTTTTTAAGATACTGCAGCCTATTCATTCCTGATAAAAGAAGCAGATTCATTTATCAGAAAAGACATTTTGTTGTTGTTGTTAATCCTCACCCAAGGATATTTTTTCTATTGATTTTTAGAGAGAGTGGAAGGCAGGGAGGTATGGGAAGAAGAAGGCGGGGATGGGAGGGGGAGGGGAGGGAGAGAAGACATCCTTGTGAAAGACACACACCCATTGGTTGCCTCCCTCAGCAGGAGGCCTGACCAGGATCCCTGCCAACCAGGTACATGCCTGCTCTAACCATTTAGCACACTGGCTGGGGCCTGAAAAGAAATTTTAAGTTCTATAATCATACAACAAATATTGAATCCTACATGGTTGATAATGTACTAACTGTTTGATAAAGTCCAAATGCCAAGACGGATAGGGAAGAAGATTGAGAAACACTCACAGGTGCATAGGAGGGAAGTGGGGAGGGGAGGGAGGGAAGAAGGGAAGGAGAGAAGTAACAGTTTGCTCTTGGGGAAGAGCAATCCCTAGGGGCCAAGCTGATGGCCGGGGGCATCACTGCTGCTTCCCACCTGCTTGCTGAGCTGGGAGCTAGGGGCAGAGCAAAAGACGCCTTCCATTTCCCTTCCGTTGGCTTCCAGGTTGTCTGGGCAGAAGATAATTTGCCAGACGGATCCCGGCAGCAGCCTGGCCCACTCCCAAGCAGTATCCTGGCATGGGCACAGACAGTTTGGCCCCCCCTGTGAGTTGCTGGTGGTTACCCTGAAATCTGAGGTGGTGTGACTTGTCCGATCTCAGTGTGAGTTGGAGGCAGGGTCCCCCAGAAGCCTCCAGTCCAGAAGCTCAGCTGCTCTAGCCTCCCACCCTCACCCAGAGCAAACACTGAAGACTATCACACCTCATTCTCTATGGGAGTGGGGGTGGTGATTCTCCAGGGATTGCTGTCCAGGGGCCAGGGAGGGGACGCAGAAGGGATCAAGTGGCTGAGGTGGCTCGGATCTGGTGCCCCTCCCCACCCCCATTTTCAATCAGAGCAGGTCCACTCAGCTTTGCTTTCCACCATATAGTATTTTGCTAGGCTATTTGCCACCCAAAGAAAACCTACTGACACGACATCTCACCGGCTAACATTTATGGAGCAAGGGCCACGCACCAGTTTCCCCCTGGTGGAGCTGGGCATTGCCCTCCCGAGGCTAAAACTCAGTGTCACGGGCAGACAAGTGGGTCAACAATGCCAATAAAGTAAGGTTATCCTACCGTTAAACATAGGGTGTTGTATAAAAATACAAAAAAATATGTATTTTTATTGGTTTCAGAGAGGAAGGGAGAGAAGAGAAAGATGGAAACATCAATGATGAGAGAGAATTATTGATCGGCAGCCTCCTGCACACCCTACACTGGGGATGATCTGAGCCCCAACCCAGGACCCAACCTGAAATCGAACCATGACCTCCTGGTTCATAGGTTGATGCTCAAGCACTGAGCCATGTGGGCCGGGCTTGACCCTCCTTTAAAAGCTGGTATTTGCAGTCTTTGTGTATGCCTCCGCACAGAGGAAAGTGTGTTAGGGACGATCTCTGGTGCCATGGCAATGCAGTCTGTTTCCTTCCCATTTTGCTTTATTTTTGCAATGAACCTTCATTATTCTAATAACCAAGAGGGGAAATGTTATTAAAATCAGAATGATAAACATAAGAGCTGGGAGAGGTACCGGAAGCTGTTAGGAGCAGTCAGCAGGGACCTGCCTGGGGCTGCTGCTAATTGTACCGGGAGCGTTAGGGAGGCTCAGTGTGCTCTGCTGTGCTCAGAGACCTCCCGCCTCCGCCTGGCAGGCCCACCCTTTGCAAAGCTTGGGAGTGTGAGCTGCTCAGAGGAGCCGCCCCCCACCCCTTCTCCAGACTGGTGGGCGCAGGTCCCCTGGTGGTCAGAAAGAGCGTTTCCCCAGCTCATTCTTCCACCTTGTCCTTGGAGAGCTGGTTACTGGCAAAGCAAGGCCCTTTCCTCGCAGGCTTCAGGAGCTGAGCATTAAGGAAGGCTTGCAAATGCAGTAATTGCTCAGAATGAGCATTAATGTCCTATTAAAAAGAGGCATCTGCTGTGGCTGTAACCTCTAATTCAGCAGAGTTTCCTGAGAACCATGCTAATGTGATCTGAGCTCATTTCCTCCTTGCTGCCTGGGGCCCAGACCAGAGCTATCCTGGCTCCTGCCCTCCAGTCCCTGCAGAGGCACAAGAATCCAGCCCTCCCTTTCCTGACAGGCGGCCGGCAGGCGTTCATCCATCAGCACGCTGCTGTCCACGTCCACTCTTGTGCTTGACATTGAACGGGGTCCCGAGAGGCGGGCTTGGGGAAGGGGATGGGCACTTACTTTGTCGTGTGAAGTGCCTTTGAGGCATGTGGCATTTGTCTAAAAAGCCAGGACAGCCCTGGCCCATTTGGTTCAGTGGATAGAGCACTAGCCTACAGACTGGAGGGCTCCAGGTTCAAGTCCAGTCAAGGGCATGCGCCTCGGTTGCAGGCTTAATCCTGGGGCTCATGGAGAAGGCAACCAATCCATGTGTCTCTCTCACCTTGATGTGTCTTCCACTCTCTAAAGATCAATGGAAAAATATCCTCGGTTGAAGAATTTAGAAAATAGATAAAAAGCTAGGACAGTTGTGCTAAGAAAGGACAGAGTTGAAGGGGAGTACCCTGCCCGTTGTCCTCATTCATTTCTTCACTCTGGTGTTGGGGGTGCACTGCGGATGAGACGGCGCTGGCCGGCTGTCATGGAGCTTAGATAAACCAGAGATTCAGACATTGAATAAGCAATCTCACATGATTTATCTAACCACCACAGTAACACCTGTGATGATGAGAGAATAAGAGGGAAGTGGTGGGATCTGACCCAGCCTGAGGCCCCAAAAACTTCCCGGGAAGGGAGGTGTGAGGGATGGGCTGGGACCAACAGGTACCGAGGAGGGAGAGGCTGGCAGTGGAGGCAGAGTCAGTCAGTGCTGACTAAGCAACGCAGGAGGCTGGACGCAGAGATGGCAGGTGGTGCCCAGGAGGCGTACTGTCCCCTTGCCTGGACAGTGTGGTGGATGGGACCGGGAGCGGGGTTTGAGTCCCACTCTACCTCCCCGAGCCTTGTGTCCCCAGAGGGTTACTCACACGCTGTGCGGAACCCACTGTGAGCACCTGGGCCTTAGCTCTCAGCGGAAAACCCTGAGATGGTTCAGGTCCTTTCCAGGGCGGAAACCCTGTGATCGTGTGAAGCCCAGGCCTGGGCCTCTGGGGTGGGGCAGGGCCACTGCCATGGGGCCCCCGTGGTGGGCAGAGGTGGGAGGGTGGGAATGAGGCCAGACCAAGGCAGCCACAGGGCCGAGGGCGTAAAGGGTGAGCCACGTGTGACCACGTATGTTCCTTCGGGCCCTGCCTTAGGCTCCTCCCCCACATCCCCCTGCACTTCCCTGGGGGAGCGGCTGCACCTCACCTCCAATCGGGGAGGCTGCTGTGAGTACTGGAAGGACTGAGAGTGACTAGGGTCCTGGTGGTTTGTGTTCCATCTGTTCACGAGGAACAGGAGGGATCTCTGGCCTGAGTGAGAGCTCCTTTGCCTCAGGGGTTGCCATAGGGTTTGTGCTTCACGTGTCCGGGCCCCTTGGAGAGGATGCTAGGTTGTGTCTGATACGGGGACTCCAGGGACCAGTGGTGGGGAGGCGAGGGTGTTTCCCAGTGGTGATGGGTTCCCTTTAAGAGGCACTGCTTTGGAGCAGGTGTCGCAGCGGGCCCTGCTGGCCTGTGGGCTGGGCAGTTCTCTGTGTGGGGCTGTGTGTGTGTGTTGGGGTGCGGGGTGGGGCTGGGAGCAGGGGGTCCTGTGCATTGTAGGACAAGTGCTTCCAGCCATTGTGACAACCGGGGCCTCCAGTCACCCACCTGCCCCTGGGGGAGCGCTCACCTGGTTGAGAACCGAGCTCTAGAGCACTGTCCTGGGGGCGCGGGTGGGACATGACTCTGTGGGGAGCTGGCAGGTCCACTGGCCCTCCTTTTGAGCCCACCCCCTGTTTTTGTAAATAAAGGCGGACTGGCCCTGGCGGGGGGTTCGTTCGGCTGGAGCGTCATCCCGATGTTTTATTGATTTCAGAGAAGGGAGAGAGAGATTGAAGCATCATTGACCGGCTGCCTCCTGCACGCCCCCTACTGGGGATCAAGCTCAACAACCCAGGCATGTGCCCTTGACTGGAATCGAACCCAGGATCTTCAGTCCACAGGACCTTCTATCCACTGAGTCAAACCAGCCAGGACGCCAAGGATGAGATTCTGATCACTGATCAGGGCACATGCAGCAATCAACCAATGAATGCATCAATAAGAGGAACAATAAATCTCTCTCTCTCTCTCTCTCTCCCACCCCCCTTCCTCTTTCTCGAAAATCAATAAAAAATTTAAATAGCTGAAACCGGTTTGGCTTAGTGGATAGAGCATTGGCCTGCGGACTGAAAGGTCCCAGGTTTGATTCTGGTCAAGGGCATGTACCTTGGTTGTGGGCACATCCCCAATAGGGGGTGTGCAAGAGGCAGCTGATCAATGTTTCTCTCTCACTGATGTTTCTAACTCTCTATCCCTCTCTCTTCCTCTCTGTAAAAAAATCAATAAAATATGTTTAAAAAAATTAAATAAAGGCCAACTAGCACACAGCTCCGCCCATTCACGGATGTGTTGGATATGCTGCTCTCTTGCTATGATGGCAGAGTCGTTCGCAAAACCTAAGATATTTACATTAGGTGCTATCTATCAGGAAGCATTTGCCCAAGGGGTCTGGTGGGCTGGGCTGAGGGGGAAGGGCCAGGCCCATACTGGCCCAAACCAGCCAACATTAAAGAGAAAGCGGGAGCTCGGGGGCTTCTGGCAAAGGCTGCCCCCGAGGGGGTCCTCAGGCTGCAGCTGGATGGAGGCTCCTAATGCTCTGAGCTCACCGGGTTTCCTCCGTGCTCCGGCACAGGCTGCCAGCCAGGCGGGGATTTTCCACATGCCCTGCTGTGCCCGCCTGGCTCAGGACCAAGCCATGCTCACCTCGCACTGACCAGACCTGGCCCCTGCTTATCTGCTGGGTAAACAAGGCTCTGCACGCAGCCCCGGGGGAAGAGCCCAGCCGGCAGGTGCTGGGGGGCAGGCCACAGGATGCCGGGTGTACACAGCGTCTGGGTCTGCTCCTCCAGGGGCACGAGGCTGCTGGGGCCGCCTGGGAGGAGGGAGGACCGGTCATCCGGTCACTCACTCTCTCACTAGAGGTCTCTGCAGTGCCCCCCGAGGGCAGGCACTGCCTGAGGGGCACAGTGGAGGCACCATCCTCTCCCTCTAACTCTCCCAGGTCTGGGGATGGAGCCCTGGAGGGAAGGGTTATTGGAGAAGCACAGGGGAGATGGGAGCACAAAGCAGGCCCCGCAGCTGGTGCTGGGGCCAGGGAGGGCTCTGAGAAAAGAGAGACACTCCTGCCTACCTAGAGCCAAGCCTCACCTGTGTTCCCTACCGCCAACTGGCCAGCACGAACCCCAATCCGTTCCTATGTGCTTGGCTATGAATCAATTCAGATCTGTGCCGATCCCTACCCTCTGCCATCAGGGGGCCCCGGCCTTCTCCGTTTCTCCTGCTCAAATCTCTGGGTGCAGGCCGCCCGCAGCCACCGAGAGGCCAGCAGGGTGCAGCTTCCCTGACTCACTCGTGCAGGGCCCGCCACCTTGCCTTTCTCCAGGTCCCTTTGGGTGCCAATCAAGGCCATGGCGATACTTCCTCACCTGTGAAGGGTGGTGTGGGTGGCGCTGACTGGGACTGTTCTGGCCGACTGTCTGCGTCTGGCCGACTTCAGGACCACGCAGCCTCATCCCCGCCTTCTTCCCCCCTGGTCCAGCACCGTGCTCACCTCGATGGACAGACAGGGCCTGCGGAGCTGGTGGTGGCCATTCTGTTCTCGGAGTCTGTCTGGCACTGGTTACTGCTGGGAATCTGAGCCTTGTCACTCCTTGCAGAGTGGGGGGGCCCAGCAGCATGGGTGCTGTCTTTTAGGCAGGGCTCTTTGGTGATAAGCAACAGAAAATGGCTTTGGCTCATTCAGCCAAAAGGACACCTAGAGGCAGGGCAAAGGGGAGCACGCAGATTTGGTGGGAAACGGGAGGACCGGTTCTCTGAAAGGCTGGTGACTGGAAGAAGCAGGGACAGGGAAGAGTGGATGTGGACCAGAGGTGACAGTGTGGCAGAATGAGCTGGGGAACCCAGCACTGGCGATGGGATCCATGTGACTGGCTCCTGGGCATGACTTTGGCTTGGCCTCCCTTTCAGCTGCCCTTTCCTGGAACCTGCTCCCCAGTGTTTGTGACCACCCGGCATTCCTTCCATGTCTTCTAAGTTAATGCCTTTGCTCCTTAAGTCAGCCAGAGATGACATCTCTCGACACTTGCATGTACAAACCCTCACAGACACCCAGGACCTTGCAAATAGTAAATGTTTGCTGATGCAATGGATCAGTCCCTCTGACGCTCAAAGTGGCCATTCCAGCTTTCACCTTCACCTCTTTCAAGCCCACCCTTGGTCTTCACTCAGAGCACCCTGCAGCCAACCCTTGACCTTGGCCATCTTTCCAGCCAACAAGGCAGAGACATGGCTTGTGTTTCTTCCTCATGGAGACAAAGTTACTCTGGGCCCATCTCAGTGACGGCTGTGGTTAAGGGTGTGACAAGCAGGCAGGCTGGTGGGGTTGGAAGGAGAGCGGCTCCCTTCGGAACGGGGATAATGGATTCTGGCTTCCCGTAGTCCCAGCAAAGCAGCAGTGTTTCCTGGCACTGGCTCACTAATGAAGTGTATCTGATTGTTCTCTGAGGGCAGGGATTCTTGGGGGGAAAACACATTTACTCCTCGTTGATGATCATTTCCCCACTTCTGAAGATCCCAAGCCAACCCTCTGAGATCAGTGACATAGACTTAGGGGTTCATCAGAAAGAGAAAGCCAATGGGGGGTGAAGCCCAGAAGGCACCCCTCGCTGCCAGTGGTAATGATGGGGGTGGTGAAACGAGAAGATGGGAATTAAGTAGCCTCACCTTCAGGGTCTGGCCGCAGCTGGGAGGCGCCCTCCATGGAGCAATGGAGTATTGCTTGTTAAAGTGACTATTTTGCTATGTGGGCACCGGTGAGATAAGCCAGTTAGGAGAGCTGATGAAGCACCAGGACTGACAACAGCCAGGGACAGGACCCCACCACCTGTAGGCCCGAGGGACAAGGAGATGGAGCTGACGCTGGAGACTGGGGAGGATGATCGTCGGAGGGCTGCTGACAGAGGCTGTGGCCTTCAGCAGAGGGACACAGCATGGCCACCAGGCGGCGGGGGTGGGAGATAAACACCCTGACCTCTTTGCCAGTCCTCTGGTCTCCCATCAGTTCTTCTCATTGACTGAACCCAGTTAGAAGCTAGAGGGCAAAGGAGGATCTATGTGGCCCATGGAGTCCACCTCCTGGAGAACGGGTTAGGGAGGCAGAAAAGGTGGGCAGCGAGGGGAGACCCAGCACCGTGGCCTGTGCAGCACTTCCCATGGGCTGCATGAGCACCTACACAATAGAGCAACTCATGTGCATATACGTAACTCATGGAATTCTCGAAGGAAGCTTACGTACTGTCATCACACTATTTCACTGATAAGGAGGGTGAGGTTAAAGGGTTTGTCCAAGTCAGTGTGAGAGTAGCTCCTTCCCAGGCAATCTGAATTCAGACTCTGTTCTTAACCATTATGTTGAGCGCTACAGTGAGGTAGCCACTGGCTACACATGCCTATTAAAATAAAAATGAGCAGAAATTAAGTATCCACTGAGTCCCACGAGCCATATTTCAAATGCTCACTTCCTACACGTGGCTAGCAGCTACTGGCTACCATTTTGGATGGCACAGATGTAAAACATGCCTATCCTTCCAGAGAGTTTTACCGGTAGTTTGGCATTAGACCTGGACCCTTGCACCTGAACCCTCTCAACCTCTAATCCCTTAAAACACATGGACTCGTGCTCCCATTCGAAGCTGTGGTGCTCCTGGGGTGGTCAGGACAGGGGTCAGGCCAGTGTTGTGATTCTGGAGACATTATTTTGCATTCTTTTTAATTTCACTTATTTTTTATTTTAAAAAAAATATCATTGATTTTTTACAGAGTGGGAGGGAGAGGGATAGAGAGCTAGAAACATGGATGAGAGAGAAACATTGACCAACTGCCTCCTGCACACCCCCCAGCGGGGATGTGCCCGCAACCAATGTACATGCCCTTGACCGAAATCAAACCTGGGACTTTCAGTCCACAGACCAACGCTCTATCCACTGAGCCAAACCGGTTTCAGCTTCTTTATATTTTAAAATATATTTTATTGTTTTTTTTACAGAGAGGAAGAGAGAGGGATAGAGAGCTAGAAACATCGATGAGAGAGAAACATTGACCAGCTGCCTCCTGCACACCCCTTACTGGGATGTGCCTTCAACCAAGATACATGCCCTTGACCGGAATGGAACCTGGGACCCTTCAGTCTTTAGGCAGATGCTCTATTCACTGAGCCAAGGCTGGTTGCCTTCTTGATGGCTGTCAGATTGTGGTCTCCAGCGCAGCTCAGAGAGATAAACCTGAGGTGGTTTTATATATGCCATACCCTTTTCATGTTCTCAAGTTCCTTTACTGTCCTGCCTATCTTTATTTTATTGTCCCGTCTCCTATTTCAATACCAAGGGCATCCCATAATAAGCAGCAGCACGAACACGGAAAGAGACAGGAGGAACGGATGGCGCATCAGCATCCATCCCCACCCCGTGTTGGAGATGCTTGTCCTTGGGGCTCATGAGATGCCGCCGTCCTGTGATATACAGCGTCTTTCCACCAGCTTCCACGAGACACTCCTCAGCTGGATTTAACAACTCCCCCAACCCTGACACCGATACATCATCTCCTAAATGCCCAGCGTCTGTAGACGAGACGAATGCTGAAAGATGATATAAATCCCATCTATCAAGCAGGCTAAAGGTGAAACCTAGCTCTGTCTAGAAGGTCAGAATGTTCTAAAAAGGAAAAGGAGTCATTATCAGATGACCTTTCCTACACACGAGGAGATGCAGGGTCTTAGAAATCTACAAACCACTTTCTGAGAGGAAGAAAACAGTTGCAACTCTAAACCACTTGTAATCCTATCTCCCAGCAAACACGCGTGCTGACACATATGTGTACGTTCCCTCACGCGCAGTCATTATACACGGACATGCAGATGGTGACATTGCGTCTGATCTTTGCTCAATGCATCCATGAACATTTATTGCACCTCATTAAACAACAACAATAACTAGCTGTCATTGTTGCTTATTTTTTAAAATATATTTTTATTGATTTTTTTTTACAGAGGATAAGGGAGAGGGATAGAGAGTTAGAAACATTGATGAGAGAGAAACATTCATCAGCTGCCTTCTGCATATCTCCTACTGGGGATGTGTCCGCTACCAAGGTGCATGCCCTCAACCGGAATTGAACCTGGGACCCTTGAGTCCGCAGGCCAATGCTCTATCCATTGAGCCAAACCGGTTAGGACCATTGTTGCTTATTACATCCGGAGCTCTGTGCGCTTCACGTGTGTTGTCTCATTTTCACAACCGTAACGATAGGATGGGAACCATTGTTACTCTTACTTTACAGATGAGGAAACCGAGGCACAGAGGGAGCAAGCACCTTGCCTAAGGTCACACAGCTAGTTTAATGGCAGAACGAGGACTATAATGAATCTGTCTGACCCCCAACCCTATGTCCTCTCTGCTAGGACACTATTTACCACAATGTTTAACTGTTTCAGCTCTGGAATGCTTCTAAGGGGGTTTTCCCACAAGCCTAAAATATAAGACATAGGGGTGAAGCTGGACTGGTTGCACTGGGGGTGGCACTCCCCGGTCTCACCCGCTCTTGTTCCCTGGCCCTCTTTCTGTCCTGAGGTTCCCCGCACCCTCACAGGCCACCACTGAAGCGGCTCAGGAAGCCTGGGGCGTGGGAAAGGTCCGTCTGGAAAACGCTGTCTACACTGGCACAGGACTTGCCCTGTAGCTACAGCATCATGAATGCAACCGACTGCCACCTGCTGTGATGGGTTTTGCACACATTCAGGATTTTTTTTCCCCTGGATAAACGTTTAGAAGTTTTAACACCACACTCTGTTTTGGAAAGATGGTAGCACAGAGATTGCCACCGCAGACCCGGGTTCACACATTCTGTCCACACTGGATAGGAACAGTGTTTAAAATGGACTTTGCCATGGTTTTAATTTACTTTTTCCAGTTACTAAAAAATAGACATTTTGAAGTTTATTGACTACTTGCCTTTCTTCATTTGTGAACATCAGACCCTTGGTTAAACGTTGAAGTTCGTACTCTTTGTTTTTTTGTTTTTTCTTACCAGGACAGTGCTCTTTGATGATGTGTCCGTAAAATTTACTTATAATGTAGGTCCATTAATCTTCATGTGGGACATGGCTTGTAGACTGTCATTTGTTCCTATGTTATATGTGATGTAGAATATGTCACTTGAATTTTATTTTTTATTTATGATGCTTCTGATTTACAGTCTTAGTTTTTAGACCATGGAGGGGTCAGGTAAACATTTTCCTATATTTTTTTTACAAATCTCTTTAATCCTCTTAGCAGGGGTGTCGAACTCAATCAGAGAAGGGGCCAAAATCTAAAATCCAGCCTAAATCGCGGGCCGAATGGTTTACTGAACAGTCATAAACTGACAATGTCATAAACTGACAGTGGAGTGCAGTGATGACAGCGCGGTGCGGGCCACATTGCAAGGCCTGGCGGGCTGGATTTGGCCCGCAGGCCTTGTGTTTGACACATGTGTCTTAATGGATTCAGTTCTCTAATCCACCTGGAATTTAATTTGGTATGCTGTGTAAGGAAGTGAAGAGCTTCCTTATACAACTGACTTCCTTTATTTTCTTTTCTTTTTTTCCTCCATTTTTTATTAAGGTATTATATGTGTACATATCTTATATTGCCCCCCCCCCCCACTCCCATACATGCCCTCACTCCCCAGTATTTTATTTTCTTGTCTGATCATAATGGCGAGAACTTTCAGAATGGTTTTAAAGTTTAGCCCAGTGGTTCTCGGCCCTGGGCGATTTGCCCCACCGGGAACATCTGGCAGTGTGTGGAGATGCTTTCCGGCTGTCACAGCTTGTGGTAAGGAGGGAGGTGTGTGCTACTGGCACCTAGTAGTGAGAGACCAGAGATGCTGCCAGTTCCTTCTATAGTATAGGACATTTCCCCACAACAAACCATTTCCTGGCCCCAATGTCAACAGCCCCTGAGGTGAGAAACAGTGGCATTAGCAAGTCCCCTTTGTATCTTGACCTTTCCCGTTGCAAACTATTCATTGTGAACAGTTTGCCTGATATCTCTGGGCCGATCCCTCCAGAAGGACTCTGCAAATGCATCGCTCCCACAGGCAGGCTGACAGGAGAGAACAGATGCCGGGTCAACATCGCATGGAGAAGAAGGAAGGAAAGCGATGCAGACAATCGGCAGCGCATGCACAGCAGGGAGTGTTGCCTTTCCCGTCTGAGGCATCTGTGCTGCCTCGACAAGGCTCCCTTCCTATCGGTTCTCTCCTGGAACTTAAAGAGCATCACGAGTCACGAGATGCACTTTGCACGGACATGGACACGAGTCATGAAGACTTGGGTTCAGATTCCAGCCCAGCCCTATCTGAGGTCCTTTCCTCCTCGAGTCTCTGAGCCTGTTTCCACATAACACAGCCTCAGCTTGGGGTCGTGAAGTGTGTGCAAACACCTAACTCAGTACCTGGAGCATAGTAGGTGCTTATCACTCAGCCCCAGGGAGTCCCAGGCACATGTGGCTAATGCTGCAGGCATCTCCTGCTTGGGTCCGAGACCACCCCGGGAGCCCAGAGCCCAGAGAGGGAACCAGCCACAGGGGCCGGCCAGAGCTTTATGCCAGTTCCCCAAGCCGATGGGGTATATAACTGTATCTTTGTCTTTTTATAGATGAGGAGGCTGAGGGACAGAGAGGTTAATGCCCTACCCAAGGTTGCTCAGCTAGTGCATGGCAGGCTGGGTTTTCGAACCCTGCACTTGCCTACCAGTCGTGCTGCCCCCCACCCCCTATGCCTCAGCCACCCAGCAGCTCAGTGGAAGGACCCTGATCTGGCCACACCCACCTCCAAGTTTTTTTCTTTTCTTTTTATTCTCCGCCCCCCCCGCCCCCCCCCTCCCCGCCCTGTAACTCCTCTCAGCCAGGGCACCGAGCACCCACACGTTTAGCCTGAGCCCCTCGGGCAGCACTGGGTGCTGGTTGAGAAGGGGTAGCCTTTCACCTGCAGCTTCTGCTCGAAGCAGCTGCCACCCCTTGGCAGGAAGAACCCTTTGCTCTGCTCCAGTCCGTCCCCAGAGGCCCTGACACTTTCCAGCATCCCAGCTCTGTTCCCAGGGAGCCTGATGGCAGCCCTCCCTGATCTGGGGAAATGTACTTAACCTCCCGGGCCCCAGCTGGCGTCTGGGAGGAGATTTAATTACATGGTAATGAGCCCCGGTCCTGCAGAGTCTGCAGGCCTTCTAATCACCAGCCGGAAAGCACAGCCATTTAAGAAAGGTAGGCCCCCCAGCCAGGCCCCAGCCATCTGATCCTGCCCTACTCCCGCTCGGCTCAGCTGCAGGCTGCGGGGGAGGGTGGTCCCTGGGAGGGGGAGATGCTGCCTCTGGGTGAGCTGTGCTTTGGCTGTGTCCAGGTGTGGCCTGGCAATGGCACTGGTGGGCAGGAGCTCTCGTGCCTGGACCTGAGAGGGTGAGTGAGGTGCTGCGTCCAGGTGGTCCTAGCCTCCCTCCCAGGGGGAGTCCCACGGCCAGCACTGCTCTCAGAGCAGCCTGGGCTCGGCCACATGGGGCTGGCACTGTGCATGGTGAGCGTGTCACTGATCCTCACAGCAGCTCCGGGCCTTCCACATTTTACAGCCCGGAGGACCGAGGCTCAGAGAGCCAGGGCTCTTTCCCAAGGGGGCAGGCAGCCAGACGGGATCTGACCCACTTTGGGGTTAGGTTCAGAGGGATCAGGGCGCAGCTGTATGTTCCTGTGAGTGTCTATCCTTTCCTGTACGGTGTGCGGGCTGTCGCTAGGGACTGACACCCTCCTCTGCAGAGGACGGAGGTGCCACGAACACCCATGGTTCTCCTGTGGCTCCGGCCTCCCGCAGGGCTGACTGTCAGCGTGGGGCCTGGCGTTGGAGGGATAGTCTGAGCGGTGGTGGCCATGTCGTGTGTCTGGGCCCCTCCAGACAGAAATCACCCCGTCTTCTCCTGTGGAGCAGATTGTATTTTCTGAGAATGGCCCCAGCCATCTTCAGCTCCACAGATGCTTCTAGAACAGGGGTCTTCAAACTACGGCCCGCGGGCCACATGCAGCCCCCAGAGGAGTCTGATCCTGCCCGCCAGGTTTTTTGGGCAGTGAGCGCAGCCAAGGTGTTACAGTAGGGATTAGTAGTTCATATAGTCCGGCCCTCCAGCTCTCTGAGGGACCGTGATCTGGCCCCCACTTTAAAAAGTTTGAAGACCCCTGTTCTAGAACCTTGCCACTCCCCCGGGAGGAGGAGGGGGCTACTCTTCCTCCTGTCGACATGGTCTCAATGGCTAGACTGTGGGGAGAGAGAGGCGATGTGGCTCCCAACACTGGTCCCAGGAGGCAGCCTGGCTGCTACCCGATTCTCATCCGGATGCTTGGCTCGGAGCACAGCTGCCGTGCCGGGAGGAAGCCCAGGCCACGGGCAGAGGCCACGTGGACGTGTCCTGGTGGCCAGCTCAGGCCTCAGCCAGCACACAGGGGTCAGGATTCCAGCCTCTGCTCCGGTTTGCTCAGCTGATGCAAATCAGAGCGGAGCAGAGCAAAGCAAAAAGAAGTGTCTGCTGAGTCCCGACCAATTTGCAGGTCCCCGAGCAAAATAAATGACGCTGTGCTTTTAAGCCAGTGAGTTTCGGAGTTGTCTGTCATGCAGCCATAGCCACGGGGTTGTCCTGACCCCTGCTTCTGGGACAGCCCATCATGGCCACACACAGGGCTGCCCACGAGGATGGGCAGGATGTGGCCGGCATAGGCCTGGGCGCAACTCGCTAGCCTGGCACGGGGCCCTTTTCTGTATGTGGTCTTTCCAGGGGGCACCTTTCCTTCCCCCCACTGAAAGATGAAACAGAGAGGGCCGAAGACCGGGGTGCCAGGACACAGGCTTTATTGAGGAGAAGAGTACCAGCTGCCTTCCGGAGAAAGAGAGCCAGGGCCGGGGTTCATGCACCTTTTAAGGGGAGGAAAAAGAGGGGACGGGGCTTAGGGTACTCAGCACACGCTGATTGGTGGTTTCATGTAAGGCACATGATTAGGGACCGAGGGACTTAGGAATAGGGGTTTAGAGTATTTGGCAGGTACTGATGGGTGGTTCAGTGCTCAGGAATGTCTGGCTGCAGGTGGAGTTTACGTCCGTCTATCAGTTGGAGGAAGGGAGGATCTATCACTCACAAAGGCCCTCTAGGGGCTAGCTGCTCCCTGCTCCCAGATCTCAAATTCCTGGAACAGTTTTCTTCATATGGAATAAGACCTCCGCCTTTAAATATCTGCTCATCCGCTCTAATTCCCTTGCCTGGTTCCACGTGGAATTAAACTCGTTTCTTCCTGCTGTCTGGATGGTGGAGGATGTCCCCAAAGGCCTGCCTTCTGCTTGTCTGGCCAAACCTCCCGGTTCTTCTCCCCCTTCTCTCAGAAGGAAAGGCTCTTAGATTTTTTGCCACCTCGCTGCCTCCCCGCTTCACTCCATCTCTGGCAACGCCAGCCAGCCTCCAACCTGGGCCTCTCTCCCTCTCAGGGTCTGCCCGCATCCTAAGGGCAGGCTGCCGTGTTTTCCCAGTCTGCCTCAAAGTCACTTCCTCAGGGCTCAGTCACTGGCTGCAGCTCGTGGTAGGGACTCCTTGCTGCCCAGGACAGAGATTCACCCACCGTGCCAGGGGGCCAGGCCTGAACTGGCCTAAAAGGCCCAACTGCAACTGTCAGCGTCACAACTCAGCAATGCTCTAGTTCCAGAATGTTCTCATTACCACTAGACTGCTTTATGTCTCTATGGGCTTGCTATTCTGAATATTTCATAAATAAAATATGAAAAACACACATGGTGTCAAAACAAGCCAGAGGAAAATCATTTGGGCAAAAAAAATGAAAAAGGATCCCAAGCCAAATTTGTAGAAAACATTCCTTTATTAACTTTTTGGTCAAGAATATGTTTGTATATTTTCAGAAAACAACTTTGAGACCATGTGGATTCTGGCAACAGAGAGGAATGGACAGGACTACTCCAACCATGAAGACAGAAGAGAAGCAGTCCAGAAATGGAAGACACTGATGACGCCTTGCCATACTAGCAGACAGCAGCTGTGTGTCGCTGAAGGATGCTCAGGACCAAACCAGAGAGGGTTGGACCTGCATTATCACCATTTGCCCACCATCCAGAACTGAAATATCATTGCTGACATGTACACATAAGGAACTGTTTGACATTGAAATTGGGTCTCAAAAGAACTGTTGGCCCAGAAAGAAACTCACTACAGACTGATTCATATGCCTTTCAGCATAATGATTATTGTTTGTCTCATTTTTTTTTTTATTCTTATAAGTATATTTCCAGTAGGACATGATCTCACTCATCTAGGGAAAATGGTGAACAACATAGACTGATGAACAAGAACAGACCCAGAGATAAGGAGCCATGGGTCAGACTGTTGGACCTCAGAGGGAGGGTGGGGATAAAAGGGAGAGATCAACCAAAGGACTTATGTGCACACATATGAGTCTAACCAGTGGTCAAGGACAATAGGTGGATGGTGGCAGGAGTGGGAAGGGGTGGGGATTAGAATGGGGGGTTGAGGACAAATATTGATATCTTAATCAATAGAGAAATTTAAAAAAATGCAGGTTTTTTTTTTTTTTTTTTTTTTTGTGTGTGTGTGTGTGTGGCTTCTTTCACTTAGCATGTGTGTTTTGAGAGATTCTTCATTTTGGAGCATCTGTTGCCACCCCTGGTCTAGTTAGACTGGTGGGCCCTGGCCAGTGGTTGGTCCTGCCTGGCTGCCTCCTACCAGGTAACTTCAGAACTGTTTGGGTCTGGATATTGGGGTTGGGCCCCAAATCCATCCTTCCATTCTGGATGAGAAAGACAGATGGAGAGCAACTTTTCTGATCTCGGCTTCTCTCTTGGTTCTGAGAAGGGGCCAGTGGGTGCTCAGATTGGGGCTTGGGTGAGGCCCTGGTAAGAGGCTGGTGTAGGGTAAAACCCTCCCTGGCCTCCTCACTGAGCCTCTCAGGCGAGGCGAGAGCCAACCTTTGGGACGCCAGCTGGGTCGAAGAAGACCCCTTAGTCCTTGTACTTCCTGGAATCTCTGCCTTCCACCGCCAGCAGGACTGGCCCCGAAGAAGAAAGGCCAGTGCCCATGGGACACGCCCAGCGCTGGGTGCAGCCAGAGGTCTCCTGAGCAGTGACAGGCATTGCCATGAGACGGCCAAGTTTGCTCACACATGCAGGCAGCTGGTGGACCAAAAGCAGCGAGGGGATGGTGAGGCCGTGGAGCGGAGACCAAGCACCACGGCGGGATTTAATGCCCTCTCCCTTTGTTTGCCTCCAGAGAGAGACCTCTTTCTACGTTTCTTCTTCTCTTGTTTTTTTTTTTTTTTTGCTGTTTCACGCCCCCCCCCCGTACCCCCCCCCCCACTTCCTCTGCAGGTCCCACATCTCACTCAGAGTAAAGGCCGGAGCCTTCTCAAGGCCAACAAGTCCCTCATGGTCTGCTGCCTCTTCCCTCTAACTCATCTCTTGCTGCCTCTTAAACTACCCTGAACCGCCCAGCTCCGGAACTCTGCATCTGCTGCTCTAGTCCTCTCCCCTCCCGGATAGCTGCGCACTGCCCTCTCACTGCCTTCATGCCTCTGCTCAGCAGTCGCCTTCTCTCTCATTCTACCTTAAGCTCCAGTTCTGCGTCCTGGCCTTCCCTCACCTTGTTTTCTCAGAGCATTAACTGCTAACTAATGAGTATGTGTATTATTTTTTATCTTCTTTTCAGTCTGTCCATCCGACTTGTCTGAAACGTCCATGAGGGCAGGGATTCTGTCTTTTTGCCCTATGTCTAGAGCTCGGCACATAGCAGTGCTGGATAAGTGTTTGCAAACACTTATCCAGCACCGCTATGAGTGAATGAGTGAATGAATGCTCTGCACTCATGCCCAGGGACCTGGAGCGTTAATGAGACTGCTGTCTCCTGGCCTGGGTGTGGAGGTGAGACTAGGCTTGAATACACAGCTGCCCCTGCCAGCCCCAGCACCAGTGGCTTCTATGTGGGGTTGGCCGTAGCCGCTCCTGAGTGGCTGGCAGGTCTGAGGGGCTGGGGCAGGTGTATGAGTGTAGACTTGACTTTAACCCAGTCTTCACCAAGTACTGTACAGCAAACATTGCGTGACTCAACCAGATGCAACTGGAAGTTCAGGAAATGCAGTCACCCGTTTTCCATGTGGCCAGTTCTGGGGCCACCGCCGCCTGGCGGCATCAACTACTTGACCTGAGACCTTGCTGGATGCTTCCTCCTCTGAGAGGGAGGCAGGCGATGGGCTGGGGTTTGGGGGTTTGGGGTTTGATCAATAAACAGCCTCTGATAGACATGAAGGGGTCTTGTAACCCCGGAGGGGACTTCAGGACCCCGGGACCCCCTTTAATGTTAGTAACTCCCTTCATTATTTAGAAAAGAGAACCAGTCCTAACCCGCCCACCATGTGTACCTAGGTATTGTGAAGTGGTCAGATATGTGTGTGTGCCTGTGTGCATGCGTCCATGTGTGTCTCTCTGTGTGTTTGTGCATCACGGTGTATTTGTATGTAGATATGTCTGGGTGCGTCTCTGCATGTGTTTGTATGTACGCGTGTCTGATATGTCCTTGCATGTGTTTGTATATATGCATGTCTGGATGTATCTCTGCATGTATTTTTATATAAGCATGTCTCTGTGTCTATGCATGTGTTTGTACTAGTATGTAAGCATGTGTTGTATATAAGCACGTCTCTGTGTCTATGCATGTGCTTGTATGTAAGCATGCTTGGCGTGTCTCTACATGTGCTTGCATGTAAGCATGTGTGTCTCTGCATGTGTTTGTATAAAAGTGTGTCTAGATGTGTCTGTGTCTCTCTGTTTTTACATAACCATGTATGTGCATCTCTGTGTGTTTGTATATAAGCATGTCTCTCTGTGTTTCTGTGTCTCTGTGTATTTGTATGTAAGCATGTCTTTGTGTGTCTGTGTCTGTGAATGGTCTGCATGTGCCTGTGTAATCAAGGAGATGGCTTCAAAAGGACAGTTCTGGATTCTCTGACATTGGAGCCAGTGTCTGGTGTGGGTGGTATTTTAGTGGCAATACAGCTCTCTGAGACTCAAGCTTAATTACTTTATCTCCTTCTGTTTTATTTCTCTAAACAGAGGTTTCAGCCCTGTCTGCACATTAGCCTCCTCTGGAGAGCATTATAAAATGCCGCTGCCCGGGGAGTACCTGTTGGTTAAAGCAGAGTCTCTGGACGTGGGACCTGGCCACTGGTCGAAGCCTGCAGGCGACTCAGCTGCAGCCAGGCCTGTGCTCCACCTTACCCCCCTGGAGGTGTGCACGGGAGGGAGGAGTGGGGACTGGAGGAAACTGCACTGAACTTGGGGCCGGTGTTTAGCCATTTTTGACCTTGAGCAAGTTATTTTGTCTTTCTGCTCCTCGGTTTTCTTTCTTGGTAAGATGAGGATAAGTATACCTTTCTGCCTGCCTCTTATCTCTGGTTTGAGGTCTTTTACGTGAAAGGGCTTTTTAAATTTTGAAAGGCCGCATGAATTATTAGCACGATGAGCATTACTTGTGTTAGCCCGTTGTAGAGACCCAAAACCGCCAGGGTTGGGTGCATAATTACAGCAAGGTCGCAGTGAGAGAAAAGCTGCAAGGCATGTTCTGTTGTTGTGTGCCTGCGACTCTGTGAATGAGTGATGCTGCAATGTTATTTAATGATTAGCCTTGCAAAAGTATTATAGCCAAATGCAGTAATGCCTGTGCCTGTAGTTCCAGTATCAGACACTAGGTGGCGTCTAATCCATGACATGGGCAGGTAAGGCAGCGATTTTCAACCAGGTGACACAAGAATTTTTAAAACCTGCAATGCCTGGCTATTTAGGCTAGAACACTGGCCTCTTTTCCCTTAGATTGCTGGACTTTGAAAAACTGACAACAGCCAACACAACAATAACCATCTGGAATGAATAATTCAAAATTATGCCTATTTTTTTGGGTCAGATTAACAAAACGTGTATTTCTTGGCATGCCGCAGATGAGAAGGGTAGGAAATCGCTGGGCTAAGGTGTCATTTGGGGACCATGTTTTGCCCCCTTGATTGAAATATTATTTACTGACATAGCCATTTGTATAACAAGATAAGCTTTAAATGCCCTCTCACGCTGCACCATCGGTGGTGGTTTCCATTCTTACGTTCCTTCCCTCCTGCCACTTCTGGCTGCTGTAACATCACCCTCCTTCTGGGGCCTGGAGAGGGCTCTGCGCTGGGACCTCAGAGCAGCATCCGATGCTCTGGGCGGCGGGCAGGGAGCCAGGGAGAGGCCTGCTCAGCTCCTGGGCGGCGTAATGAGCTTGGAGCTGCTCCTCTGTGAGCCTGGCCTCAAAAGAGAGAATCTCGTTTCCTGCTCCCATGCTTGGCAGGTCCCTTCAGCCCTTCTTTCCTTTCCGTGACCGGGAGAGGGAGAAGGAGATGGCATGGCAGTCCCCGGGAAAGCCGACGGACACGGACACATTTGCAATGAAGGAAGGGCGACTTCGGTAATGAAGCGAAGTGATCCGTTCCCGCTGTCTTTGAGATGCACTCTGCTGGCATGAAATAAGTTGGTGCTTTCAAAGAACCAACCCAGCAATTGCTACCAGGTTTTCCTCCAAGAACTCAGGGTGCTTGGGTTTCCTCCTCTTCCTCTGTTTGAAAACACATCCTAAATACACACCATTGTGGATGCTATGGCTCACTGTGTGTCGGCACACACACAATTTTTACAGCGACACACAAGAACCGACAGAGATTGCCGTGGGGAGGGGAGTTAGGAGTCTGAGCTGGCCCGTGTTCTCAGCCAGGCTCTTCAACACAGGGCCGCTCGGGGTCTGCCCGCTGATTGCACTGCAGGGTCCTTCCACGCCACCAGGCCCTAAAGAGCAGGTGCAGAGGGAAGGGGTCGCTGCTCCCCTCACTGTCCCACCGACAGCCCAGGCCCCCGTGGATTTTTTCTTAGCTTTGGGAGAGCAGGGGGGATGGAATGTGTGTTTTCCAGATGAGGCACTTAGATAGGGACCAAGAAAAGAGGTCACTGGGAACTGTGGTATGCTGACCAAGTGCGTCCTCACTGGCCCCAGGGGGAGGTCCATCTTGAGTGCGGACTGGGTGGAGCTGGAGGCAGGAGAGCTGCTTGGTTTGAGTGGAGGCAGGGGCTCCGTGGTGTCTCTGCTGTGGACCTCTCTGAGGCTTCTGGACTCTAGAACAAAGGTCTTCACTGCTGTCTTTTATCAGGTTCCCCACCCCAGCTCTTCCCACTGCATGTCCTTCCCCGCCCTGGGCATGGCTCTGGGATTATCACCACACTCCCTGCCAACCCTCTTCTATAAACCCATCCTCTCTCCGTCTCCCCAGGGCCTCCCTTACATCTTGCAGAAACCCTTCCTTTTCTGAGTCCTTTCTGCTCTCTCCTCCTGTCCTTTCCCATAGACCAGTGGTCGGCAAACTGCGGCTTCCGAGCTACACGTGGCTCTTTGACCCCTTGAGTTTTTAGCAAAGGCAAGCTTAGGAGCACCCTATTTAAGTTAATAACAATGTACCTACTTATATAGTTTAAGTAAAAAAAAAAAAGGCTCTCAAAATAAATTTCAATCATTGTACTGTTGATATTTGACTCTGTTGACTAATGAGTTTGCTGACCACTGCCCTAGACCATTATGGCCCATGAGACCTGATCCTCAGTCAACCACAGGCCAGGTCTCCCTCCTCCCAGGGCAGGCAGGTCCCGACCTCCTAACCTTTTCAGTGGGCAAAGACAAAAGGCCAAAGCAAAAACAGTAAAAGTTTCCTTTTACAGTGGTCTGGCCATTGGCAGCCTGCCTCCTCGTGTTTAAATAAAAGCACATCTGAATAAAACAGAAGCTTCAATCAAGGCATGTTGGCTTTGCCTTTGGTTCCAGCCATTGTGGGCGGCTTTTTGGAGCAAGATTTCCTGCCTCATTTGATTACGCACATTTTGTTCCCTCTGCCTGGATCATGGTTCCCTACCCTGTCCCTTCACTTCTATGACCCCTATCTTTTTACAGGGTTCCCCTTGGGCATCTCTTCATCCTGTAAAAGCACAATCCTCAGACACAGTTATTTGTTTGCACGTGCCAAACTTTTATTCAACTCATGAATGAGGTGTGGTAAGTTATTGCAGCAATGGTCCTCCATTTACCCACACCTCACTGTATCTGCTACGCTGAGCCACCAGGCTTGGCCATGGCATGCTTTAGTCCATCGATGACAACAAATGAGATAAACACAGAGGTTCCAAATGTATTTGCATATTGGTGCTTGCTGCCCTAGGAGTCCAGCATCTACTGCAAGCATGTCAAACTCAAAGGCTAACATGGCCAAATAAATGAGGCACTCGGCCCTTGGCGAGTTTGACATACTTGATCTACTGTATAAGAAGTCGGGTCTAGCCTGTTGAATGACAAGACACAAACAGTCACCGAAACTGGTTTGGCTCAGTGGATAGAGCGTCAGCCTGTGGACTGACAGGTCCCAGGGTCGATTCCGGTCAAGGGCATTTACCTTGGTTGCGGGCACATCCCCAATAAGGGGTGTGCAAGAGAGATCGATGATTCTCTCTCATCGATGTTTCTAACTCTCTATCTCTCTCTCTTCCTCTCTGTGAAAAACCAATAAAATATATATTAAAAAAAAAAAGACACAAACGGTCCATTGTTGGACGACAAGGTACCTGTTGCTCCACTGGTCAGCTGGCCAAGCACTCGGCATGCAAATGAGGCCACTGTAGATTATTCAGGTGCCAAGTGCTCTGCCACTAACTACTGATGTGCAAGCAAACCTGGGCGCTTATTCCTGCCATCCCACACACCAGCACGTCGCAGCCAAAAGAGAACCAGGAGCTAAACAAATGGTTCTTATTTGAAGCCACTGCATTTGGAGTTTTGTTACACAGCTGAAGTGAACTGATACATAAGGGATTCAGTAGAAAGAAAAATAGCTGGTTCACTGAAGACACGAGAAACTGGGGTTCATGAAGTAAATGGGAAATGAATGCTGAG
Source organism: Pipistrellus hanaki (assembly GCF_964339955.1). NCBI lineage: Eukaryota > Metazoa > Chordata > Mammalia > Chiroptera > Vespertilionidae > Pipistrellus > Pipistrellus hanaki. The sequence goes on from NC_140518.1 coordinate 40,792,711, forward strand.
ATAAAACTGCCAATTCAGAGTGAAACTGGTTAATATCCAACAGGGCAATAAAAAGTGACCTGAGCCACCTCTGTCAAAGGCTCAGAGATGGTCGTGTTCAGGAAATGAGAGTGCAAGTTTACCTTCAATGAACATCATGGAGTAGGTTTCTGAATGTCTGTCCTGTACCCTCTCCAATCTGGAACCCCTTGGGGGATGTCCGACTGCTGGTTTAGATCCGATCCCTGGGATTGGGCCTAAACTGGCAGTCGGAGATCCCCCTAACAATCCAGGACCACTGGCTCCTAATTGCTCACCTGCCTGCCTTCCTGGTTGCACCTAACTGTCTCCTCCCCCACCCCCCCGCCCCTGCCAGCCTAATCACCTCTAACCACATCTGCCTGAAGGCCTAATTGCCCCTAACTGCTCAGAGGGCCCTCTCCCGACTCCCCCCGCCCCACCCCCCCAGCCTGGTTGCCACCAACTGCCTCCCTTGTTGCCACCAACTGGCCTGGTTGCCCCACACAGCCTGCTGTTTGGTTGTTACTGTGAGGGTGTCCTGACCACTATGCATATTACCCTTTTATTAGTATAGATGAACGCCTAAAGAAAAAGACTACAAAATCACCAGTGTTGTCAAGTTTAGCCTTTTCCTGGTGAAAAACATCCATTTTTTTTCAGACTATAGTCACACCCTAAAGATAACAGCCTACCCTCAGGCATCAGCACAGCAGAAGTCAACAGTAAATGGACTGTGTTAGGGGTCCAGTCCAGAATGCAGCAAAGGGTCAAGGCTGTGATGTGGGACCAGGCCCGGCAAGGCACGCCTGTCGTTCCTGCCGTGGCACATAAAGAACTCCATCGTGCCGGGATCAGAAAGCGACTGTCAGCTCTTGTTTTGTCTTGTTTTTCATATATTTTTATTGACTTTGGAGCGGAAAGGAGAGGGAGAGAGATAGAAACATCAGTGCTGAGAGAGATGTCAGTCTGTGGAGTCCCTCCTCCAGGGGCTTTGGGTGAACACGTGTTGAATGAATGGACTGTTTTCTCATAGAAACAAGGGCAGGGCTCCCCATACGTGGCAGCACCAGACCCGCCAGCCAGCTGGTGAGCAGTTTCCCACGTGATTCCCCCAGAGCGATGCGCTGGAGCTGCCTGGACGCTGCTCTTTGGCAGACTTGGGTGAAGCATAGTTCACATCATCGGTGACATAAGATCTGACTCCCCTCCCAGATCTGGCTCAATTACAAAATATTTTTATTGACTTTAGAGAGCAAGAAAGAGGGAGAGATAGAAACATCAATGATGAGAATCATTGATTGGCTGCTTTTCTCACACCCCCTACTGGGGGTTGAGACTGCAACCCAGGTATGTGCCCCGACTGGGAATCAAACTGTGACCTCCTGGTTCATAGAATGATGCTCAACCACTGAGCCACACTGCTTGGGCCCAATATAATATTTGAAGTGAGTTTTTTGTACATAACATATAATTGGATATTTTAAAAAAAATTTATTGGCACAATCTCTCTTAAATTTGTGTATTAGATTCAAGTTTATCATTGCATTGTAGTCTCTAATTTTCTCTGACGATCCCCCCCCCCCCACCTTGGGATTGTTTTTTCACACACACTCAGGCCAATCGGTGCTCTGCTGGCTTGTCTTCTTCTCTCTGAGACTTTGTTCTTTGAACTCCAGCTGTTCTGTTCTGCTTGGATTCTTACCATCACATTCTCAGCTCTGGGGGTCTGACAGCCCTCCCCGAATTCCTCCTCCCTGCACCCTGGCCGAGACGTTGTGTGGTACTGCCTTCCATTGCCAGATGCCCACTGTCTTATACGCTGTTGCTTCCTATGCTTTGTTTGTTTGGGGTTGTTTCAGACGGGAGGATAAATGCAGACTCTGCCACGCCATCTTGGCCAGAGTGGAACTTTATGGTTTCCTCTTACTAAGGAGAGTCTGGAACGCTGGGCTATGAGAGACTCACGTGGCAGAGCTAATATTGAAGTGCAGATGCTCCTGAGGGGGGTTGTCTCTGGGATGCGAAGAGGGAGCGAAGATCTGTGTTAATGCAGCACACTGACCACCCTCCCAGAAGCACCTGCTTTAAACTTCCTTCCACCCACGTACTGTAACTGCAGGACGCTCCATGGGTCTTCAAGTTCAGGTGCTCCGGACCCGGGCTGCTTTGTTCCAGTCTGACATCCACGTGTTGCTAACTGTAACCTTGAACTAGTGCCACAACCTCTGTGGGTCACGTGCATGACAGCCTCGCGGGGTTATAGGAAGTTCTGAAGAAGACACACCATGGCACGCGCTGGCACCTGGCGAGCACCCAATCCACGCTAGGCCTCACTGCATGCATGCTCTCACTGGATGGCTGTAAGAACCCATTTTACAGATGAAACTGTGGCCTCCAAAGGAGGGTAAGTGACCAAGCCAGCTAGCAGCCGCTGCAAAGTCAAAACAGGAGCCCATGTCTGGCTTCTACCCTGTTTCCCCGAAAATAAGACACTGTCTTATATTAATTTTTGCTCCCAAAGATGCGCTAGGTCTTATTTTCAGGGGATGTCTTATTTTTCCATGAAGAAGAATACTGTACACATTTATTGTTAAATGAAAATAAAGGAAATTTATTACTTGTATACAGTACGGTAGTACGATAGTTGTCAACACAAACCAGACAAACTGTGAATCCTACTGTATCAAGAATTTACTCATTTATTCAATGACAATCATGTCATTATCTTCTGGAACATCATCATAACAATCCAATTCCTGAATTTCCTGGTGAATTTCTTGTGACTCCATTTCTTTCAGAATCGGTGGACCAAATCTCTCATGTTTAGCCTAGTGGGGGGGCCTTATTTTCAGGGGGATGCCTTATATTTCACTCAGAAGGAAACCTGTAAGTAGGTCTTATTTTCGGAGGATGAATTATTTTCGGGGAAACACGGTATGCAATGCCCTCTCTCCCTCACTGCGTCTGAAATACATGAGGAGAGAGGGACCACCCGAGAGTATGAGTATGTGTTGTGTGTGCGTGTGTTTGAGGGGATGTATGTGTGAATGTGTGAGTGTGTATGCATGCGTGTGCTTGTGATAATGAGGGGGAACTTTGCATTCCATTTTGTATGAGGGTCAAATCACACTTGGTGGTGGTTACCATCAAACCGTGGTGGTTCATGTTACGCTACGTCCTAGACTACACTCCGAATTAGAACCCCGTTGCCGGAATGCGGTCCGCGGCGTCTGCTCTGCGCCTCCCATTCCGCTGCCAACGTCCAGGGGCCCGGAGGTGAGCTGCGTGGGGGAGGCAGGACTCTAGGTCTGTGCGCTGGCTCCTTGCGACCTCTCTCCCTCCGTCCCACCCTCCCGTCTCCTCGGGTACAGCACATCCAGAAACTCTTCAAGGGTGAAGCTATTTATAATCGTGTCGGACCTATTTATGGAGAAAGCGGGGAACAAGACACAACCTCAGGCCACTCAGCCGGCCTGTGGGGGTCAGGTGAGAAGTGCTGAACTGCTCACCTCAGGTCACCCACCCCTTTCACGACCCTTTCCTGCTTTTATGCTCTCATTCCACCTCCAGAACTCACCGAGTTCCCTTTGGAAGCGTCCTTGCTTTATGGGAAGCAGAGTATTTTTTTTCCTGTTTCTTTCCCCGGCTTTTCTGTTTGATTCCATGTCTACCAAACCCATTTCCAAAGTTATACATAGCCCTAACCGGTTTGGTTCAGTGGAAAGAACATTGGCCTGAGGACTCAAGGGCCCCAGGTTTGATTCCGGTCAAGGACATGTATCTTGGTTGCGGGCACATCCCCAGTAGGGAGTGTGCAGGAGGCAGCTGATTGATGTTTCTCTCTCATTGATGTTTCTAACTCTATTCTCCCTTTCTCTCTGTAAAAGTATATATTTTTTTTAAAAAAAGTTATATATAGAAAGCATGAAGCTTTTCACCATAAAGGACAGAGGCAGTACAAGTGTTAACGGATTGAATGTAGAACGACATGGATGATGTAATTCATCAGGTCTCTTGCAAGCTTGAGTCACTTGATGCACAGGGCATGGGGCCGTGAATTTAGGTGGAGGCAAGTGAATTTAGGTGGAGCAATAGGTGGGTTTCACCTCAGGAGCCACTTCCCTGGGCCCGCAGTGGCTCTGGCAGAGCCTGGTGGAGGCCAGGCCATGCCCAGCAGCTGGGTGATGTGAGCCTTGATGTCTGACATCCCTCGGCTCCGGAGGGATGTGCAGGGGCAAGGGATACCCATCTGCCCCACCCCTGTGTGCTGGGAAGCTGCAAACGGGGTGAGAGAGGGAGCCCGGGACAAGCTAAGCTTCACCCAAGTCTGCCCCAGAGCCACCCCCACATGGCTGCCCCTTCATGTGTGAGGCCCTGCATGCCCCTTAGACAACGCTCAGGAGCATGCAGTGCTGGCACACATCTTCCCACATGACAGAAGAGGCACAGAATGGTGTCTGGACTCAATCCACCCACCTGGCTTCCTGGCCGGGCGCTTCAGCTCCACCAGAGCAGGTGCCTGCCCTTTGCCTTCACCCTGAGCGGAGGAGTGAGGTGGCAGGCGGCAGCAGGCTGGGAGTTAGGAAAGGTGGGCTCCAGCCCAGGCCTCACCAGTGACAGATGGTGAGGCCCCAGTTGAGATATTGAACATCATGGGCCTCCCGGCTTCTCCCGTGGGAGCAGAGCCTGGACAGGCTGTGCCCTCTGACCCAGAGTGGGGATGTTTAGCCGGGGCTGGGCTTGCCGGGCCAGGGCGGGGTGGGCCCGGCTGGTAGGCTGAGCAGCCCCGGGCGAGAGTCACCACAGCCTGAGAACTCCTGCTCTGCTGTGCCCCATGGCCCGCATGGAGCTTGTGCCAGCCATCCTGCAGGCAGGAGCAAACCCATAGGAATGACGCCAGTTTTACCTGGAGATTTGGAGACATTTTAACAGTAGCAAACAAACATACGGAGCAAAAGGCGACATTCATACACATTTTAAAAATAAAGGGGAAACTAAGGGGCATGTGCCAGCCATACTTTGAACAATAAAGATACATTTAAAAAAATAAGTAAAAATAAAGAGGTCTTCAGGTAATTCCTTGTTTGTGGCAGGTCTCTCCCAGCTCCAACCCCTTCCCCACCTTTGCGCCCCTCACCCCCTGCCAAATCCTGCTCCTTCACTCCTCGGCCTTGCAGCCTTGCGATGCCTTGGTTGATACGTATCCTAAGCAACCGAGGCCCATCAGCCTAAAGCAGTGGCAAAGCCTCAGGTGCTGGAGGGGCAGAGGGACCCATCACCCGATCTGCCTCAGCCCCATTCTCCCCAAGTCTGTGTGACAGCTCTGCAGGCTGCCCTGGGAGAAGTCCTTTCTCAGCCCTGCACCCCGCTGTGGCTGAGCTGAGCCTTCCAGGATGCTGTGGAGGAATCGGGGCTCACTGCCCACCCGGCCGCAGATCCCCATTCGCCAGGCCTCCCAGGAGCTCTGGTGCATCCAGGGGCGAGGACTGAAGACAGACTCTAGTGTTTGCGAGTGGAGGAGGGGGGTGTGTAGGAACAGACATACCCGGAGAGCAGGGAATGCCTCTGGGAACCCCAGGAACGGAGGGCGGGAGAGAGGGAGGAGGGGGACTGTGGAAGGGGCGGAGTCCTGAGTGGGCTGAGGTGGGGGAGCGTGGCAAGAGCCTGCGAGCATGTTGGTCATTGTTTGACCAGGTCCCTCCCCTCTGTTCCCACGGGGCTGAGAGCTCCACCGGCTCCTTCCACTTGGTCCTCCCAGGTCCCTGGGGCCGTGGCCATAGTAATGGATTGTTCTAAAAGTTTTGAAACTCTAATGGAAGTCATACTCCATCCGTTTCTGCTTGTTGCCTGCCCAGTTATGGATGTGTTTGATGAATAAATGATGGGGAAATGAATTAGTTATTCCTTAATGATTAGTCTCTGGCAGGAACGTATTCCAGGATAAGGGATGTTCGATAGAAAAATAATAGAGGAGCATCTCCATGTGGAATCAGTTGGGGAGGAACACGGGTCAGAGGCTCCTTACGTTTCTTTCCAGCCTCACAGTCCTCCCAGCAGAAGGTGCCCATGGCCCAGAGTTGCCAGCAGCTGCAGTGCCCATGGCCCAGCTGGGTGACGAAGGAGAGAACAGAGGTGACAGTCATTTCCTCCCGACTCTGCAGGGAAGGTTTGGACGCCCCGGGTCAAGAGCAAGCAGCGGTCTGTGTGAGAGTCACAGGAGAGATCCCAGCTGCTCTCTCCTGGATCCCTATGCCTAAGGCAGAATTCCAAACACATTGGAAAAACCCCGGATAGAGGGCAGCGTGCCTGCTTAAAACAACAGCTTTTCAGCCCAGTGGGTCTCCAATGACCCGCACCCCAGAATCCCCGGGGGAGCTTGTAAGCACACCAATGGGCTCAGCTTTCCGAGGCCCTGGTTCCGAAGGTTAGGGCTGAGACCATGGATGTTCACATCTAACACGGTCCCACGTGGTTCTGCCGCTGCCGCTGGTCCAGGGGCCACACATGTCCCTCATTCTCCCACCTCAGTTTCTCACTTCAGTGCTGTTCCTGTCACCATCACCGCATCCCCCACCATCTCACCTCTCAATGCCCCCATCCCGGGCTCCCCTGGCTCCTTCCACCTTTTTCTACACCAGCTCCGACAGCCTCCTGACTGCCTCCCTAAACAATGGCAACCTTGGTTTTCTTGATGAGGAAGTGCGGGTGAGACAGGAGGGAAGGCAATGTGCTTCCCTCCCAAACTCCACCCCCCATGCTGGCAGGGTCACTGCCTGAGGTGATGGGACAGTGCAGGCTAGCAGCACACAGAGTTCCTCACAGCTGACAGAGCCGCCTGGGGCTGGGCAGCCAGACTCCCTGCCCCTGGGAGAGGAACAGAGTCCAAGCACAGGTTCAGCTGAAAGGTCCTTCTGGTAGTTTCAGATGGGGGAGCGGTGCCTCCGAGTCCCCTGAGCACCACTAAATTCCTCCACCCCCCTCCCCCCCCCCCCCCCCCCCCGTCTCCCCACTGGAACCTCTCATCCACCGGGTAGGTCTAGGATAGAACCCCGGACTTGTCTGAAAGTTACCAGCTGCAAACACTCAGGACCCGCAGCAGGGGCAGTGTCTGGGATTGGGGAGCCTGAGGCCGGAGACGAGTGTTTGTTGAAGAAAGCAATGGAGGGAGGAAGGAGACCGTGAGGCTGCTGCGAAGGCCTTGGTCAGGGACAACACTCTCACCCAGCGAGCCTGGCCTTCTCAGGCCGGGACAGGAAACAGCGTTCCTGTAGAACCTCTCTTCAACCAGACGTCGTTACGTGAAGATGCGATTACCATGAACTTACAGAAAAAAATGTTTCAGTGTCCCACACCCAAAATGCAACGCGTGCACAATGGAAGCACCTAATTCCGTTCCGTTTTATGCTGAGCATCACTCTCCTATGCACCCACTCAGCTTCTCCAATACCTTAGGGCCGTGATGGGCAAACTGCAGCTCGCGAGCCACAAGCGGCTCTTTGGCCCCTTGAGTGTGGCTCTTCCACAAAATGCCACGGCTTGGGCGAGTCTATTTTGGAGAGGTGGCATTAGAAGAAGTTTTAAGTTGAAAAAAATTGGCTCTCAAAAGAAATTTCAATCGTTGTGCTGTTGATATTTGGCTCTGTTGACTAATGAGTTTGCCGACCCCTGCCTGAGGGCGCATTTTGCTAAGCGGGCACCGGTATTTGCCATGATGCTCAGCGGCTCGCAGACTCAGGTCAAAGCCATGCAGCTTGATGCTGAGATGCCAGGGGTGTTCCCAGGGCGGGCCGCTCCCAGGGCGGGCTGCTCAGGGTGACTGCCAGCTCCCTGCACACCAGACACTGAGCGATATTTTTGCCTTTCCCCTCTGCCCTCCCCCTCCACCCCCCCCATATAACACAGGGTATAACTGTATTTAGTCTCTAACAGTCTGAACCTGTCATCCCAATATCCCTGACAAGGAGTGATTTACTATTTCATTCTCTCTCCTGCCAATATCATTCTGTCTACCAGGATCTAATATAACCCAACTTGACACGGGATGCTTCCAAGCGTTGAGATGAGGACCCCCCAGTACCACATACAGATTTTTTCCAAAAAGCCGCCTAATCCTTCCTATAGCCCTTCTTCCCTGAGAGTAGATGGGGTTGTTATAAGATGGAAGAAGCTGAACATATGGTGTTGTCTCGGTTACCAGGCCAAACCTGTCTGTCTGACTCCCAGTTCCCTTCGCGTTGGTTTTTACCCAGAAGGCTCTTGGGTCCCGCATGCAAATGTGTTTCTGGGCCGACCTCAGTAGTGATAGACTCAGCCAGGATGGGCCCCGTCTTCCCCACCCACTTTAATTTCACCGAGAAATGAGTTGAATTCTAAAGGCTCTAAGGCTCTACTGATTGGGAGTGGGCTGCAGGGCCTGGCTGGACTCCTCCCCCCGCCCCCCTCCCCCCCTTCCCGAATGCCACCTTCCCCTGGGTTTGTGGATACCTCTCGATCACCTATATGGTAAACCGTGGGAATGAAGTAATGTGTGGACTTCATTAGCAGCAGGACTTGACTTTCAATAGCCGTAGATGACAAAGGTCTATGGTCCTGGGTCATTAGGAGTCTGAAGGGAGGACCTAAGTGTTCAGCTCCGTGTTTTGATCTCTGCAAAGGAGAACCAGCCGCTGTGAGGGATGTGCCCATGTAGGAGGCCGGGGGGTCTGAGACTGCCGTGCCGAATCCACTGGCCCTTGCGATGGGGAGGACTGTACTGCGATCCTCTAATGCAGTGTTTCCCAAACTTCTCTCATGATGAGAATCACCTGGTGGAGTTGTTAAAATACAGATTCCTGTATTTTAACTAAGAAGTGCTAAACTAGAATTTTTGGGAACATATAGGTAAAATTGATAAATTTTACCTCTAAGAGCACTAGTTAAGTATACAATTTTTGGGAACATATAGGTAAAATTGTTAAATTTTACCTCTAAGAGCACTAGTTAAGTATACAATTTTACTTCTGTGTTCCAGAAAATTCTAGTTTAGCACTTCTTATTGTAGTTGGGATTCAGGAATCTGTATTTTAACAACTCCACCAGGTGATTCTCATCATGAGAGAAGTTTGGGTAACACTGCTCTAATGCAAGGCCCACCTAGAAGATCGCTTTGCCTGGAAGTGGCAGAGTTGACTGAGGTCGGGCCCTGAAAAACCCCAGTGCCTTCCAAGGACCAGGTAGGACGCGGGGCCCCAGAGGTGGCCCTGGAGAGGCGTTGGAGGCTCCTGGGGCTGAGCCCCCGGGAGAACTGTCTGGGAGGACAAGTCCAGATCTGCTCTGGCTCAGCTGCTTGCAGCCTGCCCAGGGGAGACGTATCCTCCTCCCTCTGCACCTGCCTTGCCTGTGTGATGGGCATTCATGCCCTCACGACTCTGGCATCCAAGGTGACGCAGAGGAGCGTGGAGGTTGGTCAGGAGCGCATTCCCAGGCACACGGCACAGCCAGGTTGAGGCCTGAGGCATGATGGTTCATGACTCACCTGCCATATGAGCGTGCATCACCTCCCTCTGGCACTCTTCCGCCTGCCACTGCCCTGCTTGCTCTGCCCGAGGCTCAGCAGGGCTCCGGGGAGGCCAGTCAGCAGCTTATGGACGGGAAACAGGACTTGCCTGGCAGCCTGGAGGCCTGGGCCCCAGCCCTGGACCTGCTACTTTTCAGCTGCTTGAACGTGGAAAGGTCACTGCATCACTGGCTTCAGTTTCCCCATCTCTGAAATAGCAGGTTGCTTACGACCCTTGGTCTTCTGAATGTCCTGGACTAGGAGCAGCGGTGCCATCTAGCAGCTTATCAGAAATGTAGAGTCTCAGGCCCTCCCCAGACTTACTGAGTCAGAAGCAGCATCCAGCGGGACCTCCAGGTGGTCTGCGCACAGTGTGAGTAGCACCGCTCTCACGGTCTCTAAGAGTGAGTGAGTCCAGTACTCGTGGCCTCAGTCTGTGCCATAGGGGTCCCTGGGCATCGCTCTGGCAGCCCATCAGTTGCAGACCAAGGCAGGTCCCAGAGGGAATGCCCCCGGTTCCCAACACATAGCCTAAGTGTGTCTTCTCAGTGCTAGCCCTTAATCAGGCTGCCCAGAAGGTTGAAGATAAATTTCAGGGAGCTCTCCTGTGTAGACCTCTCTTGTTTCCCAGGGGCACTGAGTTCAGTCTCCCTCCTGCTTTCATTAGCACATCTGTACTCAGCACCCATTCTCGGCAGCCGCAGGAGGTGCCCACCCTGCAGAAGCGTGCCCTGTGACCTGGGAGATAGTTCAGACCCTGGACAAGCGCACTAGACGGAGAACCACCACACGTGCGTTTAGATTGCATGCTGACAGCGGGTGGAAAAAGAAGAGGGAGATGTAAGGAACCTGAGAGTCCCTAGGGGGAGTGTGACGTGGGGGATCGTAATCTGCAGCCACTGCTCAGCTCAGCTCAGGAACATGAGCTGGGGCTGAGCGCAAGCCTCCTTCTCCAGGATTTGCATATTCTGAGCCATGTGGCTGCTGCAAAACGAAAGCCAACGATTGCATTTGTTCCCAGCAAGGAAACAAACGCATTCCGTTTCTAGAATGAAAAAAACCCACAACTGGGTGGGTCTCCTGAAAAGGTATGTGGCCTCGGACACAGTGTCTGTCTGAGGAACCGTGGGAGTGACTGGTTATAGGTGGCTTTTCCCTCTGGGCAACGCTGAAGCAGGAGAGGAATGGCTTCCTCCCTGCGCGTGGGCAGTGGGGCCCATGGAGAACAGTTAACTGGGGAAATCAACAAGGAAAGAGGGTCCAGGCGGGCCCTAATCTTCCTTTTCCTTAATGTTGTATCTAGAATGTTCTTTCATGATATCTCTTCAGGTGTTTGAGACCAGCCTAATACCTTTTTTTTTTAAATTACTCACTCACTGAACAAATATTTATTGAGGTTCAAATATGGGCCAGGCATTGTGCTTTGAGACCAGCCAGATTCTGAGGAGCTAGGCGATGGCTGTGGACAGAACTTCCAGAAGATTCTAGGGGGTCAGAATAACTCATCTCCATCACGCCGGCCTCTCGGCATGCCTTCCAGGAGGCGCTGTGCCGAGTGCAGACTCCAAGGCCTGCACAGAGGCGGTGAAGCTACTGGGGAGAGGGTGACAGGGCTGGGATGGAGCCTCGTCAGGAGACCACACGGATGGGAAACCTGTCATCGCATGTTTTACCAAAAAGGCAACGTCTTTATTCAGATCAGACCATACAAGGGCTGAGGCAGCTTATAGGAAACACAGACACTTTCCGGGTGAAATATAAATAAAAGGTACAAAAGTGGGCGGGGAAACATAAATTACAGAGCGGGTGGAGCACAGAGGGGAGGGGAGCACAGCCCATCAGCCTCCGGAGGGCGGCCCCCAGGCTGCTGAGGTTGGGCTGCCTCTGACTTAGACGAAATTGAATTAAGATAAAAATAAAGTCCTGCTCTTGGGATCAAGAAATAAATAATCCCGGGACAGCAGAGTGGAGGCCGAGCTTGCTTATCAGAACGTGCCCCGAGGGCTGAGCTGCACATGGGTCGACCGTGTGGCTGGGCTGTGCATGCGGGTGGGACAGTGTCATAGCGCACAGCATCCAGCACTGTGAGGCATGGCCCCTCACCCAGCACTGGTTGTGCATTTGTCTCCGCAAGCAGTGTGCTGACATCTGCTGCCCGTGCCAACTGGTTGGAACCAAGAGATGAATGAGCGGAGCCCTCTGGCTCAGCGGTCAGAGTCGAGGAGGAGTGCAGGGTGCAGTGTGAGGCTCGTGCGATCCCATGTGGATAGACATCGGCGCTTGGTTCCAATGACTAGTCTTTAGCAGGACATTGGCCGGAGGAGCAGCGGGGACGGGACTTCTCTGTGGGTGTCTAAGTCCTCAGCAGGGTTGCTGCCATGGCAGCTCCAGTGGGAGAACTGACGGCTGCTGGGCCCGTCTGGGGCAGGTGGGGTATGGCAGGGGCGTCAGTAGCCTGGCACAGGGCGCCGGAGTCTGGACGGAGCCTGGACAGAACCTGGCATCGTGGCCGTTCACGGGGCATCCTGGTGAAAAGCTTCTCTGTGCAGTCTTTGGCTCTCCCCGCACCCTGGCACACGACGGGCTGCAAAGAGGGCCACCTTCATGCTCGGAGGCGTCTCCATCCGAGGGGACCTGTGCTGAGGAAGGAACACAAAACAGATCAGCCTGGGACCCGAGTGCATCCTTCCGGGCCTGTGTGTGTGAAGCCGGCCTGTGCGCAGCGTCAGCTCTCCCCGGCCCCTCTGCAGCTGCCCTCCAACAGCACCGTTTCACGTTGAGACTCAGTTCCCACCTGTGTCATGGGGATTTGTGCTGGGCTCTCAAGAGCTGTGAGCATCCAATAAGGTGATAAAAATGGAGAAAGTGGCCCAATAAATGTTGAGGTGCTCATCAAATCTTAGCTCCCTCTACCACAGATTCCTTTCAGGCAAAGCTGATCTCTCTCTCTGGGTTCTGAATCCTGCCCCCATCTCTACCTTGGATGTGGCCAGACGCCCCCTGTTTTTCTTTGTAACTTTAATGCCCTCTTTTCCTCTCCATTGGCTCCTCTCCTCCATCTAGCATCCTGCCCAGTCTTCTGTATCTCTTCCTTTGGAAAATGCATGCTTCGAACTGCTGTGCCACCATGGCCTGGCCCCCACCATTTCATCACCAAATATTTGAAGACTTATCTGCACTCAGTCCTTAGACACCTGAGCAGGTGTTTTCATTTTTGTCCCCACCTTCTACCGGTAAAGTCTCATTGCCAAGTCCAACCACCTTTCCTCAGGACACGCCCTTCCCGACAGCTCGGAGGCGTGGGGTGGTCAGTACCCCCATCTTGGTCTCTCGACCTCCTTCATCCTCTTTGCCACCCTCCCCCTCTTGTCCCTTTATTACTCCTGGGAATTCTCTCTGGGCCCCCCACCTGCCTTCCTTCTTCCCAAAAGCAAACCTGGCTCAGGGTTCTGACCTCGGCTCTTGTGGGAGGCAGCCATGGCTAGTTGAGAGCAGCCAAGGATCTCTGAAAAAGGCTAAGTAGTAAGTATCTACAAGCAAACAGTCTCCTCAACTCTGTTGTTACAGCATAAAGCAGCCACACAGGAGCTGAGGACCCCAACTGTGTCCCAACAAAACCCACCCTACCCACAGGCACAGAAGACACAGAAGGCCAGCTTGCCAACCTGCGTGCGGAAAGAGTGGGCTGAGCTCCATGTGGGCTGACCATGTGGCCGGGCTGTGTGTGCAGGTGGGCCTGTGTCTGATAAGCAAGCTAGGCCTCCACTATGCTGTCTGGGGGTTATTTATTTCTTGATGCACCCGGGTTCACAATCTGCTCCATGACTCACTGGGTCCATTGTGTTGGATGCGATATTTGGCCTCTGTGCTCCTTCGTAGCTTATCTGTAAAGAGGACTATAACTTTCCTCTCAGTGTTGTTGATAAGGTGAGCCGGGATAATGTGCCTCTCCCGGGGAATCTCAGGGTTCCTGCCTTCCACCCCTACTTCCCGCAACACGTTTTCTTCCTGTTTCTCCCTCCTCCTCACCCTCTACCATCTCATCCACATCCATGGCTGCAGCCCCGACGTCCATCCCCAGCCCTGATCTCCCTCCTGAGTTTAAAATCTGCGCATTTTTTTTTTTTGTGTGAACAGAACTACCTAATTGGCATTGAGTTTAAAATCAATGCCAATAAGGTAGTTCTGTTCACAAATACCGCTTCCATTTCCAACTGCGCATATGCCAAGGAAAATGCATTTTAACCAAACTTGCGCCTTCTCCTGACCCCCTTGTCTGCGGGCGGCGATACTGTCTGCAGCCTTGAGGGCACTGTTGCCCACCTGCGGGTCCTGTCTGTCCTCTGCTCACGCTGTCCCTGCGCCCCCTCTCCTTCCCACGCCATCCCTTCAGGCCACTCCCTCACCTGCCATCTGAGCTTCCCAGGGCCTCCCTCTCTGCCTGCCTCTCCTCTCCAGCCTGTTCTGCACTGGACACCAAACTACTCTCCCTCCGCCAAAGCCTAGCCCCGTCCCTCTCCAGCCCCTCACGTTAGCAAAGGCTCCTCCTTGCTTTCCCAGCGTCAGGATCTGCATCTCGTCCTCCAACCCCAGTCACGCTTGCTCACTCTCCCAGGACACTCGAAGTCTTCCCCTTCGTCATAGGGCCAGATGCCACCTCTGCCTGTCACCTCAGGACCCCCAGACCTCCCTCTGCCTGTCACCTCAGGACCCGGCCAGGCCTCTGTAGCCCCAGGCGGCCCCTCCCCACCTGGCAGGAGGCCGTCTTCCTGGCCGGGCTCTCAGAGCCGGTGCAAGACCGTGCTTATCTTGGGGCGCGCACTTTCCACTTTCTGTGTACTTTGGGAGGTGTTGCATACCTGCTTTATCTCTCCCTCTGGGGAGACATTGGGCCCTGCAGCCCAGCACGCAGGCCTTTCACCCGGCTCTCCTCTGGGCAGACTTGGCAGCGGCCCCGGCCCCTCCCTGCGGTGGGGGAAGAGTCTGGGCTGGGAGCAAGCCTCCCTCACAGCCCAGGGCTCGGAGCCCACCACGCCGCTCAGCTTTGGCTGCTGGGATCGTGTGTTTGTGTCGGTTTGTGTTTGGCTTGTGTGTGTGGCAGGGGTGAGGAGCTGTGTGTGTGTGTGTGTAACTAGGGTGGATGTGGTGTGAGGTTTTTATGTGGGGGTGTGTTGGTGTGTATGTGTGGGCAGTGGAGGAGGGATCGTGTGCAGCGTGGGGGGTGTTGATGTGTATGTAGGGGTAGGTGCGACTATGGGTGTGAGGGGAGAGTGGATCTGTGCACAGAGTGGGGGTGTGTGGATGTGTGTGGGCAATGGGAGAGGTAGGTGCGCGTGAGGGTGTGTGTGTGTGTTTGTGGGTGCGTGCATATGTTCCTGAGGTGTATATGGGAAATAGGGGTGTGTCACCTGAGGGTGTGTGTTTGTGGGAGTGTGCATGTGTTCCTGAGGTGTATGTAGGGAATATGGGGGTGTCCCATGAGGGTGTGTGTGGTGTGGAGGAAGAAAGTGCTGACATATGTGTATGGTGTGAGTGTGTGTGTTTGTGGGGAGTGTAACCTTACCCCCTCTTATAATAGGATAAGAGTCTTGCCCTGGCTGGTGTGACTCCGTTGGTTGAAGCATTGGCCCATGCACCCAAAGGTTTTGGGTTTGATCCCCAGACAAGGTGAGTGCAGAAGGTAGCCAATGCGTGTTTCTCTCTCACATCAATGTTTCTCTCCCTCTCCCTGTCTCTCCTTAAAATCTATGAAAGCATGTTCTTGGGTGAGGATTAAAAAATACAATAACTAAAATAAATAACAAAGGACAAGAGTCATCCCCTGGGAATCTACAGGAAGTGCCAGCAGGTGGAACACGACGCACACAAAGCTTTTGGGATGCTCTGACACGATGATTGGCGGCCAGGGGGTCTGCAGCCCTACAAGCTGCAGGCGAGGGCTGTGGGGCCCATGCCCTGCCCTGTCCTCACTTACGTTCTGAGTAAAGGAAACCTCCCCTCCCCCTCCCATGATTCTTCTCCACTGAGGACAGCGGAACTGGCAGAGCCAGTCACAAACTGCCGACAGTCAGGACTGTGGTGGAGATTACGCCCTGGCCAAAGGTCACAGCGTGAGGGGATTGAGAGGTGCTGGTATCAGGAGTATCTTTTAGCTTCAGAACTTAGT
Source organism: Pipistrellus hanaki (assembly GCF_964339955.1). Taxonomy (NCBI): domain Eukaryota; kingdom Metazoa; phylum Chordata; class Mammalia; order Chiroptera; family Vespertilionidae; genus Pipistrellus; species Pipistrellus hanaki. The sequence goes on from NC_140518.1 coordinate 40,808,412, forward strand.
TCCTAGAAAGCCTCCTGTGAAAGTTCAGTAGATAAAAGCCAGCATGGGGGTGGGTGCTGCCCTTCCCCCGTGACTCCCCCCCCCATCCCCCCTCTGTAGAGCACACTTTGAAACCTCTTCTCGGACCATCTCCTGCCTAAAGGGAAGTAAAAGGACTTGCCCAGGGCCATCCAGTGGGTGGTGGGCAGCTCCCATAAGTGAGCAGGCTCCTGAATGGCAGGGGGCCCAGCTCACATTAACCTGTAACACTAAGCCAGTCCCAGAGCCGCAAGGGATGGAGGGTCTGAGGGAGGCGAGATCAATGGGCCGCTGGCTTTGAGGGTCCCATGGAACACGGAGTTTGGGGACTGAAAAGGTGAAAGTGATGTTTGCATGATTGTGTTCTGTGGAGAATGCAGTGGATCTCACAATTTTAGAAGGCCCTTTGCACCTAGACAGATCCCAGTGGTCCCGGGCAGCTCTCAGATCTACTGAAAGTCTTAACGCCATCCACTCTCCTAACAATGGACACATGCCTCAGAGAGGTCTCCCTCTGGAAGAACTCCCCAGCCGCTGGTGTCATGACGGAGGTTTACCTAACCAGCATGGTAGGGTGCTGTGGGCAGCATCCCTGTGAGCTGCGTGCTGTTACTAACGTCGTCTCTGACCCAGGGGTCATTATCAGCTCCTTTTCCGTCTCGCTGATTGGAAACCAGGGCACAGAGAGGCGGAGTAACTTGCTCCAGGTCACACAGCTAGTAAGGAATAAAACTGGATGCAAACCACACAGCTGGGTCCTGGCCCATGCTCTTCCCCGCTGGCTACTGAGCGTGTCTTTTTAAGGAGAGAAGGACGTGCTCCCCACATGGCCTTGACCTGGTCATCATCACTGTTATCATCCTGCTCACATCTCCAATAGCTTCTAATTGTCCTTCAGATAAAGACCAAAAGCCTTCAGAGGGCCTGCCCGGCTCTGAGGTCTGGCACCTGCTCACGCAGGCACAGACCTCTGGTGCCCTCACCCTCTGCCCTGCACTCTCACTTCCTCCTCGCCAGGACCTTTGGTCCATCCAGCCAGCACCTCTCCCCAAAAGCCTCCCCCCCCCCCCCACGGGCTTCTGCGACAGTTTCTGTGCAAGTTCCCATGCAGAGGAGCTGCCTTCTTCCCGTCCTCACCCAGCCCTGTTGCTGTATTTGTTAGTGAGAATGCTGATTGCTGTCTGCCTCTCACCCCACGGGAGCTCCCGGAGGAAGAGACCTTGTGTGTCTGACGTTCCACAGCAGCCCGGTGCCTGGGAACAAACTAGACAGAGACCCCTCCTGTTTCCTAATGCTCACCGTGAGGTGACCCCACTCTGCCAGTTTGAGGTGCGCCAGAGTATTCCTAGCTGGGACTCTGGCCGAGTTTATTCACTCCATATCACATGTGCACTAACACCGTTTGGCCTGGGTGGGTGAGAACCACATTGCAAAGAGCCTAGTCCTGCCTTCCCTATTTTCCATTTTTGCAAAAACAGGGCAGGGGCTATCCCCATTTTACAGGTGAGAATACTGAGGCTCAGAGCATCATGCAGCCTGCTCAGCGTCACCCAGGGAGCCAGCGCTGCTCAGAGCGGGACCCAGGCCCGGTGACTTCTCATTTCCTTTCACCTGCCAAGGTGGGACCACCCCACTCTCTGAAACCTGTTCCAACTGCTGCTCCTGCCTCTCAGATCGGAGGGTCAGATGGAACCCCCAGGAAAGACGCGAGGCTTATTTCCTCCTTCCAACCGGCAGCAACCTTTGAGCTCACATCGGGAACGCAGGAGGGAGTGCCCCGCTGTGCCCAAGTGCAGGTCCCTGTCCCCCTGGGGGTGGGGTGGGGGTGGGGAGTGGATAACAATCTCCAACCAACCAGGGCTTCGACTGCAGTCCCCTGGGAAGAGCTGCCCCTCTCTAATTCAGGGTTTGGGGGCCAGGCCAGCTCTACCTGTGGGGCCCCATGTCCCTGTGAGAAATCTAAGCAGTATCTGCCTCGGGTGACATGTGGTCAGCAGAGCCGCTGGCCTGGCTGGAAAGTGGCAGCTCGAACAATGAAATGACCATCCCTGGTCTCTTGGTTTTGGGGTCTTCCGGCCAGCTCAGGGTGCTGACTGCATGGGAGGGTGCCTGAGGAGGCGGGGTGCACTGAGAGTGGGTGTGAGGGAGCTCTGGGCCCTCCTGCATGTCCACCCGGCAGGTGCAGGGGGGAAGCAGGTGAGGAGGGCGGCTCTGGGGGTTCCGCTCTGCCTCCTCCCCCTGCACCCGGCACGGGCACAGGCAGCCTGCGGGGAACTTTCCATGCTCTCCCAGTGCCAAAGGCTTTGCTCCCCAGCAGGGTTTGGGGCCAGACCGGCAGACCAGCAAGATGGGCCCCTTTCTTCCACATTCCGAGCAGAGGGTCAACTTCCTGTTCTGGTGGCAGAACCCTCTGTGGAGTGGAGAGGGCCGTGGGGACCCTCCTCTGGCTTCCTCAAGGACAGGGGTGCTCAAGGGATAAACAGTTTCCAGTGGCCTCCTGGTCAGGGGCCCAGATGGGCAGAACCCTGTCATGGTCGTCCTTCAGCTGCTTGCCCATTCAGCCTCCGAAGACCCAAACCTATCCCAGCTCCTCCAAGCCCCGCCACTCCTCCGGGCAGGTCTCCTGTTGTACTCACCTGCTCCCTGGAGGGGCTGTGGGGGGACGGGGGGGGGCATTTTGGGTGGGAGCTGCAAGTCCCTGCTCCTCCAACTGCCAGCAGTCCCAGAGGAAGCCTGTGTCTCCTCTCCTCCGGCGACAGGTGAACTACAAGTCCAGCTTCTCAAGAGGCAGCCCGATGTTGACGGAGTACCAGATGATCCAGAACAGGAGGCTGAAAAGCAGGATCAGGGACCCCGAGTAGATCAGGAAGTCCCAGTAATCCAGCGCTGCCAAGATGCCCACGAGCAGGAGCACCAGGCCCAGGGCGTCGAGCAGGAGGGCCAGGACGAGGAGGAGCGCACAGCGCCCGGGGCTGCATCTTCCCCAGGGCGCCCCCAGCAGCATGGCCCCTGGAGCCTGGCCGCACAGCCGGGCCTGATTTGCATGGGAGGGTGGCGGTCCTGCCTGCCGCCGCCTGCCTCTCTCCCCGCTGGGTGTGGGCAAATGAGCGAGCCTCCGTCTGGAGCCACAAGGAAGTACACGTGGATCTACCTTTGTGAGCGCGGCAGCCAGTGGGGCAGGATGTTTCTTAACTGTTTCACGGCTCAGCAATGATCCTGACATCACGGTTTATGGACCGGGGCCAAGCACGTTACGGGCACGGGAGGAGTCAGGGTGCCCGCCTGGGGCTGGCTTTGCCATGTCTGGGGACCAGGAGCATGGAGCCCGGGGGCTGGCAGAGGCCTGCCTGGGTCTTCTTACTCTCTAACTCTCGCAGCCCTGCGAGGTTTGGGGACACGGTTTCTCCAACTCGTGTGGTGGGGTGGGGTGCTCACTGCCTTCCCTCTCTGCCCCACTCTTTCAGGTGGGCCCGGAGGGTGTGTGTGAAAGGCGTGGAAGAAAGATAGTTTACTGATATAAAGAGGCTTTGAAATGTGCCCCAAGAGTGGGTCAGTATTAGCCAGAGAAGTGGGATGTGCCTTGTAGATTCTCTGCTCTGCAGACCAAGGACCTGCGCTTCCTCCCATGAGGCTCACGGCAGAGAGCGAAGAGGCCGGGATGACAGAGGGGGCTGAGGCCGAGAGGGGCTGCGGGCTCTTCTGTGCTACACTGGACGTGGCCCAAAGGCAACTCCAGGCAAAAGCAAAAGTCAGACGTGTTTACCTGGCTCTGGGTTTTCCGGAAGGACCAAGTGCACATTTGCTGTCTGTCTCGGGAACCCTGCACACGCCCCCGAGGGGTTAGATATAAAACGGGGTCGCATCACTGTGGCCACTCACTGGGTGTTCAGAGTAAACGTCAAGTGAGGAAGAGGTAGCTACAGCCTTCAGCCACCTCCGCAGACGGCTGCCCCTGCCCCTGCCCCTGCCACCGTCCCGGCTCACTGCCTTGAACTGGGCACCAAACCTTTCTGGGACTCAGTTTCTCCACACAACCAGAAGAAAGAATTTCCACTCTTTATTTGCTTCCTCCGTGGGTACGAATAAGCAGGTGGTTAAAATTCAGTTTCCTTCATATAAGGTAAGCTGTGATGGATGGAAACTTGCAGATAAAGGTAGTGGGGCGGGGAGGCTTGCCCAGACCACAGGCCAGTCACTAGTAAGAGCCATTCACTGGGCATGGCATTCCCTGGCTTGCAGGGGCACGGCCTTTGTAACCAAGCACCAGACTCCTGATGTGCACCACTGTGCCCTGATTTCCCCTCTGCATGAGGACCCTGGTGATGGTGCACATACAGGCAGCCACTCCAGCACAACCTCAGCTCACCAGTGACACCTGTAATGGTCCCATTGCCAAGTAGGGCCGCCTTCCGAGGTGCTAGGGGTCAGGATTTCAATAAATGAATTTGGGGACACAATGTGTCACATACCAATAGCTAAAAGGGTTGTTAGTCTGTTGTTGGATATCCTTCTACTTTGGCTGTTAGTGCAGACAGAAAATGTAGACTCAAACCAATCTTGCAGAAACAACGTAATGACAAACTCAGCGCGCCCTTGAAGGTGGCCCAGCGTGCCACCGGCACCAGGAGGGCTTCGAGCCTGGGAGCACCGAGACGCCCTTGGCTCTGTCTGTGTCACCAGAGACAAGTCAAGGGGGCAGGGCCTTCCTCCCCTGGGCTCGGTTGGTGCTCACTGCTCATCCTGGCTGGGGGCGTCCCTGAGTGACGCCCATACATTTAGATAAGTGGGATTTAAATTAGACCAACTGAGCACCTGTTACATATGGGCATTCCGTAGGTTAGGAGTAGGGAATAACATCAAGTACAGAACCTTGGCAGTAGGATCATTGCAGGTGTCACTGGTGAGCTGAGGTTGTGCTGACGTCATAGAGCTAACTCTCGAAGATGGAGATAAATAATTTATACATAACTGATGTGTTTTCCAATCATATGCTAGAGGCCGGATGCATGAAATTCATGCAAGGGGCTCGAACCTCACAGCTGTGGTTCATCTAGTCTAATTAGCATATTTATGCTTTTATTATTAAAGATGATTTCAGATGATGTATTTCCCTATATGCAATGGAAAATACTACATATGGGAAGACAAATGGTGGTGGAAAAATGAAATTAAAGTTTTTTAGAAATGAAGATACTACAGAAAGGAGGAAATGTGAGACAGGAGGCATTGATTATACCTTTTAAACCGTGTACACGGTGTGTGGGGGACAGCTGGATGCCCAGCCCCAGCCTGGGACTTTCAGGTTTGGCCCCTTAGCAGCCCTCTGCCCCTCTGCCCCTCTGCCTTTCTGTCCCGGAGACTCCGCAGGGCTGCTGGAGCTGCTGGGGCTACGTCCACCGAGGCTCAGGGAGGTGTATCCTGCTGCTACTGCCTCAAACCCCCTGCCTCCTGGCAGTTGAGAACTTGTCACTCCCTTGACAAAAGCATCCTGATCTGTCATCACCCTGTGACATCCCAAGGATGACAGCCTCTCTATGACCCAGATCCTAAGGGCAGGTGCTCAGCTGACCCAGAGTCACATTTCCAGCTGTATGGATGACAAGGCCCAGTAATCTCCTGAGGGCCAGGCCCAGATGCTGGGCGAGTCTAGCCACACCAGCCTGTGCCACTCACTTGCTGTGTGACCTTGGGCAAGACACTTGCCCTCCCTGTGCCTCAATTTCCTCATTGTAAGACGGTCCCTTCTCCACAGGGTTCCTGGGAAGGTTAAGTGAGTTCACAGGTGTTAAGTGCCTAGAAGCTGCACTCTGTCACATGGACAGTGTTACTATTGTGCTCGTCACCACTGGCACCTTCACAACCTTGCTGCCATGGTGCCCCTGTGGGGGAAAGCAGGCTGGCAGCGATCAGCCACTGCTTCTGCACCATCATTTTCTCCCCTTTATCAATCTTGGCTTCACCTGGTTACAGCTCCCTGTCCCCTTGCCTCCCCTGACAGCCCTCCCCCCCCGCCCCCCAGGTCCAATTAGGACATGCCAAGCCCTGCTCTCCACATGTGATGGGTACGGACCAACCCTTCATACATACAAATCCTTTTTTTTTGCATGAAATGCTTTTCCAGTGCCATCGGGCAGATGTGGAGGGCTCCTGGAAGCCGGGACTGTCTCCAGGGGGCCACGGTCAGCCATAGGGAGCATGGCCATGCATGGGGAGAGGGTAGGGCAGGCTGCAGACGGAGGGCACACAGCGGCCAGTTCCATTAGACAGAAAGGGGGGCATTTATGGTCCTGGGGGACGGACCCCAAGGAGTGGCTGCTGACCAGCTCTGGAGGCCGGAATGGTGTCTGGACTTCTGACAAGAGCCATCCCAATGGGTGAGGAGCAGATTCCTGTCTAAGTCGATAGTGACCTTTACAAGGCGCCCATTATATTCACGGAGGTGCTTTGTTGAGTTCGCCTCCCCACCAGGCTGGGTGTCCTCGGTCTCAGTGAGTGGTTCTGCCTTCTCCTTGTAACCCTACACCCAGTATTCACTCACTGCATTCATGTGATAACTCCTGGCACCCCCAGCCTCCTGAGAGCCCAGGCAGTCTCCCCAGAGTCCCCCATCTCCACCCAGATACTCACAACCCCTCTCTGTGTCTTTTCTTTCTCTTAGCCTGGTTCTGAGGAAGCAGCGCCCTCCCAACCCCTGCTCCAAGGCAAATCACATCCAGATAACACCTTAAGTTCTGTCCCTCAGGGAAATGGTTACTGAACGTCTAGATTGGGCCCAAGATCATGTGGCCACACCCATTTGGCTTTGTCATCTGTTTCTGCCAGCTCTGGGCTCTAAACTCACTGCTGGACACAGAGTGGAGGCACCAGGGCTACCATTCCTAGACATCGCCACCAGGATTCCTGCTGGGCATGGTGCTCAGATCTATCTCTTGCCATTTTTCTTGCCATCACTCACTTGCCTCAGGAGCAATCAGCTGTGAGCCTGTTTGCAAGGTCCCAGGGTTGAGTTGCTCAAGGCTCCATGTCGGCCTCTGCTGGGTACCCAGTGCACTGGTTCCGGGGCCTCAGCTGCAGGATTAACCCCGGGGGCTCTGCTGGCAGCTCAGGCTCTGTTCTCTAGAGCTGCCCAGAAAGTCGGCTATAAATGAGCAAGAGAAACACAGCACCTGCCCTCAGGGAGCTCACAGGGGAGAGGGAGCAGTTAACCACGTGAAAGCATGTAAACATATGACAGACATGAGTGGTACCACGGGAAGGGCGTCCATCTGATGAGATCATCTAAAGGAAGACGTGGGCCAAGGCTTCCCTGAGGAACTGATGTTTGAGTTGAGATCCAGAGGATGTGCAGGCCAGGCTGGGTGAGGAGGGGGGAGAGGAGGAGGCAGCTTCTCAGGCAGAGGCAAGAACATATGCCAAAGCAGCGTGGTGGTGGGTGGCACTGCTGGTGTGGCTTGGACTAGAGGAAGAAAGGAGCGCAGAGCCAGGTTAACATCTTCCTCCTCAGCGCACTGGGAAGCTGCTGGAGGGTTCCAGACGTGCTCCATATTATGAAGAGGAGCCTGGCTGCTGGGTAAGAGCAGACTTAAGGGACGAGAATTGGCATGTGCCCGGCAATACGCCTGGTTGCAGTAGGCCAGGGAAAGAGGTGGAGCTGGTGACAGAGGTGATGGACAGAAGTGGATCCAGTGGAGAGATAACCAGGGTGTGAAACTGACAGGACCTGGTAACAAGTTCAATATGAAGATGAGGGAAAGTGAGGGCTCACTGCTGAATGCCAGGCTTGTGTTTTGCAAAGCTGGGTGCCCATGGTGCCTGCTGAGACAGAACATACTAGAAGAGAGCCTGGCCTTGCCTGTGTGGCTCAGTGGTTGAGCGTTGACCCAGGAACCAAGAGGCCATGGTTCTATTCCTGGTCAGGGCACATGCCCAAGTTGTGGGCTCAATCCCCAGTAGGGTGTGCAGGAGGCAGAAGATCAGTGTTGATATCTCTTTCTCTGATCGTTGTTTCTGTCTCTCTATCCTTCTCCCTTTCTCTCTCTCTAAAAATCAATAAAAACATATTTTTTAAAAAGAAAAAAAATAGAAGAAAGCCTGGTGTGGTTGTAAAACTAGGAGTTCAGTTTTGCACATAATGCTTTGGATACATCGGTTGGAAGCCCTAGCGCTGAGCTAGAGACATGAACTTGTGAGTCAGCAACAAGCTGGCAGAAAGGATGAGATTGCTCAAGTGTCCTTGAGACAGAGCACAGGAAGAGTAGAGGACCTGTGCCGGGTCCCTGAGGATCTCCCGTAACCGCTGGATTGAGTAGCATGAGGCAGCAAGAGACAGAAAAATAGCATCTACAGAGAGGAGGAAACCGCAAGCTGCTTGTATATTGAACCCTAAGGAAGAGAGAGGACGTTTCAGAGAGAATTTGAGTGGTCAATTGTGTTCAATGCCATTGAGAGGCCAAGTCTGCTAACATATCTTCCCGGGACTAGAGCAAAGGTGTGTGTGTGTGTGTGGGAGGCAGGGTTCTCAGCAAGTGGCCCTTGGCTTTCCCTTCCTTCTGCAATCTACCGACCCACTGCTCCTCCCAGCCCATGGCTGTTGGGACTGCAAGCAGTTGGGCCCAAGGGTTTGAGCAAGGAGCTGGACTCTTGTGAGCTTGGCCAGGGAAACCGGCTGGGAAGTATTACCATAGGATGGAGTTACCTTGATGGACACTCCAGGTCAAGAAGAAAAAGCCCAGAGACCCTGAGAAGAGCCTGGTTCACAGAGAACTGGGTGCTGGCCCTGCGGGAGGGCTGATCCTTGAAGGCGGAAATCCTACAAGGCTAGGTAGGCTGGGCCCCATTGGCCCCCTTCAGGTAGGCTGGTGTGGAAGTCGCTTCCATGTGGGGAGGAGGGAGAGCAGGAGAAGAGGAAAGGGGGCATTTCCCACACACCAGCCTCTTCCCTTCTCTGCCCTCTCTCTGCTGGAATATCTGCCACACATATCAGAGGGCCCTCCTGCAACTATACGCTCAAGTGCCACCATCTCTTCCCGTTCCCCATGCCCTTGCCTTGCTTCTCGGCTTTCTGACACCATCTTGTCCATTGGATGATGTCCTTGTTTATGGCCTGCCTGCCCCTCCCAGAAGGAAAGCTCCAGAGAGCAGGACAGTGTGTCCGTTTTGTTACTCCCTTCTCCCACGTGCCTGGGGCAGCTTTCGGGAGGTGCTCAGTAGCTGATGGTTGAATAAATGAATGGAACAATGTTGTCTTTCACAGTCCGACTGAGAACGGGCTGTGTGAGCCATCCCAGGCCTGTCCAGTCTGGCCTCAGCCTCTGGACCTCCCTTCCACTCCCACTCAGGCTCGCCTCCTCCTGCAGCAGCCTGTCTGACCACGTGGTGGCCACACCCACCCCAGCCTCTCTCTTCTCACCAGCACCCGCTTTCCCAGGAGCCAGCACCCGCTTTCCTCACTCCTTTTCATCCTGTTGGGGAGAACCTGCCAGCAGCTGCTCTGGCTTTGACTGTGGCACATACATTCGGAGCCAGTCATTAGTCTGCTTGCCCGGCACAGCCCTGAGAGCAACCACACCCACTCCCCAAGGATGGGCAGCCCCCGCAGGCCTATGACATGGGGCCGTTCTCTCTCCCAGTGCATGGGTGCCAGTGGGATGCTTGGCTAGTGCTCCCAGAGGCCTTTACTTGGGATTCTGAGCTGAATTTTATGAGGTTCTGACCTGGATTCTAAGTGAAAATGTGTCCAAGTGAACTAGTCTCGGAAGAGGCTCCCTTATAATTACAGCAATGCTACAGGGAGAGCCTGCACTCTTTGCAAAATAAATAAATAAATAAATAAATTAATAAATAAATAAATAAATAAAAATGCTTCATTTCTTTGCTCAAATCAGCTTTCTGGGTCCTACCTGAAGAGTCTATTCATGACTTTACACACTGAAGCATGACTATATTTTAACGGAGGATTGGGAATTCCCACACACTGCCTGTTGCTTAAAATTCTCTCTCCCTGTGACAGATAGTAGAACTTCTGCCTCTTAGTGAATGCCTACTCTGTACTATTAACGCAATTGCCTTCTTTAATCCTGAAAAGGACCTACTGAGGTAATTACCACTCTCACACATAACTGGAACCCTGAGGTGGAAATGGCACAGACATTAGCTTGTATAGTCAGATTTTGAACCCAGGTCTGTCTAGTGCAAAAGCCTCTGATTTTTCCATGAATGTAACTGCTTTTAATGAAATAAGTGCTTACTTTTCAAGCCGGGTTTGACGGACATGAAAAGCCCACTGTGAACCTAGCTACCATTCATCGGAGGAGACAGCCATGTTCCGTGGGGACTGGGCTTCTTGCTGCGGGGAGGGTGTGGGAGGAGGCGAATCCACAGGAGAGGGGAGCTCAGACTGTGCCAGGGACCACGTGGGAAGAAAGCTGGTTAAGACCTCACCTTTGGGGAGAAGATCACTCTGGTGCAGGATGCAGAATGGGTTAGAGCAGGACACGCCCAGTCAGGGTAACCAGGTTGATGGGCTACTCCAGCTCCAGTGAGAGCAGTGACAGTGACAATGTCCCTGGTGTGGTTGCTGTAACATGCAAACCCACCATTCTGGTAGCTACACAAAGTGGAAGTTTGCTTCAAGCTTATGTACTAGTCCAAGGTCACATCCTGGTCTCTGTGGGGTGGCTGTAACTGTCATAGTCCGCTCGGGCGGCTGTAACAAAACACCATGGGCAGGGGCTTCAGCGACAGACATTGCCCACAGTCCCGGAGGCGGGAGGCTGCAGATGTGGTGTCTGGTGAGGACCTTCTTGGCTGCTGTGTCCTCCCATTTCCCTGTGGGCTCACATGGCCCTTCCTTGGTACATAGAGTGGGGCAGGATGGTGAAGAGAAGGCTCTTGTGATCCTTCCTCCTCTTATCAGAACATTAATCCCATCACAGGGCCTCCACCCTCAGGACCCTATCTAAACCTGGTCACCTTCCAAAGCCCCCGCCTCCCAGTGCCATTACACCGGGGGTTAGGGATTCAACATACATTTTGTAGAGACTCAAACATTCCGTCCATGACACTTAGCTGGTGTCTCTGAGCCAGGCTCCTGGCATCCTGTCCTCAGCCCGGAGCTAGAAGGGAGTGTGGGGAAGAGCTTCTTATAAGGCCCAGCTCTGCAGTTCCATGTCACTCTGCTCCTGTGAGCCTGGCACATGGTCACCCCTGAAGGTGAGGCACCCTGGGCATGTGGAGCTGGTGGGAGGCTGACCTCACTCTTCACTATGAAGGGAAATAGAAATGTTGCCGAACAGGGAGCTGCCTCCACCCCAGGAGGAATCGCCACCCTCAGGAGATATTAAAGTAATAGGACTACAGGCCTTGGTGATCGATTAAGGGTGACAGAGAGGCAAAGCCAGAGGGAGGGTCACACACATCAGAACAAAGTCATTGGCCAGTGTCAGGCTCCTATTGGCCAGGCTGCACAGTATATAGTACCCCTCCCTCATTCTCTTTTTCCTCCCTAACCATCTTACCCTCGGTTGTACAGATTTGCATTCTTCCTTTGTATGAAATCACTTAGGAGGTTATCCAATCTTGCATAGCCTGCCTTGCATAGTCCGGTACATTAATAGTAACTATTATCAGGGCTTCATAGAGAGACACTTTGTGTGAATTATCCCAGTTAGTGCTCAGAGGAGGCGGGACCCCGTTTGCAGTTGAGAAGATGGGACCACGGACAAGGGAAGCAAGTTGTCTAGGCCCAGAGGGGAGTGAGCCGGGTGCCGTCTCCAGCTTCCACACACTCAACCTGAACAGAACACCATGTACAGGTTGTGGTCAGGGAGTTTGTGTTCCCTTGATGTTGACAGCCATGGAGACCAGGACCTGGGAGAGACAGCTGGTCATCCAGGGGTCTCCTCCCATGGTAGCTAGTTTCATACAATCAGTTCATCCTGCCACCGTCTGCCACCCTGCCCTGCCTCATCCCTGAGAGCAGGTGAACAGCCTAAGAGGTCAGGTTGCAGAGAGCCAGGGGTGTCCTGTGTGAGCACACTCTTTCCCTGCCCCCCACCCGAGGCCCAGGTCGAGGAGGGTCCCTGCTGCATCAGAGACAGGAGGGCACGAAGTCTGAGCCCCTGGAGGTGGTACTGCTCGTAACTCCCTCTCCCTTCTTCCTTCTCCTTAGGGACTCAGAGGATGCTCTGAGGTGGAGAACACATAATGGCACTGATTTGGAACTTATGTATGATAGTCTCTGTCCCAAGTATCATGGTCTCAGATCTAACCAAAAGACTGAGAGGAAGAAAATAGCTCCTTCCCCAGACTTTCCTTGGTACATGGCGGCATTAGGAGAGAGAAAGAGAGAGGAGGCTCTTGTGGTCCTTCTTCTTATCAGAATATTAATCTCTTCTCAGGGGCTCCACACCAGGAAGGGACCTGTGAGCCCACAGTTGCCTATATAAGTAGGAATTGTATTGGCTGCAAGTGACAGACCCAAACCACTGGTGACTTAATTAATGTAAGATTTTATTTCTGCCTCCTGGGGGAGATGGTGTGCAGGAGTCTCCCACCTTCTGCTCTGCTCTCCTGGGCAATGGCTACTATTCTCAAGATCCATTCACGGTCCCAACATGGTCCCAACCATGGTGTCTGCGCTCAGAGAAGGGGGTGAGGGAAAGAGCTCTGGCAGATGAGGAGTTTCCTTGTCCCGTCCACCACCAGTGAGTTTCATATGCCTCGCATGGGTCAACTCTTGTCATAGGGGGGCCTGAGAAATATCGTAGTTTAGCTGAGCCTATTGCTGCCCCCCAATAAAATGGAGGTGCTATTCCCAGGGAAGATGAGCAAGGATATCGGTCAGGGAAGCAGTAATCTCTGACACTTTCCCCTCTACACCAGATTCTGGCAGGGGCAGCTTGCAGAAGGCTGGTGAATGGCAGGTGATGGAGAAGAGGAGGGGTGGGGGGAATTCCATTGGGGCAGGTTGTGTTTAAGCTGCTGGAGGTCTGTCTGAAGGTGAAGGTTTTTGTGGCAAGCAGAATAATGCCCTCATCCTCCATCCCAAAGATGTCTCCATCCCCAACCCTGAAACGTGTGAATAAGTTGCCTCATGTGGCAAAAAGGAATTTGCAGGTGCGACCAAGTTAAGCGGTGAATTGTGTCCCCTTCCAAATTCACATTGAAGCGCTAAGCCCAGGTACTTCAGAATGTGACTGTATTTGGAGACAGGGCTGGGAGAGAGGTAAGTGAGTTAAAATGAGGTCACTGGTGGGCTCTCATTTACATGCTGGTGTCCTTATAAGGAGAGGGAATTAGGACACAGACGTGTGCAGAGTGAAGGCCAAGTGAAGATGCAGGGAGAAGGTGGCCATCTGCAGGCCCTGCCGACACCTTGATCTTGGACTTCTAACCTCCAGAATGTGAGCAAATCAGTATCGGTTGCTGAGGCCCCACCCAGGCCGTGACACAATGTTGTGGCAGCCCTGGCCAACTTACACCAGGCTCTTATAGTGGGCAGGTGGGCGTGGGTCATGTAGGTGGCCCAGCAGGACCGTCAGGTCCTCCTAAGGGACAGAGGGAAGCAGGAGAGCCAGAGAAGGAGACACAGTGACAGAAGCAAAAGTCGGACTGATGTGGTTGCTGGCTCGGAAGGTGGAGGAGGGGGCCGCACACCAAGGCCTGTGGCAGCCTGGAAGCTCGAAAAGCAAGGAGCTGATTTCCCCAAGAGCCCCGCCCACATCTTGATTTGAGTGCCTCCCGTGAGATCCGCTTTGGACTTCTGACTTTCAGAGTGATAAGGTAAAAAATTGCATACTAAATTTTAAATAAACATTTGAATTTATTTTTTAACTTGAACGACGACGTTGATGATGATATTTTTTACAGCAGCCACAGGAAGCTGACACGTTTTCTAACAGGCATCTAGACACTGAGGATCGGCAGGAGTCACCAGCACGCAGAATAACTGGAGCCCTGGTCCTGAAGAAGCCATTTGCAGCAGGAGAGCAGGAAAGGGAGAGGGGTCTAAGGAAGGACCCTTGGGGAGACACGTCCAGGAAAGGACAGACCACTCTGCTGCTTCTCGATGGCAGGGTCTCCGGACAGACGTGTGCCAGGGGCTGGGTGGCCAGTGTGGCCCCTGGAGAGGTGTGCAGTCTGCGTAGATGGAAACCTCAGACAGGAGCTGGCCGCTCCCCGTGAGAGCTGAGGGCACAGGCTGAGGGTCCCCATGAGGCAGGAGGTAGGACCTGGCTATGTGACGACCTGGTGTAGAAGGGTCTAGGAGGCCAGGGCCAAGGCTCATCAGTGACCCCTCTCTCTTCTTGAATGGGGCAGGGTGGGTCTTTTGAAAAAATGGGAACAGGACCCATGTCCCACAGCACCTCTCCCTGCAGGAAGACTTGGAGTCTAGCAGCTCCAAGCCCTTGAGAAATAATACTAGATCTTGACCGCTGTCTGGTTCTGGGTACTCCCACGGGACGTGACCTTGAACTTCTGAGGGGTTATGAACTTGGCCTACAATGTGATGGAAAGGCACAGTAGCTAGGGCCAGGCAATTCCAAAGCCTCCTGCTGGTCACCAGAAGAGTCTGGGCTGTGGGACAAGAGCTGGACCAAGGTCCCCTGCTCTGACAGTATCACTTATGCTGGTGGTTAGACCCCCATTCCTGCCTTTGACCATTCACGTGGCAGAAAACCAGGAGTTCCAGGGATGAGAACATGGGACCTCAGAGCAGCTTTGGGCCTACATCTCTGATGGGTGGCTTATGGGCTGTGAGACCTGAGACAAGCTCCCTAGTTTTCTAAGCTGTGATTGTTTCTCTGTAAAATGTGCTTAAAAGGACTGGATGTGGAGGGGAAGTGAAACCTGTGCAAATGCCCCCAGCTGGGTGCTGGCCCCTCAGAATGCTGGGTCTGCCTGGCTGCTGCCTCCTGTGTCCCCCTGGCTCCTGGCCCCTTTCCCATGGTGTTCTGGGCCCCCGATTGCTTCATCCTCCCAGCCTGTCCCCCAACCCCAGCTCCATTCTTATTCCTCCTGCCCTGCCAGGACCCTGGCACTTCTGCTTCCCCTCAGAGGTCTTTGGAGGCTGACTGGGTGGGGCTGTGGGTGTGGCCTGTGGGGCCAGGCTGCCTGGATTCAGTCCTGGCTGAGTGTTGTCCTAGCTCGGGGTCCCTGTGCCTCACTTACTCACCGGTTAAGGGTGGTGATAGCAGTAGTACCCAGGCCCGGGCATTTGGAAAGGATTAAGTGAGTCCATAGAGTGCTCAGAGCAGCCCCTCGCATGCGGTCAACACCCTCGGAATGTGTATTCTTTCCAGCTGGGCCCCTCCTCTGTTTTTCTGACTCCACTGCAGAATGTCTCTGCCAGGTGCCTCTAACCTCTCTCCTCCTGCCCCTTCTCACAGCCCCCACACCGCCTTCCCCACTACTCCTTTTCTGTCCCCTTCCTGACTCAGAGGTGTCACTCAGCAACCATGCTCAGGCAGCTCCCTGGCCCACAATTAAGGGGCTCAGGGGTTAGTTTTGCAGGGGCCTCTGTTGGTGGAGGGTGGAGATAGTGACGATGGTGGGTGTGCAGGGGAGGCGGGTGGGGCGTCACGACGGACAGTGTTGCAGGAGTGGAAGCAGGAATAACACACTGCTCGCTCGCCAGTGCACACCTAGCACCACCCTCTTGCTTTCCCTTAGAGGACAGAGCAAGCTGGGACAAGCAGAAAGTCAAGGACACAGGAATCTAGTGGGAGCCCTATGAAGAGAGTCAGGATGCAGACCTAGTGGGGTGGAGAGGCTGGGCCGGGAGAAAGGAGGGCTTAGGAGGAAGAAGGGGCTATGGAGGGCCCGGGACTTGAACTGCTAGTTCAAGTGCTAGTTCCTGGGGACAGTGACAGGCTGGCCTGGATGCTGCCTTCTCCCCTTCCTTTCCCCTACCCCCCAGCCCTGGACCACTGACTCATTTGGAACCTCCTTTTCTGCATCTATTGTGGCCTCCCTCCTGGACAGAGGGGATGGAGAGTGGGGTCAACAGCTCCTGTGAGGCCCCGAGGAACCATGCCTGAGACCCACCCCACCCCCTTTCTCCTGGGCGGCTCCCGAATGGGGGAGCAGACATGTGGTGATGAGAGGGGCAGCTTAGAGGAATGAATGAGTGGATCCAGTCCTGGGAATTCTGGTGGAGCAGAATGAAACAGCAGATACCGTTCAATAGAAGAAGTAGAATTCACTGGTAAGCAGCAAGTTGAATACAATTCAACATGACATCAATTCCTTAGGCCTCAGATTCAATTGCACTCTCCGGAGAGAATAGTGATGGGGGATAATGCAATCCAGCTGGCTGAGCGGGGATGCTGGCCCTTCCCTGACCCTCGGGCGCGAACGCAGTCATGTGGTGGAGCTTTTGTCAGAGACGCGGCATCTGACCTGGGCTGCGTCCACAGGCCAGGCACACCCACACCTCAGGCTTCCACGGGGTGAGGCTTTGGCAAAACCTTTAGTGCGACGCTGGCGTGCTCCTAGGCCCACAATCGCATAGGGGTCTTCAAGGGGGTTGCATGAAGCTTGGGGAGCTCTCCTCAGAGCTTTCCTAAATTTCCTGTCTGAAAACTAGCTTGAGGAGCAGGGAATGTGGACAAGTATCACTGCAGCCTGCAAGGGGAATCCAGAGCTTGGACACTTTCTAGAGTCCTGGCTGCCCCCAAACTTCCTTCCACTAAGACAGGGTGGTAGTGACATCCACCTGGGGCCCCTCCCACAGCCCTGCCCAGATGACCAGCTTTCGGACAGATGAATCAAGACATAGGGCATGTGGATTTCCATTGTGCTAACTGGGAGACCACACCATTTTGCTCCCCTTGGAGGAAGCATCAAGGAATGTAGGAATGACATCACAGGGCCGATACTAAACCTGCCTTCAGGTCAGAGAAAGGAAATGATCTGCAAGCTGGTCACTGGGGGCACCAGAGCTACAGTTAGTGACATAGCACTTGCAATACCCCAGGGTTGATCCTTGACCCCCCTGTGTGCAGGGGTGACTCGGCCACACCAATTGAACAACATGACCATTCTGGGTGAAGTTCAAAGCCACCAGCTCCCTGAACTCTGGCTCCTTAGGGAGGAAGGGTTTGGGATGCCCTCATGTCACAGGTACCTGCCTTTAAGGAATTTCCCATGATGCCGAGGGAACCAGATGGAGATCCCTGGAGGGCTGTTGAGAAAAAGGTTGCCATGGTGACCAGAAGACTAAGGAGTGAAGGGAGTCAGCTCAAGCCAGGGGTGCATGCAGGGCAGGACACATCTCTCCCTCAGCTCCTTATCAGAGGCTTTCCACTGGCCCGGGCCTGACTTAGGGCGGCTTGGTGGCAACCTGTCTCAGGTACCCCTCCTCGTCTGTCACCCTCCTTGCCTGTCTCTGGCCTTGGGAGCACCTTCCACATGGGTGCTCTCTGTTTGGCAGGCCCTCAGGAAACCCCCTTCCAGTCTCCCACACACCCCGGAGGCCCTCGGTGCGGCCCAGGAAATGCTGTCCTGAGGCCCTTGGGGGAGAAGCAGCCACAAGAGAGGGTGAAGTGTAACATTTGGGAGGTTAGAAGAGTTTTATGCAGTTTCCTAAGTGTTCTCTCCCTCCCCCATCCGGCTTGCACAGACAGTTCCTGCTGCCCCAGATGCCTCTCCTTCCTTCTCTTTGCTAGCTCTCATTTTCCTTTTGTTCCCAGATTGAGTGATGGGGACTCCCGTGACTTCTATGTCCTCTCTCAAGTCCTGCTGCCACACCCAGCCACCTTTTTCCATCAAGTACACTGCCCAGTGCCTGCTGGCCGGGCTGTATCTCACATTTTGGGAAGAAGACGAGAGCAGGAACGTGTCTGTCTGCTCCCAGCCCAGGGGTTGGCCCATAATATATGTTTGTTTGGTGGGTGGGGGCAGGGAGACAGATTTTTGAAACTGAATTCCACCTATGGAAACCTATAAGCCATTCAAATGTGGAATTCTGTCCTCTCAGTTTTGATTCTAAATGGCGGTAAAGGAGAGAGCAATCTTATAGAATCCCTCTGAAGCTCATCGTTGCTATTCTAGAATCAAGGGTAGGGACAAAGAGGATGTTAGGGCCACATGCACTTGTCCTTGGCTAGTTGGCAAACTCAGAGGGGAGAGTAGTCAAGGAGAAGGAGTTAGAAGGCCAAGGAGAAACTGTGACAACCCTAGCACACCCCACCGACTCTGTAAATACTATGTAACTGAGACGTGACTTCCTTGGCTGGCTGACCCAGCTTGTCCAGGGGGGTCGTGGCTTCCCCAGCCCCTTCTCTGTTCACTCTTTGGAATGTTTGATACTTGTGACTTGTCTGGTCTATTGAAATGCAAGTCAATATCTCACCCACGAGCCGGACTGGCAAACCCAGGGGTCAGTAGTCAGCCCTCCCTCCCCTCTCTGAAGGACCACTGTTGGTCAGTTTCATTCCAGAAGGATGCAGATGTGAATCTCGCTCAGGCACTCAGCTATGTAAACATGAGGCTGTCCGTGGGGCATAGCCTACCCCAAGGAATTTCCCAACATGCATAGCACTTGGCAGAGAGAGTTAGCTGAGTGACTCCTGAATGACTGAAGGCATGACAGGGAATGAGAGCCATGAAAGGGGATGACTGCGGGCAGGATCAAGGGGAGCGTCGGTGCTAAGACACTAAATGAGATGCATCCAGCAATGCTCCCCAACTTCACAGAGCGCGGAGTCCTGAGCTCTCTTTTTCCCACAGATCCCGGAAGTGGGCTTGCCCAGATCACTTTTATGCAAACTCCGCCACCAAGGCGATGGGATGTTGGATGTTGGTCACCAGCTCTCCTTCTCCTGGTTGAGATGCAGGGCGAGGGGAGGCCAGCAGGGGAGGCCACCCATCAGCGATTTAAGAAGAAGGACATGATGCTCTGGAAGAACATGGACTTCTGCCTCTGCTTCTGTTTCTTCTTGATGATGGGCACCCACACCAGCCCGCACACCATCATCATGAGTCCCAGGGACAGGAACGCAGGCCCTGTCATCTTAAGGACCTTCAGGCTCGTCTGCCCCAGACTCAGGGTGTAGGCAAGGCAGGTGATGGCCACTCCGAAGAGGAGGATGGCCCCGCCCACGGACATGATGATGATGGGCTTGCGGTAGATCTCCCAGTTACTCCTGGGGGCTTCGGTCCAGACAGACTCGCTTCGGGAGCTGATGCACAGGGAGCTGGCAGTCTGGCTGGGCAGCAGGTCCCTGGACTCAGGAGACTTCTCGTCGACCTCCAGGGCTTTGGGGAGAGCCTCCATCGTCACAGCTCCTCAGGGCCCGGCATGTGGGACCTGCAGCAGTTAGAAGCAAGGGCAAAGCCAAAGGGCTCCTCACACACCTTCCTGTGCTCAGCATCTGCCTCCAGCCCGGCCTGGGTGGAGGGTCAGGCAGGGCTTTTGTGCTGAAGCCAAAGGAAAATCAGATGAGAGCCACATAAAAGAGAAACCACTCAAGCTGGTGTGGGTTCTTCTTGTAAGAGATAAAAAATATGACATCATCTAGTCAAGTTTTTAGTGTTCCAAACTGGGAACAGCAGTGCCCATTAAACAAACAAAATCCACAGTTTACAGATTGGCATCTGACTTTCAGACTCCTTAGCTTTCTAGCTCTGGAATCTTGAGGGAGTTACTTAATGTCTCTGTGCCTCAGTTTTCTTATCTATAAAATGGGATAATGCTACCACTTGTAGGGTTTTCAAAAGGGCTCAATGAATTCAGACATGCAATGCATTGGAACAATGTTTTGCATATCGCAAGCACTCCATAAAGGGTATCGTTTGTCCATTAGAGTAGTGATACTTAATACATAACTGTGTGCGTGTGCAAGCACAGGTGTAGTGTCTGCTGGAGCTAGACACTGCACTAAACACTTTCATCAAACCGGAACCTCCCAATACCCCTGTGAGGTGAACATCCTGTTTTACAGATGAGAAAGCCAAGGCTCAGAGAGGTGAGGCAAATTACCACAAGGCTGGGTTAAACCAGTCTGCCCTTCTCTTACACCACGGGCCACGAATGGGCTGGGGCCCATCTTTTAGTGCAGCCTGGGCTTTTATGTGCTTTGTCAGCACAGGACAGTGAGGCCTCAGGTTGGGTGTGACCTTTAATATCTAAATGACCCCTTTTCCCACCGCCCCAGTGAGTCATATCAGATTCCCACCTTCCTGTTTTTAGGCCCATAAGGGTCTAGATTGAGCCAACTGCCTATTCCAATTTCTCACTTAGAGCCCATCGGTGTACCTCACACTTACCAGAGCTCTCTCGTGCCCCAGTCCCATGGGGAGGCAGGTGGTCACTGAACAAAGCAATGCCAGCTGCTGAGAGGCAACACTCACCTTCCAAATCCTCCCCTGAGCCATGCTGGCTGCAAATGCCTCTGTTTGCAAGTCAATAGAGATGATTTTAGACACTCTCCTGGTATTAGATACTCTCTGTGGGGGAGGAAGGAGGCCAGCAGAGTCCAGGCACCCGAGGTCATTGCCTAGTGATGGTCCTCACTCCTCTTTGCATTATCTCCAGAGGATCCCAGACAGCACTGTGCCCTTAGACATGTGGTCGTCAAACTGCTGCTTTTGAGCCACACGAGCTGCTCTTTGGCCCTTGAGTGTGGCTCTTCCACAAAATACCACGGCCTGGGCATCTATTTTGAAGAAGTGGCATTAGAAGAAGTTTAAGTTTTAAAAATTTGGCTCTCAAAAGAAATTTCAACCATTGTACTGTTGATATTTGGCTCTGTTGACTAATGAGTTTGCCGACCACTGAACTAGGCTAAGCAGTCATTTTAAAGTGAGCTCTTCCCCCGTGGGCTGGAGGCAGAAAAGGGGTCACAGGCTAAGAGGACATATTAGCCGGGAATCCTGTGTTGGTCACTGCCACCTGGTTCCTTAGCTGGGCAGTCTGACACCTTCACGGGGGTTTTCTCTGGGTCGCCATTTCCACCATTTCCTGGGGAAGGCCCAGGGCAGGAGGGCTTGCTGCTCAGATGCTGCAGAAGTTCTAGTGGGGAATCTGGCCGTTCTCCGCCTCAGGAGAGCGGGGCTGAGGGAGGAAGAACTGCTCCCCTGAGCTACCCTTGGGGTGTGAGGTGGCCACTGCGTCATGAACAGGAAGTGGGCAACTGGAGGTGAGACCCCTGCCAGGGACAGCGGGTTCCTGGTCTCTGAGGGAGGTGGAGGGACTGCCTGGCCTTGCTGGAAGCACCTCACACACTCTCTTTATCCCTGGGAGGAGCTCATTAATGTATTCCCAGTTTATAACAGCAGAGACTGAAGCCCAGAGAGGTTCAGGGGCGAGGCCGAAGCCCCCCACTTTCTCTGGGGCTGTGCTGGGACTCCAGCCATAGTCTTTGGACTCAGCACTCCTTGCACAGAGCACGCTGGTCTGGATGAGTCGGGAGGGTCCTTCAATGCTGATAATGTCTGAGTTTTTCACTTTGGGGCTTCTTTCTACAGTAAACTACTTCTTCCTGAAGATGAGTGCCGTAGGTAAGTAATTGAATACAGACCCAGCATACAGCAAGGAAATATGGTCACTGTTGTTTTTCATAATGTTGCATTCATTTAATTTAAAGGACTATTTTTACTCAGAGATTCTGTTCTTCCTTCCTTGTTGGGCATTGCTTCATTTTATGAAATGATCATGATGAAAGATGATCATTGATTTTGTTAGTATCTGTATTTGCCAGGGTAGAAGGTTGGTTAGCCTGTGCAGATGTCTGCCAATCTATTATCTCTATCATCCATCTATCATCTATCTATCTATCTATCTATCTATCTATCTATCTATCTATCATCTATCTACATTTATTTAGCTATCATCTATCATCTAAATTTTAATGGCCCATGAACCCCCAAAATAGGAACCTTTAACTTAGTTTACTTACTGCCCTGGCCAGGTGGCTCAGTTGGTTGATGCGTCCTCCTGTATACCAAAAGGTTGGGAGTTCAATTACCAGTCAGGATACAAATTTAGGTTGTGGGTTTGACCCCAGGGCATGTATGGGAGGCAGTCCAGTGATGTCTCTCTCTCTCTCTCTCTCCTTTCCCCTTTCTCTGTCTCTTAAAAGAAAAAAAAAATCAATGAAAAACATGGGGTGTCAGGTGAGGATTGAAAATAAACCTAGGGGACTCACTCAGGAAGAGGGGAGCCTGTGGATAGTGAAGGGCAGGCAGGGTGCGGCCGTGGGATGAACACTGTACTGGGAAGAATCACTCCTTCGCAGGCCCAGCAAGCACTTAACTTACTTGCAGGGTCCGCATGTGACAGAAAGATCTGGAAAGACTGCGTTTGCACCCAGTTTGCCTTCCTGAGCTCTGGGACTTTGGGCAGGTTACTTACCACCCTGAGGCTTACGAGTGCCATGCTTGAGATACATTTAACAGAGTATCTGTCTCCCAGGGGTGGAGTGACTATCAATTCACAAAACCCTGCTGTGTGTGACATATCCTGCTGTCTAAAAAGAAGGCCCTATTGCTAATAAAAGCATTGTCCTTCGTGGTCCCTGTTTCCTCATTGGTCTCAAGAAGAGGTTGGGCTGAGAGACTTCTAAAGCTGTTTTAGATAGGCCCAAGGGTGGTGAATCACACGCGAATTCTGAGAATGCAGGCTCCCTGGAAATCACCCCCTGGGGGCAGTAAGTGCCTTATAACTTTTTATTGAAATCCTAAAAGATTCTATATATATATTTTTCTGATGCCAGGGATTCTCAACAGTGTTACTATTGATATTTGGGCCCAATAACTCCTTGTGGTGGGGACTGTCCTGTGCATTGTAGGGTAGTTAGTAACTTTCTGCCCTCTACTCACCTTTCAGTAGTGGTTCTCCCTTCAGTCATGATAATGGAAAACATCCCCAGGGACTGCCAAGTGCCACTGGGGGGCAAAACCAAGCTGGTGAAGAACCAGTGCCACAGGTTGGACTTCCCTCCATTCCAGCCTCATTCGCTTGCAAACTGCCTCAGGACCAAGGCTGAGTTTACTCACCTTCCGCCCAACAGTGTTCCACAGAGCACAGCCTGGCACTCAGCAGGTGCTAGAGGATTTGGCCTTGACACTGCTGCTCTGTGAGGGACCTGGTCCTTTGGGAAGAACCACGCCTTCAGGTTTGGATTAAGTTTTGGGGCCTTGGGTTGAATGAGTCCCTAACCACCTGCAGTGTGCTCAACTGTCCACCCAGAACCTCAGCATGTGACCCTACTTTGGAATAAGGGTCTCTGCAGGTGTCATTAAGACAAGGATCTCCAGGTGAGAGACAGTGGAAAGCCAGAGACGCGGGATCTCCTGGACCAACCACAGATTTGAATGTTGGCTCAGCCCTTTGGGCATCCATTTACAAAGGGAGAATAGGTCCTACGCCCTCGGAGGCCACATTTAGAGGGTCAGGAGGCAGACCAGTGGGTGGAACTGATTTGTCACACACAGCCAGGAATGGGCACCTGCAGCGGGTGGGCTGGTCTGGGACTATGCAGCCATAGGGAGGAAAGAATGAGAGTCTCCTACAGAAACCACGCAGGGATCTCCACACAGGAGGCTGACCAAGACAAGCCAGACACATTTTCATTTACATAAAATGAGATTTCATTTACATAAATTTGAAAAAGCTATAAGACAGTTGATGCTATTGGAGGTTAGGATCATAGTTATCCTTGGTGGGTGGGGCAGCGTCTGAAAGCAGGGGTGCTCAAAGACTTTTGAGGTACAGGTCTGACTATTGATCTGATAGTAGCTGGTGACATGGGTGTGTTCTATTTGAGCTGCAGACTTTTAATTGACTGCTTTCCTCTCTGTATGTTAAACATCAATAAAATGTTTAAACAAAGATAATTAAAAGATATGACTTAATGCAACATGTCCTTTTCTTTAGATTCTGACTAAAACAAGCCAATGGTACAAAGACATTTTGGGATATTTTTAGGGATGTTTGAATATGGATTGGGTATTGGATGACATTAAGGATTTAAAAATTGTATTCAGTATGATAATGATATTTGGACACGTAAGAAAACATCTTTATAAATATTGAGATGCATCTTGAAACAACATATAGGGATGACATATTGTGATGCTATGATATACGTATCATATGTATATCATATGTATGATATACATGAAAATACCAAACTTTAAATTAAATATGATAAAATAAAATTATTAAATCTAGATGATATATGTATGGAAGTTCACTATATTACTATCTCTACTTTTATGTCCATTTGTAAATGTTTATAATAAATTAGGGGCTGAATATACAAATAGATGATGGTCAAATTATATATAAAAATAGGGCTCTGACCCACAATTTGCAGCAACCAGTCCAGGAAACCAACTCCTACTCTACAGACACCAGAGCAGGAAGCCAGCCTCTGTCTGTAGTCAGATCTGTAGGAAGCCAGGCTGTTGTCCATAGTCAGACCTGTAGGAAGTCAGGCTGCTGTCCATAGTCAGACCTGTAGGAAGCCAGCCTCTGTCCATATTCAGACCTGTAGGAAGCCAGGCTGCTGTCCATAGTCAGACCTGTAGGAAGTCAGGCTGCTGTCTTATAGTCAGACCTGTAGGAGGCCAGGCTGCTGTCCATAGTCAGACCTGTAGGAAGTCAGGCTGCTGTCTATAATCAGACCTGTAGGAAGCCAGCCTCTGTCTGTAGTCAGACCTGTAGGAAGCCAGGCTGCTGTCCATAGTCAGACCTGTAGGAAGCCAGCCTCTGTCTATAGTCAGACCTGTAGGAAGCCAGGCTGCTGTCTAGCAACCAGCCCAGCAAGCCAAACAGTAACCGAGGACAACTGACTTTTGACAAACACACCAAAGCAATTCAATGGGGGAAGGAAAGTCACTTCAGCAAATGTGCTAGAACAACGGGATGTTCACATGGGAAGAAATGGGACAACTCCACCTCACACAACCAGCAAATATCAATCAAGATGAATCACAAACATGACTTGAACATAAATGTAAAACTATAAACTCTTAGGAGAAAATATAGGAAAATATTTTCGTGACCTGGCAGCAGGCAAAATTCCTTAGACAGGACAGAGAAGGCAATAACCAAGAAAGAAAAAAACAAATCAATAATTTAGATTTCAGCATAATTGAAAACTGCTCCTCAAAAGCGACTAAGAAGAAAATGAATAGGCAAGCTATGGACTTGGAGAAAATTTTGCAAAATACGTTATTTGTTAAAGGATTTGTTTTTGGAATATATAAGAACTACTACAGTTGATTAATAAAAGCACAAACAGCCTAATTTAAAAAATGGGCAAAAGATCTGGACAAGCCCATTTCAAAGGAAGACAAATAAAGGAACAAGAAAAAGTGCTTGAAATTGATATTCAACAGAAAAAAATGCAAATTAAAATGACAATGAGATATAGCCACACATTCACTGGAGGAATTAAAACTTAAAACCTCACAATACCAAACAGTGAGCAGTGGTGGGAGAGCTCTCGTGCACTGCTGGTGCGGATGTAAATGGCACAGCCACTTTGGAAAAAGGTTGGAAGTTTCTTATGAAGTTAAACATCCACCTACCCATTAGTTCTGTAATTCCACTGCTAATTTTTTTTTAATCCAAGAGAAATGAAAACCCATGTCCATTAAACACCAGTTTAAGCATTCATAGCAGCTTTACCCATAATGGCCCAAACCAGAAAACAATCCGCATGTGTATGCGCAAAAGAAAAGATAAACAATGCGATAGGATATTACTAAGCAACAAAAAAGAGCTCATTTTGGACACACATAACATGGATGAGTCTGATGCTGGATGAAAGAAGTCAGACATACAAGAGTACATATATTATACTAGAGGTTCGATGCACAAAATTTGTGCAAGGGGGTTGGCCCTTGCAGCCCTGGCTTAGTTTGGAAGGTCATCCAGAAGGTTGATCAGCTGGTCTAATTAGCATATTATGGTTTTATTATTATGGATGTTTTCATTTATACAACATTCTAGAACCTTCTAAGAACTAATCTAAGATGACAAAACTCAAAACAGTGGTTGTAAAGATGGGAAAGAACTCACTGGGATTTTCTGAGGTGAGTGAAAATGTTCTATCTCCTGATATTGATTGATATTGATATGGGATACATGGAGGAGTTATTTGTCAATGTGAAACACTTAAATTTGTGCATTTCTATGCATGTAAATTACATCCCCCCCCCAAAAAAATAACTATGAAAGTCTTAATAGTTGAGTGGGTCAGGCTGGGGAGCAGGTGGAAGTATAGCTTACACCAAGATGGCAGAATGTTGATAATGATTGAAGCCATCTGATGAAACATGGGGATCCAGGGTAGGGGTGTGGGCACGGAACATCTTACCCCAGAAAAGGAAAGTAAGGATGTAGGTAGGTAGGGGTGAAGTGACCTCAGAATAAGGTCGAGGCATTAAAGAGAAATCTGCCCCCTTGTGGGACGGAGTCACCTGGCTCTTATGGAAAAAACTGTTTAACTAATCCTGAGTAGATTCTGAAAGGAAGAGAGATGCATCTTGGAGAGACTGGGAATTGGGGACAGAAGATAGAAGATGGAGATAGAGATACAGGTGGGGATGGGGATGGGGATGGGATAGAGATGGATGGAAGTGGGGATGAAAATAGAGATGGGGATGGAGGTGGGCTGAGGACAGCGCTATGGCTGGGGATGGGATGGAAGTGGAGATGAAGATAGAGCTAGAGATTGAGATGGAGGTGGGGGTGGAGAAGAGGATAGGTTTGGGGATGAGGATGGGGATAGAGATGGAAATGGAGTTGGGAATGGGGTTGGGAAGGAGATGGAAATGGACAGAGGAGAGAGGGAGGCAAAGGGGGACGGAAGAGGGGCAAGAATGACAAGAATTTTACCTTTTCTATCTTGAATCTGAACAGATTCCATCCCTTGAAGGAAAACACAGACTTTCAGGGAGCCAGAGAGGTCTGGACAGAGCAAAGACCGGGTTTGGTAGGCAAAGAAACACATCCAAAGGGCGGAACCCCTGGAACGGTCCCTTAATCTTGCTATCACTGGTCTTCTTATCTGCATGTTTGCAATTGTTGGCTTACTTGAAGAGCTTGCCTACTTATATCGGTTTAGTGTTTGCGTCTCCAGGTCGCTATTCTGCTGCCAGCTAAGAGCATTCATCAGCACGGCCAAAGACACTTGTCAGGCAACTCCCATGTGCCATCCTCTGCTGGACACGGACTCACAGGCAAGCTGGACAGTGTCCTTCTTCACAGGGGAGCTCGAGGTGTGCCCACATCCTCACTCAGCCACACTCACTCACCCACCGGGGCCTCTGAGAAATGAGGCGATGAGATGTCTCACATGAGAAGGGAGAGAGCTGGCAAGGGAACTGGCTTTTTATCATATATTCATCCTCCAACACAGGGCCTGGTGGTGTGTGGAGCATGCAAGCTGGTGAGCCACAGTGAGTGTCCGAGATAAGAGGAGAGAACACTCTTCCCTCTGGTAGGTTCTTGAGTGTCTGAAAGGCACCACTTTAGGAAATGGCAGCTGGAAGTGCAGTAAGTGAACTATTGCCCTGGAGGTGACCGTGTATGTCTGCTGTGTGTCCTCACAGGACTAGAAGCCCTCATGCCCTCCCTGACTCCTCCAGGGGCTGGGCTGGTGGGCCCGGCTGCCTTCCTCGGCTTCCCACGCTCTGCAGCAGGCAGCTCCGTGCCTTCCTGTGGCCAGGACTCAGCAAAGGCTTATTAAATGAGTCAATAACCAGGGGGGCTGTGGCAGGAGGGCTCATCAATGCCACTGTCGGTGCCACCTCTCCTGTTTCTTCTCACCCAGTGGTCCACGATGCCCTTTGTTCTTGAATGAGGGTGGTAGATGGGGCTGGCTAACCAGGGGGCGTGAGAGGCAGCTGTAAGGAGCCAGGAGGGACCCTCCGGCCAGCCCCCTCCCTCTCCCCTCTTTGGCCTCTAATGGACTGACACCTCGCCAAGACTGGCTGTCTTCTGGCTGACGTTCTCGAAGTCTCCAACTATCGGAGCAGCAGCCCTTGGTGAGCAGAAGACACAGTGTGTTGAGGAGGGCTGACATGTCTCACAAGAACAGAAACTCCCACTTTTCAGACTCTTATTATGGGCTGGGAGCCACGCTGCCTGCTTTTTCTGCGTGGCCTTGTCTAATCTTTAGGCACCTAGGAAGGGAGGATTAGTGCACCATTTTGCAGGCTTGGAAACTGAGGGTCAGAGAGGTTAAGTGACTTGCCCAGAGCTACTCAGCAGGTGAGTATCAAGCCAAGACCTGAGGGGAGTTTTGGAATTTTGTCTGTTTCAGTTTATCCTGCCCCCTTGTGGGACGGTTTTGATTTTCTTTTCAAATCAAAGGAAAAGGAGAACACACTTGGGACAGGCCCTGGCTGTGAACAGAACGGCAGGCGTGGCGCCATGGGTGTGGTTAGGCCTAGCTCTGCTGAGTGGAGCTGCTGAAGATGCGAGGACTGACGCTGCAGCCTGGAGCTGACGCCAGAGGAGCAGCAGGCCTGGGATGCAGTGGCCTGAGTCCCCCACACAGCACCCCCTTCACGTGAAGCATCTCTTGTGATCCTCGGAGCTCTAAGAGGGCGGTCTTCTTACAATCATTTCCATTTCCCAGTTAAGGAAACTGAGGCTCAGAGCGGCTGAATCCTGGGCTTTTACACACTGGATCTACCATGCTCTCAACGGTGGAACTCTGCCCTCCTTCTCTTTTTATCCACTCCCTCCTTTCTAGCATCCCACCACTCCCTGTCTGCACGTCTTGGAGCTCATCCTCCCTTGAATGTGATGAAACACCACCAATACTAACAGGTTGCCGGATTTGGCCAATACAATGACAACATGCCCAGTTAAATTTGTGTTTCAGATAAACAACGAATGCTATTCTCGTGTGAGAGCATTCCAGACAAAGCCCAGGACACACGTATGTTAAAGCTTAGTTGTTGTTTATGAGAAATTCACATTGAACTGGCCTCCTTGTCCTGTCTCTGGCGGCCTGATATCCGAGAGTCCCTGCTGTGCTGGGGCCGTGTTATCTGCCCCTTCCACGCGTCCCTCCCCGATAGCGTCTGGACTATTCTGGGAATTGCAAGGACTGGGACAGGGGGGTGGGTGGGACACCCTGCTTCCCAGGTCAGCTGCTGGAGACGGCCGGGTGGCCACAGATGCAGGGGTGGGTGGAAGCCACATGACTTATTATTCCCAAGGGAGACCCAAGGTCGTTTTGTCTTAATGCCTGAGATGTCCCAGCGGAGTCCCCAGAGCGCCCAGCAAGCTGTCCCGGCTGGTGTCTGCCCTGCCCTCGACAGGACGCGCCGTGGTGCCCGCCGCTCTCTGATAAAGGTGAGTGGGGCCCGGTGCCTGTGCTGATAAGACAGAGGCCAGGGCATTTCTGAGTGCTCTGCCTGGCACCAGGGCATAGCCACCATCTGTCACCGGCTCATAGACCTTCTTGGAAGCACCTTCGCCAAAGGCCACTCAACCTATACAGTGCCGCTCACCTCCATCTCCAGGCGGCCGCGCCAAGGCCCTGCCAGGTAACGGGTAACGAGGTGGGACACTAGCTCAGGTGGCGATGTCTGCTCCACTGGGTGTCTGCTCACCTACACGTGTTTGTGTGCCTGTCCCCCCTTTCTGCCATGGGAATGCCCCAGCCAGCGCTGCACTTTGTTCTCCGGGTGCCTCCCTGGCGCCTGGCACCTGCAGCAGGAGGGTGGGCAGATGCTGAGGTCTGAGGTGGAATGCCCAGGAGGTGTCCGGGTCTGAGTCCCGCCCGCCGTGCACTCTGGGATCTGAGTGTCCGCCTGTTTGGCTCCTGCCTCTCACCCAGGTTTGGGAATGTGATCCCTGCCCAGCTCTGCCCCCGGTGCCGGCCAAGGGTGGAGGCTGGATGCCATACACCACCCTGCTCCCCTCTGCCAGGTGCACAGCCAGGCAGCCCCTCCCTTGCCACCGCTCTGCCAGGACTTTCACTGGGCAGTCCCCTCTGCCCGCTGGCAGCCGCTCCCCCTGCCAGGGCCCCTCTCCTCCGCCTGTCAGTCACTTTGTCTTCTGACTCCCGTTCAGAGACAACACATTCTAAAGCAAAGGGGAAAGCAGCTTCCCCTGGGACACGGGAGGAAGGGCAGAGGGGCGAATCCCTCCTTACTTACTGTCCTGCCGTCCCCGGGGAGGATGGGGCACCGGGGAGTCGCACGCGGCTCGCACGCGGCTCGCACGGGGAGGAAGCCAGTGATGAGTTTCTGTTCAAGTTCTTCATCCCAGCCGAGAAAGCCTCCCTGGGCCGGCCCAGGAGCCGGTGTGCAGCAGTCCAGCCACTGAGCAGGCTCCAGCGGGGATGAGCTCACCAGGATATGGGCTAATGGCTTAACCCTTTGCGGGCGCTGGCACGGGCACCGGGGATGTGGCTTCGCTCAGCTCTGCTCAGCCACTCTTAGATGAATCTTGTGAAAAATTAATGAAGCGTCTCTGCAGTGTGTCTTCGAGTTTTGGGGAGTGCGCATCGGGGCGATGCCGGCAGGGCTGCTTTGCCTGGCAGGGCTCAGAGACCAGGAGACCCCGGAGCGGCTGGGGCGGTGGGGTGTGTGGTGGGGATGGTGGGGCAGGGGTGGGTTCCTCAGAGGCTATGTGGCGCCTTGACAATGGGGTCGGGAGCTCTGCTGGTTCTGGATGTTGGAGAGGACAGTGTAGATGTATCAGACACCCTTGGTTTCCAGGTGGCAACCCCCGGAACTTCCCGATGTGATTGGTGGGCACCACAAGTGACAGATACCAGGGGTCCACAGCAGGAGGTAAAGTGAGCACACAGGGCCCCTCACACCCCATCCCCAGACAGCTCTGACCTGGGGCACAGCGCATGCTCCCCTTGCTTCTCCCACCCACCCCCATTTCCCCTGTGGGGTTTCATATCACGGTGATAGAGAATAAGGTCATTGCCACACTGGTAGGGAAGGGACTCCCATCTCAATGAACAGTTCTCAAGATGGGTACCCTGAAGCCAACAAAACTGTCCAAGGTCCTCCACCAGGCTGGCTGTGCCCTTCTCCATGGTAACTGGGGAAAGCGAGGAGCTGTGGCTGCTCAGTGGCTGTGAGCCAAGGGCGAGGGAGGTCCTGGCTGTGGGGACAGTCCTGGGGGCTTCCCTTTGGTCTGAAGGGGAGGTTTCCCCAGGAGGGATCAGGGAACCAGGGGCTATGGAGGGAGAGAGCTGCTTCCATCGCTGGCATCTTGATTTCCATGTCTATGAAGCAAACAGGAAATTTCCAGACTGGGAAGGCTCTGTGGAGGCTGATGTGTGATAAATGGCCAGAGAAGCAGACAGCTCACAGGGCCGGCCTGTCCACTGAGCTGCCACGAGGGGTCATGCTGAGTGGCTTCCTTGTGTCCTCCTCGAAGAAAGCGGAGCCTGAGCCTCCTCTGCTCAGGGGGCACGAGTCCAGAGACTGTGGCTGGAAGCTCCGAAGATGTTGCTTGCTTTGCTGTAGGTGCCTCAGCCTTTGTGCTCACTCCATTTGTGAAGCTCACGGGGCTGGCTTGTGAGGGAACCTGAGGTGAATTATTTTGCAATGCAAATAATCAAATCATTTCTATTCTCCTTTGTTTAGACCTCTGTGCTTTCCCCACTCTGCAGGGTGTGGCAGGCTGGTCTAGAAGCAGCCATCAGTGAGACAAAGCCTTATGCAGCACTTCCTCCAGAGCCTGCACTAGCCCAAGCACTTTATATGCATAACGAGAGGCCAGATGCATGAAATTCATGCAAGAGTAGGCCTTCCTTTCCCCTGCGCTGGCACCAGCTTCCCTCTGGCACCCGGGACCTGGGCTTCCCTCCAGCCGTTGGGAGGTACCCGGAACTCAGGCTTCTTTTGCAGCCTTAGCTTTATCTGGAAGGTGGTCCAGTCTAATTAGCACATTATGCTTTTATTATTATAGATACTTCAGTCATTCCCCCAGAAACCCTAGGAGATGGGTATGTGAGCTAGATTGCTATCCTCATATTTGGCTTTAAACAAATTAACTTCTCTGAGCCTTAATGACCACATCCACTTAATAAAATGAAGGTTTTTTATTTTTTATTTTTTTATTTTTTATGAGGACAGTAAGTGCTTAATGAGTATATTTATACTGTATATATTATATATTGTATGTAAATCACTGCAGTGGTAGGGAAGTGATCCTTCATATCCAGTCTCTGCATTTGTGAGTTCAGCCAATCAAAATGAAAATATTTTAAAAAGGTGCATGACATGTGCTATGCAGAGCTAGGCCCACGATGGTTGTATCTGTGCTGAACATGTACAGACATTTTTCTTGCCCTTATTCGCTAAGCAATGTAGTATACCAACTATGTATGTAGCATTTGCATTGTGTTAAGTTTTCTAAGTAATCTAGAGATGTTTAAAGTATGCCAGAGAGTGTGCATAGGCTACATGCAATTATTGCATCATATATATATATATATATATATATATATATGCCTAAGTTAACCTTATAACCAAACAACTGGAATGACCAGAATGACTGGAACAACCGGTCGCTATG
The DNA here is from genome assembly GCF_964339955.1 of Pipistrellus hanaki. Lineage (NCBI taxonomy): Eukaryota > Metazoa > Chordata > Mammalia > Chiroptera > Vespertilionidae > Pipistrellus > Pipistrellus hanaki. The sequence goes on from NC_140518.1 coordinate 40,840,951, forward strand.
ATGTTAACTGACCACTCAGGGACAGATGCTCAATGCAGGAGCTGGCTGCTGGTGGTCAGTGCACTCCCATAGCCAACCTCCCTCAGCTTCCCAACCTTCCCTGGCCAGCAGGCCCCGATTGCCTGATTGGGTCCAGGCCCTAGGCTGGAATGGGGAACTGGAGGTGGGTGGTGATGGATGTGGCCCCTTTCCCAAGGGGCCAAGGGCTGGCTCCCTCCCTGGGACCAGCAGCTAACCTCCTGTGCCTTGTCCCTCCCCCTGGCCAGCAGGCTCCGATCAGCCTGCTGCCTGCCTGCCTGGTGAGAGAAGGAGGAGGGCGGGAGGCAGGGAACCACATAGTGGCAGGGCACCAATGAAGGCGGTGTCAGCATCTGGCATCTGTTCCTTCCACTCCTGGCCTGGAGACCATCACCTCCTCTCCCCACCCTGCTGGGGCCTTTGGATCCCTATCAGCCAAGCCCTGATTGGCCTGGCCCCTCTTGGCCTTGATCACCAGCCAGGCCTAGGAACCCCACCTGTGCATGAATTTCATGCACCAGACTTCTAGTTTTATATAAAGGACTTGAACATCTGAGGGTCCTGGAACCAATCTCCTGAGGGCATTGAGAGACAACTATACGTGTATATATAGTGTATGTATTATACACTATACATTATTTTATACATGTACATATATACACATGTGGGTATATGTATATGTATATATGTAAATTAGAAGGATTGGGGCCCAAAAGAAAGTGTCCAGGGTAGAAGCTTTCAGGCTTCTCCCCAGCAGGACAGAGCAGGGGGCATAAAAAGCCAGCTGGGTCCCTGGGCAGTAGAATCTAAATGTCCTGGGAGGAAGGGCTGCTGCTGCAGCGGGGGTATTGAAGTGAGAAAGCATGAGAACTGCCTGGGGAGACTCCTGGCCTCTTATTCAGAGTGCCATAGCCGCTCCAGCTCAGCTCTGCTCCCCCTGCTAGCCCAGTTTTATGCCCTGATGAAAGGGACTGGGTGACCAGCCATCTGGGTTAGCCCACGACGGATGGGTTTCCTGGGACATGACACAGGACTTTTGGTGGTAAAATCAGGCCAGTTCCAAGTGAACACAGGGGAACTGGTTACCTTCATAAAAACCCTGCAGCATCCACACCTCTGCACACCGGCTTTCTCTGCCTGGAGTGCCCTTTCTGCCCTCTTCATGGCTCCCTGACCTGCCCGATCATGCCTTCTGCCATCTGCATCCTCCTCTGGGCTGGCTGGGTTCAATGCTCCTCCCTAGGTGGTCTGGTTGTTCTTCTGCTCAATTACACTTATCAATGATTGTCTGCCTCCCCCCCCAAAAATATATTTAATCAACCTTCGTGTAACCACAATCCAGCTTCAGTAAATACCAATGCTTATTCTTTTTCATTTGTCTCCCCTGTGCCCCCCACACTATATTTTTATTTTTTAGCATTTTAAAGTGTCAACCAACGGTCATTGTTTTTTCTTCTTCACAAAAGCAAACCCCAAACATGAGATGTTTAGCTCAACCTTGCAAGTGAAGACGTGTATCTCTAACAGATAAGGACTCCTTTCTTCTCTTTTCGGAAAAAACAGCCCCATCATAATCATCATACATGATTCACATGTTCCTGATTGTCTCAAGGTTTCCATAAAACAGAAAACATGTTCCTGATTGTCTCAAGGTTTCCATAAAACAGGATCCTTACAAGAATTAGCCCTTCCTCCTAGTAGCCACATGTAAGTTTCATTTCATCTCTGGTAGCCACTCCCTCCACTGTTCACACTATTTAGTCACTGATAATGCCTTAGGACATTCTGGACTTGGTTAGCTGCTGCCCACATTATGGACCTGGTTGGCTGCTTCCTCATGGATCATTTGACATTTTTCTCTCTTCAGCAAGGACCTCATCGTGCCTGCATTTCCACTGTAGCCTGGGATTCTAGGCCAGTGCTTGGGCCAGAAGAGGTTCCCAGTTGATGTGGAATAAGTGGCCAAGTGCACATTCACCATCTACCTTACAATTAACAGAAGCCTTTTGCCTGAGTGCCGTTTGGTCCTCAGGATAGCTCCATGACACAGACAGGGCCACCCTTTGTATATGCTTCTCAGTTGTACTGCTGGGACAAGCCACTAGGACTAAAGACTTACGTGCAAGGATCATGCCTGTCTTCCTCTCACTGCCGCAACATCTAGTCATGGGGATTCACAAACAGGGACTCTCAGACGAACTGTAGATCTCCGAGTCCTCTTCAGAGGAGGTCTCCCTGAGCAGGAGTTTCCACAGGGCCCTGGCTATCTCTTCCCAAGGCCAGTTCTAACTGTGGAGAGGGGGTTTGTAGTGAGCAGAGGCGTTGCTATTGGCTGTGGGGCTACAGATCTAATGAAGAGGTGTTTACAGCGACACATTTGTCTTTCATGATGTTTGCTCCAATGAATTTTTATCATAGCCTGAAAAAACACCATTGGCAGCTTATAATCTGAAAAACAAACAAACAAACAAACAAACAAACAAAAAATCAACAACCCAAACAAAACAAAAATCACAAAACCCCCAAAACACCACCACCCTTGGAGAATATGTTGAGTGACCATATTGCTTCCACCCCAATGACACTTCTGCTCCAGACTATGCCCAAGGGCAGAGCTCACCACAGAGATAGAAGTAAGAGAGGCTGGCATGGAGGGGAGGGCTCTGCTCCTATGGATCTGGTGGATGTGGGAGAGAGGAGGCCCCTTGGTCCAAAGCTCCCAGGCTCCTTCTAAGGTGGATGAGAAGCTGTTTGTTTCCACAGCCCAAGGGAGCCATGCAAAACAATTACTCAAATCAGCAGCTCCAGGGAGGAGCCACCACCGGCCACCTGCTCTCCTTCCCTGTTAATCTTTGTCTCCTTCCTTTCCCATCCAGGAGGGGTGTGATGACCAAGGAGGTAGGACTCTCCAGGCCTAAGTGTCTCCTTGTGTGTTCATTTTGAGAAACTCAGTTAAGTAGAAGCCTTTCTCTCTGGCAGGGTCAAGCATCTCCTCTCGACCCACATGGGGCCAAAGCTATGTCCGTATGGCCATTTCCTCCAGCCACCTCTGTCTTTGTTTTTCCCTCTCTCATTGTCTCTCCTGATGAGCTTTTTTTCTTGTTTTTGTCTATCTTCCTCCTTGTCTACTTGTGCCTCACATACATGATGTCCTAATTTCCCCTGGGGACATGCAAGGAGATACTGTCCTTTTCTGTCTTGCTACATATTAATTGAGCAGATGGTATGGAGATGGCAGCCAGGCTGGGTCCTGCATGGGGAATGGGGAATTTTATAATTGGGATGGGGGGAGGGTTGGTAGGAGATGGGGGAGTGCAGGACATGAAGGGTGAAGGGACTGGCAGAGTTTACAAGAACAGGTCAGAGTGGAGCAGGGAGGAAGGAACATATTTTTTATATTTCCAGGGTGAGCAATACCTGCCAGAAACTGCCCTCCTTTTTGGGTGATCTGTGTCCTTCAAAGAAGTTGGACCAGGGCTGGGTGGACGGATGGTCTTCAGTCCAGGACCCAACTGCTTGGGCAGGGGGTGTGGTTACAGGGCACAGGTGGCCTGCTCCTTGGATATGGCTGCCACCTAGTGGTACAATGTAGGTAACGTTGCTATCTGAAGTTTAGGTACTTCCATTATTTCTCAGTTCTCCTTGCCCAATAATCAGGCTCTGGCTTGGTAATTAACACTGGACCTTAAGATGGAAAAGTCAACCTCACAATGTTTGCTGATAAATAAAATCTCACAAAAATAGTCACCACAGTTTTGAAATTTCAAGGAATTAAGATTATATTTTGAATAATTTAAAAGATCCGTGTATTCAACACATCATCAAATATTTATGTGCCAGGCACTGATTTAGTCTAGGCCCTGGGAAAAGTGATGACCTGGACAAAGTGTATGATTTCTGTGGCCAACAAAAGGCAGCAAAACTAACAATTTCCATGCAGAAGGAAATGGCATTCAATACAGATATGTCTGTGCTATACTTTGAGAACATAAAGGAGGGTCAGTTTAAAAACAGATTGACCTAGACTGGTAGCTGGGATGGAAGGGAGAGGCTTCCTGAAGAAGGGATGGCAAAGATGGAGCCAGGAAAAAATATGATGAAGGGGATGGAGGTTTTGGTGGTGGTGGTAGTGGAGATGGTGGTGGCGGTAGTTGTAAGGTTTGAGGTGCAGGAAACTGACCACCAAGGCATTTTAAAGTAAAGTTTATTCCCCAGTAATGAGCGGGACTCATTATGGAGGTAGAGAAATCAGAATTGAAGGAGTTGGGAGGGGAGATGGACCCAGCCGGGCTGCCGCCTGGCTGCCGCCTGGTCATGGAGGACCAGCAGCACCTGGCTGGTCTGGGGGTCTTTTTAAGGGGAGGAACAGTAGAGAGTTGGACCCAGGGCAGAACAGGAAGGGGTGGGTTCCAGGACACTTTGGCATGCACTGATTGGTGGCTCAATGTCTTGGGGATGTCTCTGTGACAGATGCCAGTAATGTCATAACTCCACCCACCAGTTGGGAGGAAGGAGAACCTTATAGTAGTGGTGGAAGTGATGGAGATGGTGGTGAAGATGGTGGTGATAGTCGTGATAGTGGTGGAGATGGTGGTGGTGATAGTGGTAGAGATGGTGGTTATGGTAGCACTGGTGGAGAGGGTGGTGGTCAAGATGGTGATGATAGTGGTGGAGATGGTGGAAAGAGTGGTAGAGATGTGGTAATGGAGATGGTGGTGATGGTGATGATAGTGGTGGAGATGGTGGTGGTGGAGGTGGTTGGGGAGGTAATGCTGTTTAAGAGGCCAAGTTGGTAATGGTGTCGTTGATCAGGAGTCAGTGGAAAACAGACCATAAGAAAGTAGAAACTTTTCAATTTCTCCTTTAATGATTTCCAAAGCGTTTACATGTAAATATTAGGAATCCAATTTAATAGTACTAGCATTATAGACTTTTAGAACTTGAAGGGATTGCAAAGATATAATGTCTAATGTGTTTAAGCAAATTTTCTGTTACTATGTATAATGAGTCCCAGTTTTTCTTGGTAAAAACGCAGTGCCTTCCTGTGCCTTGGGCAATTAGGATGGAGCCTGGGTGAAGTCTAGTGTGGACCTGTGTAACAGCCTGCCCAAGGGCCTTCCAGCCTTGGTTCCCTTATCTGACCTCATTACACATGAAGAACCAATTTGCTTCCTTCCTTCCTTTTTTTTTTTTTTTTTTTGCCCCTTCTTTCCTTTATTTATTTTTTTTAATGGAAAAACTATTGTGTCTACTTGCTATATGCCAGGCTGGGCATATTGGTGATTCAAATATGAATAAGATTCTGTTTCTGTCCTTAGGAGATTGGCAGGTAAGTAGGTGTGAACAACTGTCAACAGAAGGATCAGGTAACAGAAAGATCTAGTCTTTTGCCCTCCTCTTTCCAGAGTCACCTCCCTCTACTAGTAAAATTATGAAGTAGCAACGAAAATGGAGGTAGAGAAATCAGAATTGAAGGAGTTGGGAGGGGTCACCACAACATGAGGAACTGTATTAAAGGGCCGCGGCATTAGAAAGGCTGAGAACCACTGATCTAGACTATTTGGGGAGATGGCTCCAGAGCTGGCCAGTCCTTGTGCTCCTTTGCTGCCCTCTGGCGCCACCTCCCTTTGTCTCAGGTCCAGCTCTGGCCTCTAGTCTGCTGCTGATCACTCCCAAAGCTCCGCCAACACTGGTCGTGCGTGTTTTATAGAAAACTACTCCAAGTTTGAAGGAGCAAAGGATTTTTAGGCAGGGAATCACTTAATTGAGTGTTTGTTTGTTTTTCTGATTCAAAACAATTTTCTTAACCACAAGCTGGGCTGACAAAGAAGGCTAACCCCTTTCTAAGTATACCTGCATTAAAAGCGAATTATATGATAAAATTGGCCATTTTTCTTCTTCTTCTTCTTCTTTTTTTTATGTACTCGCCTGTGACTTTTCACACATACCCTGTTATCCCGAAAATAGGACAGTGTCTTATATTAATTTTTGCTCCCAAAGATGCTCTGGGTCTTATTTTCAGGGGATGTCTTATTTTTCCATGAAGAAGAATACGGTACACATTTATTGTTAAATGAAAATAAAGGAAATTTATTACCTGTATATGGTACGGTAGTACGGTAGTTGTCAACACAAACCAGACAAACTGAATCCTACAGTATCAAGAATTTACTCATTTATTCAATGACAATCATGTCATCATCTTCTGGAACATCATCATAACAATCCAATTCCTGAATTTCCTGGTGAATTTCTTGTGACTCCATTTCTTTCAGAATCAGTGGACTAAATATTTCATGTTTAGCCTAGGGGTGGCTTATTTTCAGGGGGATGGCTTATATTTCACTCAGAAGGAAACCTGTAAGTAGGTCTTATTTTCGGAGGATGTCTTATTTTCGGGGAAACATGGTAGATAGGTTTGTTTCACCAACACCATCATCAGGATAAAGACCAATCCCTTCACCACAGGGGTTCTCTGGTGCTATCATTTTGACAATTATTCTCTTTCCCCTGGCAATCCCTCTCAAGTCATATAAATGGAATCAGACAGAATGCAAACTTGTGACACTGGCTCCATTGTCACAAGTGACACTTGTGACAATGCAAACTTGTGACACTGAGCATAATGATTTCAAGATTCATCTGAGTTGTTGCATGCATTAGTAGTTTTGTTTTTTCATTGCTAAATAGCATTTTATTGGGAAGATGTACCAGTGTGTTTAGCCATTCACCTGTTGAAGGGCACTGGAGTTGTTTCCTGGGGTTGGCATCTGTGTAGAACTGCTAGAAATACTATGGTGCAGGTTTCTGTGTTAATGTACATTTCTTTCCTCTCAGAGTGGGACTTCTGGAGCTTACTGTCAATGCATAATGAACTATAAATGCTAACAGTTTTGGTGGGAGCCGTACCATGTGCATTCCCACTAGCAATGGTGAGACTTCCCATTGCTCTGCATCTGGATTAGCACTTTGTATTATCAGCTTCTTTTTCAGTTTTAGCCAATCAAACAGGTGTGCAGTGGTATCTCATTGTGTTTTTATTTTGCACTAGTGGCCTGGTGCACAAAATTGGTACACTTGGGGAGGGGGGGTGTTCCCCAGCCTGGCCTGTGTCCAGTCACAGTGTGGGTGCCTCATGATCCATCCCCTCAAAGAGGTAGGCCCCATCCACCCATCCAGGGCTCCTTGATGGATTGCCCCAAAGTGGTAGGCTGGAGCTAGGGGTCCCGCCTCCATACCATGCGGAGCTGTGGGATCCCCAGGCCTTGCCACGCAGAGCCGAGGGACCCCCAGTACAGGAGGTGGGCAGAGGCCTCTGCCAGGCCCCAGGCCTCCTGGTGATGGATTCTGACAGAATGACACAAGTTCCCAATGCTGCAAGTCCCCACCCACTCGCACCTGCTGCACACTCAGCCTCCTGATTGGTCATTATGCCTGAAGGCATCTCAACCCTTTGCCTAGTACCCTTTTGTTAGTATAGATTTCCTCATGACAAATGATGCTGGGTGTCTTTCATGTGGTTATTTGGCATCTATGTATCTTCTCTGGTGAAGCATCTGCTGATGTCTTTTGCCCATATCTAAATTGGATAGCTTGGCCTCTCATTGTTAAGTTTTGAGATTTCTTTATATATTGTGAATACAAGTATTTTCCTAGATATATAGTTTGCAAGTATTTTCTCCCAATTTGTAGATAATCTTTTTATTATCTTAAGAAAGTATTTGTTCTTAAGTCATGAACAGTGTCCCTTGGTGATTTGCCATTGTCCATGGACTAATGTCCACCTTTCTTGGCCGGGCCCACGATTGTCAGCCAAGACGGATTCTAACCACACAGTGGACACACACCTGGAAGAGTCACATCAGTAGAGGAGTACTACAGTGAGTTTTGATCCTTGTTGGTCTGAGATGAACACAGCATTCACTCTGTGGGGCATTGTGGCCTTGCATCTGCAAAGGGAACAGTGTTATTCTCTTTCACTAAAGCAAAGCTATGGACCAGGATCTTAGCTGTGAAAAGAGCTTAGACCTTGGTAACTCTTGAAATTGCCATGTGTGAGGGCCAGTCAGTGACTGCAGAAGGAGCTTGGGCAAGGAAGAAGTGATATGGGCAAAGCCCAGAGAATTGCAGAGAAGTGGAGTGGGAGACAGATCATATTGGCTCGGAGCCAACTCACCAGTGGATTTCTTGTCCTTATTGTTTAAGCCACTTAAAAGAGCATTTCGGTAGCTTGCAGTGGAAATAAAAGTGCCCATCCTCCCCTGGATCCCTGCAATGTAGTGCCAGGGGCAGGCTTCATTCAGCCACCAAGCAACAGCAACACAAAAATATCCTATTGACTTATGCTGTCAGGATAATGATTTCCTTTCTAGATGTATATCACTTCCTTTCACATTCCTCTGGACAGCACCTAGTCACATGGCTGCATTTAACTGCAAGAAAGGATGAGAAATGTAGTCTAGCTGTGTGTTCACAGAAGCATTAACTAGATTCTGGTGGAACACTAGCATCTCTGCTACAGTGTTGGCCCATGTCTACATTCTGTAATCGTCTCCCTTTGTGTTTGTTGTCTATTGCCATGTAACAAAGCATCCCAACACTTAGCAGATTAGCACAATAAAGAGTTTCTGTGAGTCAGAACTTTGGGAGTTTCGTTGGATGTTTCTGACTCGGGGCCACTCATGAGGTCCTGGTTAAGATGTCAGCAAGTTGTCTGAAGGTTTGCCTGAGGCGGGAGGATGTGGGTCCAGAGCAGTTCGCTTCTAGCTCCAAAGGGCCTGGGAAATCAATGCTGGTTGTTGGCTGGAGACCAACTCAGCTTCTCTACATGTGAACTCCTTAGAGCTGCTTATGGTCCTCACAACAGGGCTACTTACTTCCCCCTGAATGAATGATCCCAGAGAGAAGCCATAACCCCATGTTTGACCTAGTTTTAGAAATCACCATCATTTCTGTCACATTCTATTTATTGGAAAAAAATATCTAACTCTAATGTCTACTCAGGGGAGGAGAAATTAGCCTCTACTTCTCCAAAGGAGATTTATCAAAAGTGTGTGGACATATAGCAGGTCCTTGAATGATGTTGTTTCATTCAATATTATTTGGTTATAACACGATGAGATAGATGATGTAGGAACTTAATTCTTATGTCAAGTAGCCATTGATAAAATTGGTTGTTATATGTCAGTTTGCTTAAAGTTGCAGAACCTATCAATGACATTAAGCGAGGGCTTGCTGAATTTTAAAATGACTACACCCTAAAAGAAAGGCGTGGCCCTGAGACAGAGTCCAGGCTAATGGGATACGGAGAAGACCTGTGGTGGGACTTCCAGGAGATCTTCCTTGAAGGGTGGGCACACTTGCTTGCTTGCCCTCCCACCTTCCTCCCTATGACTAGCTGTGAACGGGACTGTTGCTGCTGCAGCGGTGGTCCAGGGGCAATGGAGAGGCGTGAGGAGGGAACAGCAGTAAAGCCTGGAACATAAACAAAAGGAGCTTGGTCATTGATGATATGTGGAGTCCACAACAGCCCTGGACTTTCTATTTCTGGACTCCATAATGGGAAAAAATAAGTAATTATCTGTTTAAAACCAGTGTATTTTGTGTGTGGGGATGGGGTGAGGCAGGAGGTGTCTCTGTTACAGCAAAATTGCTAAATGGTGTAACTTACATATGCCAGGTACTGCCTTAGGGACTGGAGAAACACATTGGCGTGAGAAAGGATTCCTGTCGTCAAGTTTGACAGGGAGAAGTGCTGGGTAGCACGGACAGAAAAGGGATAGTTGCTCATACAAACAAGCAGGCAACACTCAAACAAGGTTTCTTCTGTAACCAAGTGGAAGACAGCCCATGGAGCCATGGTTTGGCCTATTATGTTTACTGCGTAGAACATAAGCAGTACTTAGAACAGAACCAAGGGTATTCAAATAATAACACATTCAATGAAATAGAAATAGAGCATGTTTTCAAATGAAAAGCAACTTTCTGTGGAGAGAAGATGGTGATGGACTTCTGGGATTTCTAGGTGGGTGGAAAGACAAAGCAAGGAGGCAGGGCACTTGGGAAGCGGGCACACAGGGGCCCAGGAGGTGGAGGCAGGGTGGGCAGCACATCTCGCGCAGTCATCTTTGTAATCACTTTCAAAGCACACAGGCCTTATTGCGGGGCTGATTACTGGAAGCTCCGAGCGCTCAATTTGGCTTGAAAATGCCTCTCCCAAACGTCAGAGCAGCAATTAAAGATGGCAGGGGAGAGCATTAACCCATTTAATTAATGAGGTCATTTGTTTTGTTGAGAATCTCACCAAGGCCTTTGAGGAGGGCCTTGCAGAGGATGGTACCTCCAAAGGAGGGACATTTCTGTGTAGCACATTGAGGCCCCATCAAGCTCTGCCAAGCCAATTGCTGGTTTTAATTGACACTCACTTGTCCCTTCACAGTAATTTCTATGTAGGCCTGCTTGGCTCCAGCTGTCCTCTGTTGAGCTTCTCAAAAGGATTGCGCAATTTCAGCCTGCATTTATAGCATCCTAGCCCCCATCCTGAGAATAAGGATGAAGTAAAATCGCTATTATGTCCTGCCTCTCCCCACTAAAGTTACAGAGGACACAACCTTGGAGCCCGATGCCTGCATTTGCCAAGCCAGCAATTGTCACACACTGTCCCTTTCCATCCAGTCTAGACAGGTGGACTCAGCATTGGGACATATTCCCACAGCCTTTCCCAGAGTCAGGGCCCTGCAAGGTTCCCCGGGCCTGCAGAAATAACTGGAGTTCAATAAATGCCTCCACAAACAGAAAGATAAACATTAATTAAAGCCTTGCCAGGATAACAATGCTCCATTGAGTCCACTAAAACACAACTCAACACCTACATTGCTATGTACAAATGATGCTAATCACTATAAATTAATTTAGGCCCTAACCGGTTTGGCTCAATGGATAGAGCATTGGCCTGTGGACTAAAAGGTCCCAGGTTCGATTCCAGACAAGGGCATGTACCTTGGTTGTGGGCACATCCCCAGTAGAGGATGTTCAAGTGGCAGCTGATCAAATGTTTCTCTCTCATCGATGTTTCTAATTCTCTATCCTTCTCCCTTCCTCTCTGTAAAATATCAATAATATATATTACAAAATAAATTAGGCCTATTTTAATATGTTTAATATGATGTAAGATTGGGAGCCTCCAAATCTAAAGACCTTTTGAAAGTTCTAAATTGGCATTGCGTCTCCTTGCTCCCTGAAATCCATGTAAGATTACTCTAGAATCCTTGGAAACTCAAAGCCCTGCTTATGATTTCTGCTATTTGCTTTGCTTCCGTTTGGGTGTGGCTTAGGATCTCAGATTGCCGTTGGCACCGGGAATTGCCTTGACTGAGCTGGTGGGGTTAGTGCTTGCCAGTTGGAGTTTTCTCTGATCCACTCTGCACCAACGTAGCTGTGAACTCAGCTCTCTCTCCTTCCACAGAAGAGCTCTGGCGAAGCAGAAGACAGACCTTACATCCCCAGAGTGTCAGTGACTTGGATGCACTTGAACGATGCCGATGACTTCAGACCATTCTTACATGTTCGTTAGCTACTGTGGTGGCACCTTACAACTTACTCAAATACTTCGCAATTAGCAGTGTGATGTAGATATGTGTATAAGTTAATTACCCTGGGATAATGTAGATTGAAATTCCTATTGGAGGCACCTTCGGAGGTGTTTTCCAATACCAGTTCTCCAACTCTCTAGAAGAGTCTAGATGCTCATCTGGGTGTCCAACAATTCAATTAATTCTGACGCTCATTAGCTGGAGTGAGCGTCAGATTCCACAGACTTAAGGTTTATTTCCACTAGATCCTCCCCAATTTAGACACCAATCATAAGTCTTGAGCCACCCATACTTCTGATGAATTACAGCGCCCTCTGCAGGCTCAGTAATTAGTCAGAGTGGATCCCAGAAGTCACAGAAACAAACCTATTTACCAGTGTGTTATAAAGGATACAATTTAGGAACAGCACAGGGCAGGGTATAGGGGTGGGGTGGGCACAGTTACACCACTCTCCCAGCACCTCAACTTCAGGGCTAAGAATTCCAATCCTGGAGCCATGCCAGGCTCTTTCTGGAGACCAGCCCTCATCCTGAAGCTGGGGGGGGGGGGGGGGTGCGAGGGGGACGCATCCACAGCCATCGCATTATCATACAAAAGATCCTCTCATCACTGTGGAGATTCCAAGGGTTTTAGGAGCTGTGTGCCAGGAACTGTGGAAAAGACCAAATCTTTATTTCTTACTGTGCCACACCCCTTAATTAGGAGTCCACGTTCCAGGGGGTGGTAAAGTGCTTCAAATATTGCTACATAAATCTGCCCCAGAAGGTTCATTAACTGAACATAGAGGGATGTTTTAGCATACATTTAATCATATGTAATAGGTATGTATATACACATATACCTGTGTGTATGCATGTGTGCATACATATATGTGTATGCATGTATAGACACACCTTTGTGTAGATATATTCATAAACAAGGCATAACAGCCCACAGGCGGTATTGAGATCACAGGCTGTCCCTCACCTCCCCCCTCCTTCTCACATCTGGGCAGGAGGGGTCCTGCCCTGGGCTGCAGGCTGGAGAGCCGGGGTCAGCACTAGTTCCCTGTAAATGGTTTAGCTCTGTGGGCCCCAATGTCTCTGTCCCAACTATTCTACTCTGCTCTTGCAGTTAGTGTGAAGGCACCTAAAAGAATAGGTGTGGCTGTGTTTCCATAAAACATATTTATAAAAAGAGGCAGTGGGTGGGGTTGGCCAAGGACGATAATTTGCCACTAAAATCAGTGGGGCCCGATCTACTCACAAATGTTTCAATGACATAAGCTAACAAGTTCCCTTTCCTCCCTTAAACTGATATGAGAGGACTTTCTGTCTCTGGGGACAGCCCAGCCCTGACGGATAACAGGGCGGGAGAGTGGGGGTCAGACGAGCCTGAGTTGGAACAGGCTTCTCCCACTTCCCTGTGCACGAGCCACCTGGAGGGATGTTGCCGCAGATCATCAGTTCCAATCCAGCCAGCTGCGGTAGGCCCAGAATTTGCATCCCTAGCAGACTCCCAGGTGAGGCTGGTGCGCTGGCCGTGGAGCACAGTGGGTTTGCAGAGCTGTCCCCGACCGGTGTTCTCCGGCCTCAGCAGCACTGCCTAGGGCTGTTAAAACACAGGCTTGTGGTGCTTCAGGCTCTCAGGGGAGGCTGGTGTGGCTGGTCCTGGGACACCCCTTGGAGCAGTGATTCTTTGGAGGACCTTCCCTCTCTCTTTAAAGAATCCTCACCTGAGGATATGTTTTCATTTTTTTTTTTTTGAGAGGGGGGGCCTTTGGGGGGGAAGGGAGACAAAGAGAAAAACATCTATGTGAAGGAGAAACATTGATTGGTTGCCTCTCGTGCACACCCTGATCGGAGATTGAACCGGAAACCTAGGTATGTGCCCTGACCGGGAATCAAACCCGCAACCTTTTGATGTACAGGACAACAATCCAAGCACCTGAGCCACCAGCCAGGGCTGGAGGACCTTCTCCTGACCCTCTGCCAGCTGGGCCCCTCCCCACAGGCGAAGAGTCCATGGGGCCAAGGCCCATCCTCCTTGCTCCTAGACTATACTCTGAGTACCAGGATCTCAGAGCTCCTTGTCCAGGGTCTATGTGGTGTCTATCCATGGGGTGTGAGAAAGTCAAGTGCATGGATGCACAGACTGGGGAGTCCGCACACTGTGTGAGCCCCTGCAGTTCCAGGGTTGGAGCCAGGGTTGAGAAGGACTGAGGGGCTGGCACCAGAGTCCAAACAGGCCTCCTGAAGGGGCAGGTGGTGCTGCTTCCTTCTCTCGGGACCGCCCTGTTGAGGACCAAGGGCAGAAGCAACGAGAGGCATGCAGTGGTCTCTCCTTCTCTGTGGTTTCACCTTCCCAGATTTCAGTTACCGGTGATCAACTATGGTCTGAAGCTATTAAATTGAAAATTCTGCAAGTAAACGGTTCATAGGTTTTAAACTGGGAGCTGTTCTGAGCAGCGTGATGAAATCTTTTGCTGTCCCGCTCCATCCCACCTGGGACGTGAACCATCCCGCTGTCCAGGGTCTCCATGCTGTAGCAACTCCTACCCATCAGTCACTTAATAGCTGCCTCTGTCATTAGATCTGCTGCCACGGCACCACAGGCCTGTGCTTAGTCACCCTTATTCCACTTGATAATGGCTCCAAGTGCAAGGCTGAGGCTGGCCATTGGGGAAATGCCACAGCGAAGCTGTAGTGTGCTTCCTATAAGGGAGAAGGAGAGAGACTTGACTACGTAAGGCATTTTATCATCTCACATCATCACAAGAGGAAGGGTGAGTACAGTACACCAAGATACAGGGTGAGGCAAAAGTAGGTTTACAGTTGCTCAGATAGAAAATAATACAATAGTTAATAATAATAATACAAGAATACACCTTATTTTTCATCTATTCACAACTGTAAGCCTACTTTTTGCCCCATCTGTATTTTGAAAGAGAACTTTTATTATAGTATACTATTATAATTGTTCTATTTTATTATTGTTTTCACCCTTGCTGTGCCTAATTTATATATTAAACTTTATTGTAGGTATATACATATAAGAAAAAGAAGTACCTACTGGGGGTCTTGAAATGTATCCCCCAGGAATAAGGGGGGGGAGGACCATATAAGTTTGATCATTGACTCTGATACTTGTTTACTGAGTGACCTCAGGCAAGTTACTCAGCATCTCTGAGCCTAGTCCCTGCATCTGCAAAGTTGGAACCATGCCAGATACCTACTTCATTGGTATTTTGGCAAGAGTAATGCAATGTAAGGTTAGAAAGCATTTGGTGTAAGTCTTAGAACATAGCACATGTTGGATTTTATTGTCCTTGCTGTTCTGAGTCCTCGGGGGCTGCATGATCTTCGTGACCACCCTTTCCTTGTGTCACAGAACCTGGCAGGGTCCCAGCTGCTCCCCACTCTCTCCTGCTCTCCTCCGTGGTCCTAGTCTTGCAGGACACGAAGAAAGGATTTCAGAATCCAGAAGACAACATTGATTTTTATAAATGGCTAATCTGACCTAGTAATTTCATAGGAAAATAGCACTCCTATTTTTTGCTGCTATAATTAGAAAGCTCATGAAGCTATCTATTTGTGGCCCAGACAATGACATTTGTTGAAAACAGTGCACCCATAATTATTTGACCCTTGTCTCTAATTTTCAAGAGTTTAATTATGTTTTTATTGCTCTTGTAATTACTTTCGATGCAGCTGAAATGTGAATGCTTAGGGAGACCCACAGTCTGGTGACTGTCCCTGTGCAGGCACCTGTGCATGAGTGCCTCTCCGTGTGTGGGTGTGTGCGTGTGTGCGTGTGTGAGTGTGTGTGTGTGTGAATTCCAAACTCCAGCAGCGGCAATGATAATACAATTCATTATTTGTATCAGGCGTTATCATGGAGAGCATGGCTGTGGTTGGAACTTCCTATGATAACAAATATGTTTCCCATGTGCTCTGTCTATCACATAGCCACTCGCCGCATGTGGCTCATGTAATTTTTAATTGGTTGAATTTTAGTTAATTTTAATTTAAGTGGCTGCTTAATCTTAGTGGCTACTGCATGAAAATGAAGGTGAAGAAGGAGCTTGCCTGTTGGTCTTCACAGCCCCGTGGGGAGGCGGAGATATCACTGTGCGAAAGGTGAAGCAGCATCCCGGTGCTTGCCTGTGGAGGTGCAGCAGGTGGCTGCAACATCATGGGATTTAAAGTCTGTTGCAGAGGGCATTCCCCATGTTCCCTCAAAATAGTTCTGCCATCGGGCTACCTCAGGGGATGCAATTTGCAGTCACTGGGATGAAGGCAATAGCAAGCATTTGTGTTTTCTATTACAGACTATGCTCTGCCCCACATTCCAAGTAGCCGACAGTTCTCTGGGTAAAACGTAACACTGCTAGCGCAAGAGAGTTTTGGTCTTGGGTTTGGAAGGATGGTTAACCTCTGAGTAATGCACCACATAAATGCAAGGCAGGTTGTTCCAGAGGGAAGAATTTGAAATGTATGTAGAAGTGAAGAGTTGAAATGCTTCATGTGGGAAGGGGCCTAATAAGTTACTCGGGACCAGCAGGCTGCCTGCTGGGCACTAGGTGGCCATTTGGAAAGACTACCACACCGAGAGCCCCTTTCTAGGCTGTATCTTACTTCAGCATGCATGCTCCACGCCAGGGGTGAGTTTGTTCCCAGGGGACATTTGGCAAATTCAGGAGACGGTTTAATTGTCACAACTTGGGTGGAGGCAGTACCGGCACCTATGGGCACAGAGTAGGGATTGTGCCAAACACCCTCCAATCACAGGACAACGCGCTGGCCCAGTCCTGCAGGCCCCAAGGTCTCAGGCCCCATCCCGGGCCTGCCCAAACAGAATCTGCATTTGCGCCTCCCCCCCCCCCCCCCTCCCCGGAGGCCTGGGGGCTTCCTCGCCTGAGAAGCCCAGGTCTGTACTGTGAGTCCTGCACAGTGGTCACAGCGATGGCTTTGGGGCAGCCCATCCTTAGGCCGAAGAACAGCTTAGTGTGGGATGTGATGTTTGTAGGAATCTCTTTCACGTCCCACGTGGAAAGGGTTCCAATTCAGGGTTCGAGTTCTGGAGAAGGGCCACACACAAATGAAAAGAGTCTTAAATTCAATTTGGCAATATGGGGGGCCAGGCGGTAGTCCAACTGTAGTGGGAGAACTACTCACTGCTCTGGCCCTGCCATCCCTTTTATTGAGGCTTTGGAGAAAACATCTTAGGCAAGATAAACAGAAATTTACATGTAGTCCTTAGGCAGGAAGTAACAGAAACTTACACAAGACAAACAATGTGGAGGCTGCTTCAGCTAACAATATCTCAACTAAAGGTTAGAGCAATTAAGGTTGTTGACCAGCCTTCCTGGCTTCTTGTCAACATCTCTCTTTTAGTGAAACTGATTTGTTTCTGGCAGATGTCTCCATAGGGATCCTCATGATTAAACAAAGCCCGTAGACTTCTCCCAGAACACGCAGGGGCGCAGAACACAGAGAGAAACTTCGCTGTTACAGTGCCAGGGCCTCCTAAGTGGGAAGTAAGAGAAAGCCTCAGGAAGCAAGTGCAGTGTGGAGCCCACTTTCCACACAGGGGAAAGGGCAGGAGAGCTGGGGGTGTCAGGGAGCTCCAGAGCCACATAATAGTGCCTGGAAGCGAGACTCGGTTATGGAACCCATCACTGGGGGAAGGTCAGTTAATTTGGCCATTTAATTACCTGGAATTTTGAGTTCTCTGTCGATTTTTTTCCTCCCATTAGATCTATGTGTTTAAAACAACTGCTTCTTTGGACCCTGAGGAAACCAGTTAATTTACGAACCAATATGAAAAGATAAACACTCTAATAGAAACAATCGAGGAAGGACAAAAAAAAAAAAAAAAAAAAAAAAAAGCAACATTAAAATTCAAAATGGGCCTCACAGACTAGGGGCAAACAACTAGGAAATACCAGGCTTTCCGTAGGAGGAGGAGCTGGAAGAGACTCAGGACACAGAGGAAGACCTGACTCAGCAAAGATGCCTGTGTCCCCGGTGGGGAGTCCCAGTGTGGCTAACAGGTCAATTCTATAAAAATTAATCCATAAATACAAAGAAGTTCCCGTAAGAGCCCGCAGAGCTTTCCAAGCCGAAAGCCGGAATGTTCCAAGCCGAAGGAAGAAGTTCATCTGGAATAAAAAAAGATAAAATGTGCAAAAAACAGCCTAGAAATTTTAAAAGCAGAATCAGCAGTTTAGAGGGGCAGAGAATACATAACAAAGTTATAATGACGGGAACAACACGGGATTGATGTTTAAGGAGCCCAGGGCTCAAGGTCATAGAACAAGCCCCAGGATGTGGTGGCGATCACAGCAGGGGGTCAGGCAGGGGGGTGATCAGCCACCCGTGTTATTACAGTGAAAACATGAGACAAAGGCCCCACAATGGGAAACTAACACAATGCACTTTAAGATTATACAGCCACCAAGTGACAAAACACACATGATAATGCTGTTAAATAAAGTAGCACAGTTTACTAAACAATGGGAAGTGTAGAATGACCCACATTGGCTACATACATACACATTCATGTGTGTTTATATTTACAAACGTCGTAATGCAAATGTTTATCCTGTCCCAGCTTGAACGGAGACCCTACACATTTCGTCAGTAGCTCCCACACCTCCACTTCCCTGGGTTTAGCATTAAGCCTACCTCCCAATCTCAGGTAGCTTTTGCACTTGAACCTGGCTCCTTGGATTATGCTGAAGTTGACCCTACTCCCTGCCCTGGCTCCAGGGAAGCCCTGTGCCCCCTCCCCTTCTTCCCCTTCTGCTAGGTCCTCCCCACTTGGACCAGCTCTCATAAGTCAGAGACATGTCGCAGTGAAACAGGGCTCACTAGCATTCTAAGTGAAAAGGAGTGGCGCTGTCAGAAAAGCCAGGCCATGCAAAACTCTACTGAGGCGATCGGGGAGGGACCGCGGCTAGAGAGGCCTTGGATCTGCTTTCCCATCTCTTAGGTGGGGAGTCCAGGAAAATCCTCCCCATCTGAGCAGACACACGCCCTTTACATCTTCCTCCCAGATTCCTGGAACTGCGCTTGGCACACCCAGCCCTACCCTCATAGCCAGTGCCAGTGCTGCCCAGTGCTTCCGTTCCAGTAAACCCAGCCCAGACCACAGCACTTAGCCGGACACAGCACTTCTCTTCTTGACGACCCTCCAGCCCACTCCCGCCTCCACGTTTCAGGGAAACGAGGTCAGGAACACATGGTGGTGGGACCCCAATGCAGCTGATTACATTCTAGAACAAATCCTTTGCTTTGCTTCTGAACGTGTCCCAGCCTGCTGGCTGCCGGAGCAGGAATTCAGGGGCAGTGAGGACCATCTCACTGAGCCAATAACTAAAACAGAACTAGCAGGGGCCTCACCCACAGGAGTCATGCTGTGCTGTGTTTTCAAAGCATTGTCGCCGCCAAACGTGAAAACTACATCTTATGAGGTGAGTGTTCTTAGCTTTCATTGTCACCGGTTTATAGGAGCATGTAGTTAATTACAGTGCTCGTACAGTGTGAGGAAAGTCCCAATTGTCATGAAAGAGGCGGCAGAGCTCCTGAATGGGGCCTGCCCGCCTGAGGAGATAACTCCAGGATTTTTCTGCCAAGAGAACTTTGGAACTGCCTCTGCTAGAATGCGTCATTAGAAAAATAAACATACAATAAATAGGAGAGATCAACCAAAGGACTTATGGGCACACATATGAGCCTAACCAGTGGTCAAGGACAATAGGGGGGTGGGGGCATGAGTGGGGGTGGGGTGGGGAATTGGAATGGGGGGTTGAGGACAAATATGTGATACCTTAATCAATAAAGAAATTAATAAAATAAATGAATAAATAAACATAAATAAAAACCATGGATTTTTCACGGAGGACGGCTTCTCTTTTTAACCATATGACTGTTGTTGCAATAGTAACATTGCCGAACAAATTCAGCTTTACTACACTCATTAGTGACAAGTGTCTATGTCTCAAAGCAGTTCTAGGGGAAACAGAGGCGTGATGATGGAACGGGGCGTTGGGTTGGGAAATAAAGAGACTTGGGTTCTCCTGCCACTGGCTCCTGGGCCTTTATCCAAACCTCCCTCATTAAGCCTCGGCCTCTGTATCTGTGACACAGGCAGAACCCAGAAAGTCTTGCTGGTCTGCCCTAGGCTGCTGCACAGAGCTGGGAGTCAGCAAGTACACAGAGGTACACATTCTGCAATTATTAAAATTCGAAAATACTTCCGGCTGACTGGCAAATGCCCACTACCCAAAGCCCCCTGCCCCCACCCCTTGCCACCCCTCTCTCCTGCTCCGGCTACAGGCTCCTTCACCTCGACCTCCCCTCCCCTTCATCCATTAGCTAAGTTTTACCAGTGGCCCAGCAGGGCCTCTGACACAGTAGGTGTAAGGTTTGAGGCGCAGGAAACTGATCACCAAGGAGTTTTAAAGTAAAGTTTATTCCCCAGTCATGAGCGGGACTCATTATGGAGGTAGAGAAATCAGAATTGAAGGAGTTGGGGAGTGGAGATGGATCCAGCCGGGCTGCCACCTGGACATGGAGGATCAGCAGCACGTGGCTGGTCTGGGGGTCTTTTTAAGGGGAGGAACAGGAGAGGGTTGGACCCAGGGTAGAACAGGAAGGGGTGGGCTCCAGGACACTTTGGCAGGCGCTGATTGGTGGCTCAATGTCTTGGAGATGTCTCTGTGACAGGTGCCAGTAATGTCATAACTCCGCCCATCAGTTGGGCGGAGGGAGAACCTTATAGTAGGGTCCTTTCTGAGTCTCCTGCGCCTGGGACTTGCCCATGGCTAAATATTTTAATTACTCTCCCTGGCGGGTGGCATGTACCCTGGGAGCAGCGTTCCCCACGTTATGTATTGGTAGTTGTTTACATTGCCAACAAACAAAGACAAGGGGGTTTTAGAGTTTTCCATCTGTCTCCGTTTCAGCCAGCGAGGGCCAGCACTGACTTCTGGCTGTGTCCACTGATACCCAGGGCTGCCCTTGTACTTCAGAAATAGAAGAAAACCCCACTAATGGACAACTCAGGCAAGGATTGCACTTCAGAGGGCCTTGGCTTTGGAGGTAATCAGATTTCATCATGCAAATACAATTTGAATACTGAAAGCATGTAAATAACATTGTTTTCAAGTACCCACGTCCCTCTTCTGATGGTGGCCGCTGACGTGCTTGTGATGAGAGCCAGACAAGCCAGCCTGGACTCATTCACATCAAGGACAGCGGGAAGAGTGCATGTCCTTTCAAAGGCCCCTGGGACATCCCTGCCCATCTAGTGTAAGTTACTGAAGACTCGCAGTACATCGCCTGCCCCATCCAAAAGCAAGTGTAATATCTGACTGCCTATGCCGTATTCATTCATTCATTCAATAGCAGCTATCAAGACTTTGCTCTGCACCAGACATCTGAGCTAATTGCTGGGAATAAAGGCATCAGAACACCTTTATCAAATATTCCAGTCTGTAGCGAAATAGACACAGTAAGAAAATGAGTGTCTATAAATACAGCAGACAGACAAATTGTCTTACTGGATACTTTTTGGTCCTTTCCCCCTGGCCTCTTTTTCTAAGAATATATTTTTATTGATTTCAGAGAGAAAGGGAGACAGGGAGAGAGATAGAAGCATCAATGATGAGGGAGAATCATGGATCGGCTGTCTCCTACACACCTCTCACTGGAGATTGAGCCCGCAACCTAGGCATATGCCCTGACTGTGAATCGAACCGTGACATCCTGGTTCATAGGTCAACGCTCAAACTATGAGCCACATTGGCCCCGGCTCCCCTGGCCTCTTGGTGGCCTCCATTGTTTCTGGAACATTCACTGAGCGTGACTCTCACCCAGCTTGTTTTTCTACCCAGTTAGAAGTTGGAATCACTTGGGATCTGTCCTAACCCCCTTTTTTTCTCACACTTCAGGCTCTTTCCAATCCATTTTTCCCCTTCTGTTGTCCTAACAATCACCTCTCTGTCAGTCTGTTGAGGGCAGCCCTCTCCTGTACACAGTCCAACAACCCACTGGCTGCCTCCACGAACTCAACATTGTTCTCCGAACCCCGTCCACCCTAACCCATTTCTGTGACAATATCCTCCATGTTTTATTAATGGCATGACCTTCCACCCAGTTGGTCGAGTGTGACCCTGACAATCACCTGGCATTCCTGTTCCTTATGCCTCTTGTCCAGGTAGTCATCAAGTTCTGCTGGTTCTACCTTTGCAAGATTCTGTGAGCATTTCCCCAACCTCACAGCCACCATCCAGGCCCAAATACCACTCATGTATTGGTGGGCACAATGTATTTCTTTATAATACTCCTACAGTCCCCTCTCTGACTGCACGCCAGCTCCCGTGGGCAGAGCCAAGGCTGCTCTATCCCAGTCGTATACTCAGCCACCAGAGCTTGTCCGAGGATGAATGGATTGCTGGTGAATCATGGACAAGGAACAGTTAAGTGCCAGGGGAGGTTTTGTTCAAGAGTTGGGATCTGAGCTGAGCCTTGAAGGGCAGGAAGATCCCAATGGAGGCATACCCAGCAGTTTAGGGTCAGGGGTGGGATACATGGGCACAGGCCTGAGCTTCAGGTCAGTTACTCCTATAAATGTGGGGCTTCCCCCAACATCCTGCTTAAAAGGGCTGGTGTGAGGGTCCGAAATAGCAAGCATAGAGTAGCTGGCATTTCTTTTCAATAAATGAAAACGATGATTATTTTCTTTAGGTCAAAGCATACACAATGGTACGGGACCTTGAATAAATCATTCCAACTTGGTGAGCCTCCTTTTCATGCTATCGCTTCCCTTCTCTACCACATGGAAGTATTATAAGGACGGAGTTACATGGAGTTACATGGAGTTACATGCTACAGATGAAATGAAGGTTGCAGCCTTGGTGGCAAAAATCTATAAACTTCTTACTGGTGGTTCTGCAGGTTGGAAGTTCTACATGGCTCTCCCTGAGCTATGAGGAAGGGGCTGGCTGGGCCACGTTCCTTCTGGCAGTTCTAGGGAGGAATCCATCTCCTTGTCTTCTGAAATCTATAATCCTGAACCCCGTTGCTGCTGCTGTTATTATTATTGCTGATTGTTACATTCGTCAGAACTTGGGCCCACAGCGAGGTGCCTTTCCCTTAAGAACCAGGCAGTCATTCTTTTCCTCTGAGAGCTAAACTGCAAAATATGCAAAGTCACTAGCAATAGGCAGAATGCTTCCCAGACCAGCAACATTTGAATGTGACTTGGTTGAATATATTAACATAGGAAAGAGGAGAATGTCAGTCACAGAATGGAGGGACAGAAGATGCCACAGAGGAAAACAAGGGCTCAAGTTGGCCTCTTCGGGGAGGAGGGCAGCTCAGCTAGCAGAGGGAATGCATTTCTGTTTCCAAAGATAAGGCTGGAGGGGTCCTGAAGATGCCAATCATTTCCTCCCTCCTCCCCGGCGCGACTTAAAGACCAGTGGACGAAAGGGGCCACATGCTGACCTGACAAGCTCAGGGGAGGCCTGCATGGTGGTCTTGCAAACTCAGAGACCTAAAGTAATCATAAAAGATGGTCTGAAATGAAAATTTTAACTAAAAGCAATTACGATGTGGGTAGCATGTCCTAGGCCCGTATCTTCCCTGACAAGGTCAACCTTTACCTTAACTGAGCCTATTCTCTCTCTCTCTCTCTCTCTCTCTCTCTCTCTCTCTCTCTCTCTCTCTCTCTCCCTACCTCCCTCCCTCTAAAAAAAATATTTTACAGAGAGGAAGGGAAAGGAATAGAGACTTAGAAACATTGATCAGCTGCCTCCTGAACCCCCCCCCACCCCCCCCCCCCCCCCGGAGATGTGTCCTCAACCAAGGCACATGCCCTCTATCGGAACTGAACCCCAGACTCTTCAGTTTGCAGGCCAACGCTCTATCCACTGAGCCAAACTGGTTTCGGCAGCCTATTCTCTTTTTGCATCTACAATAACATTTATTTGAAATGTCAGGGTAACTTGTAACTCCCCCTTTTTACGGACCCTTCAGGGCACAACCAAATGCATCAGGACAGGTACCACCAATTCCTTCAGTGTTATTGTTATCATGCTAATTGTTGACTGTTAACTATCCTGCACCCACCTCAGTAAAAGAAGTATGTGTCTATTATTTTAGTTTTTATCCAAGCCCAGGGGGTTCCCTGCTTTGCTTGTTCCCACCTCTCTGATCTATCACTAATGGATTCCATGTAACCCATTTAGGTCTCCTTCTTTGATCTTAATGTATAAAACAAGGTGAAACACTGCTATTCTCCAGAGCATTATTGAAATACGTAATTGTCAACAATTGTTGACAGTTTGGCTCAAATAAACTCACAAAATTCTTGACAGGTTTGAATGTTTTTACATTAACAGATCCTACCCAACCTTAGCCCCAGAGGTGGCAGGACTTTGTAGCAAATGCCCCTCCCTGCTGGCCCAGCGCCCACTGCTGACCATGACTGGCAGAGTGAACCGCAGCTTTGAGCAGTCTCAGTTTCTCTGTGTGCTGGGGATCTGGGTCAGGGATGGGAGCCTGATTCAGCTGGCTGTAGGGTCACCAAGCTGGAAGGTTGGAAGGTCACTGGGACAGAGGCCACCATCTAGAGATGGCCGTGCTGAAGCCTCATGCAAACAGAGGAACAAGCAAACACTGTCTCAAGGAGAAAAGAGTAAATGAGATGCATGGAAAGCAGAGAAGGGCTGGGGTGGGGGTCCGGGGGGCGGGGGGAGATGTGGGGAGGGAGACAGGAGGTGCTAACGTAAAAACCATTGAAACCTGTAAAGAATTTTTTGAGTTTATTTGAGCCAAACTGTGGACGTATGCTGGGAAGCAGAACTTCAACAAATTGAGATAATGCTCTGGAGAATGGTGGGTTACATTTGTATTTATACATTGGAATCAAAGGAGGGACATAGGTGGGTTATATGAAATTCATTGGTGACAGACTAGGGAAGTGGGAGAAAGCAAAGTGGGGAAACCAATGGGATTGGATAAAAAGTAAAATGATAGACACATACCTAGGTGAGTGCAGGAACACTTAACATGGCAATGAAGGGATTTGTGGTATCTGTCCTGGTTCCCAGCACATTAGGTGTTATAGCAATAGTAGTAAGGGTAAAATACAATATAGAATAAAAATGTGTGGGATTGAAGTGTGATATCTGAAAGTATGGAATGCAATGTAACCAAATTGATAAGCACCCTTGAGTGGCCTGTATGTAGAAAATAGATAGTGATCTGTACCTCATATGTAAGGCCAGATAGCAAGGCTCCTGGGACCCGCTGATAAGACACACTGAAGACGCCCATCTGAGCACATAAAAGGAGCAAGACCCAGAGAAAATCAGAGACTCTCGTTCGGCTCCTCCACAGACAGTCACTCTCCACTTTCCCCACCTGCACCTGTCAAGCTCTGCCCGAGCTGTGAGCCCTGAACCCTGAGCCGCGGACTGTGAGCCGTCACGAGAGGCCTCAACTGAAGCCGACCTGCAGCTGCAACTTCCTCCATGAACCGTGTGTGTCTGTGAGTGCCGATCCCCGGGTGGCCTGCCGAGGTCTGGAACCCTCCAGGACTCTGGTAAATAAACCGTGTGTGATTCGTGCATTGCATGTTTGTCTCCTGTGTAATTTATGCTTGGTGGATTATTAATTAAGTACCTTGGGGCGTATGTGTCAGATTACTGGCTGAGGCATCCTAGGTCACCTGTGCATCCGTCCCTTATGGAATTACTGGGACATTAGGTTGTGCCCCAAGGGGTCCAGAAAAAGAAGTTACAGGCTACCCAGACATTTCAAAGGGTATGTTATCATAGATGCAAAAAGACAGATAAGGCTCAGTTAAGGTAAAGGTTGACCTTGTCAGCGAAAATATCGGCTTAGGACATAACTGCCCACCATAACTGCTTTTAGTTCAAGTTTAATTCCAGACCATCCTTTGTGGTGACTTTAGGTCTCTGAGTTTGCAAGACCGCCATGCTGGCTTTCCCTGAGCTTGTCAGGTCAGCATGTGGCCCTTTTCGTCCACAGAGGAGAGGGGGAGGGAGAAAGGCCCTCTGAGTTTTCTGGTTCTGTAGTCTTGCTCTGCCTCTGCCCAGCCTTCCCTTTCCCCCTAAGCTCCAATGAGTGGGCTCATGTTCCGTGTACCTGGTCTGCGTCTCAGGTAGAATTTGAACTATCAGCCTCGCCTGGCTTTCCTTGGGAAGATCTTCCCACCGTGAGTGGGAAGGGTGTCTCAGTCGGCATAGTCATTGGGGATGCAAGCCCAGGCCGGCCTCCCACTTCCCTCCAGCACCAGGAGGCCAGCAGCTGCTGCAGGATTTGGCTCCCCTTGTGCTCTCTCTGTTTCCTCTGGCTGTTGGAACAAATGAATGCAGCCTTGGTGGTGACAACCTATACATTTCTTACCGGTGGTTCTGCAGGTTGGGAGTTCTACATGGCTCTCGCTGAGCTATGAGGAAGGGGCTGGCTGGACCACGTTCCTTCTGGCGGTTGTAGGGAGGAATCCATCTCCTTGTCCGTTTCCTGCTTCCAGAGGCTCCCACATTCCTTATCTCGAGGTCCTTTCCCCTATAGGCAAAGCCAGCAGCACAGCAGCTTTCTGACTGCTTCTGTGGGCATTCCTCTACCTCCGACTCTCTGTTCTGTGTCCCTGCCACTGTTGAGGCCTCCGGCGGTAACACTGGGCCCACCTGGGTAAGTCCAGCTGATTTCCCCACTTGGCCAGGGATTGGCAACCTTCACTTCACTTGCAGCCTTAACGCCCCTTCTCCATGTAGCCTACACTTCACAGGTTCCAGGACTAGGCCGGGCATCTTGGGGAGGGCACCGTTCTGCCTGCCGATGTAGCTTCACTGAAGAGGAGAAAGAACAAGATACTGACATAGTGCATTCTCTAAAAATGCTCACTTTGGCTTAGGAAGCTTTGGTGCTAAATGAATAGGCTTGTGACTTTTCTTTCTCTGCTTGGAACATTAAGATCTGAATCCATGCTTGCGGTTCCTAGTTCACTTCTCTGTAGTATTTAAGTTTCCTTCACTAGAAAATTCAGGTAATAATAGTATCATTTGGAAAATTTAAATGAAAATCAAATATGTTTTTTTCTAAAAACTTGATAAACGCTTATTTTCTTCTTTCCTTTTTCTTCCCTATCAGATCCTGACAGCCGGCAGCATGAGTGGGATATCCTGATACCGCTTCTCAGTGAGAGGACTCACACTGGCTTGCACAGGGGTCTGGGGCAGGAATCTGGAGCGGGCATTGTACCATGGCCACGAGCCATTGCCTCCTCTTGCTTCCTCTCCACCATATTTGGGGTCTTTATATCTTGAGATTGTGAACCCAGAGGGTTTCCCTTTGTCTTTCTTTTCTCACAGCCTGACAGGACAAGAGCCAGGGAGCCTGGATATGATGGGGCTGCCAGGTAGGAGCTGCCGGAAGGTGATTTTTAGGGCCCTGAGATGGGAGGAGCGGAGAATTCCCAGTGGACTGCAGCCTGGCTGTGGCCAAGAGCAAGTTTCTCCCGCCCCCTCCGAGTAGCTTACTATTTCTTTAGGGCCACACCATCTACAAGTGCATGAGCTCTGTGCACGCCCGGACTACAGTCATGGGCTCCTGAAGGGAGAACTTTCCTCTTTCATGTCTGATGGGGCTGGAAAGCCATTGCCTCATCACCCTGGTGTGCAGAAGGGGATTTGTGAGGAACCACTAGCCTGGCTTGTAGTACCAAGACTCCCTCTGCTGTGTGTAAATGGTGCCCCTTCTGGAACTGGTTCAGACATCAGAGACTCTTCACAAAGCATCCTGGGAACTTACTCCTGATGTAGCTGGAAAGGCAGTCTGCTGCTCGGGCAGCATGGTTCCTTTCCAACTTTCTTTTCCTCTCCATGTCCGTCACCGCACCCCTGTGACACCAGCTGCAGCTCACACAGCTCACACAGGCAGGCATTGGCACTGGTTTTGACTCTGGGGTTCCTGGAGGAATCTCAGAGTCAGACATGCTGCAATCTCAGAGTCAGTCAGTGTGAAAATCCCAGTTCTCCAGCAAGCAGTGGCCACTTCATCAAGTGTCAGTCCTCTCCACTGTGAGCTGGGACTCCTGGCTGTGTCCTAGGATTGCTGTGCCCCTCAAAGTCCCCTTGCATAGGCCCAGACTCCTACTAAGCACTTGGGAATGAATCCCATTCCTTCCTTTTTGGGTGCTCTGCACCCAAT
Source organism: Pipistrellus hanaki (assembly GCF_964339955.1). Lineage (NCBI taxonomy): Eukaryota > Metazoa > Chordata > Mammalia > Chiroptera > Vespertilionidae > Pipistrellus > Pipistrellus hanaki. The sequence goes on from NC_140518.1 coordinate 40,868,790, forward strand.
GTTTGCATGTGCCTTAGTTAAAATTAATTCCCTCTTTTAAAAACCTGATGTGCAATTACAAGAGGTCCTTCTCAGACAAAGAGGGTACCCACCCACCTTTTCTCCACCATCCTCCCTGGGGTACCACAGGCATTTGCCTTTCCAGGTTTGACAAGGAAGAAAGAAGGAGTGCCCTCCGGGAGGCAGGCTGCCGGATGGCACCATGGGCACAGGGAAGGCAGGCAGAGTTGGGTGAAGGGAAAGGCAGTTTCCGGTGGGCAGGCCTCACAGTAAAGAACGGCTGTGCCTGCCCACCGGAAACTGCCTTTCCCTTCGCCCAACTCTGCCCGTCAGCAGATGATTGGATCAAAAAATGATGGTATATCTACACAATGGAATACTATGCTGCCATAAAAAGAAGGAATTCTCATCATTTGCACCAACCTAGATGGAATTGGAGAACATCATGCTGAGTGAAATAAGCCAGTCAATGAAAGAGAAACACCACATGACCTCACTCATTTATGGATAATAAAGAACATTATAAACTGATGAACCAAAAGAAAGATATAGAGACAGTAAAGCAACAAGCAGACTGTCAAATTACAGTGGGGAGGGTAGGGAGATCTGGGGGAGATAAGAGATCAACCGAAGGACTTGTATACACGCATATAAATACAACCGATGGACACAAAACTGTGGGAAGAGTGGGTATGTATGGGAGGAGGGGGCAATGGTAAAATATGTACACAGATAAAAAAAAAAAAAAAAAAAAGAGCGGCTATGCCCATCAGAGGAGTTTTACTCATTATCTTGTGCTCCATTATTTTTAGAAATATTCTGTTGTTATGTGTATTGCCTTTATAACCGGGTATAAGTGAATCTGTTAACAAGGAAGAGGAAGACGCAGCTTGGCCATGGAGAAGTTTTAGCAGCAGGCCAAGGCTGTGCCCAGGGCACCCAGGTGCCGAGAGGGAGGAATCGGATGCAGCCAACCTGTGATGGCTTTTCCCACCTCACAAGGCTGCAGTCTGGGGGGCCCCTGAGGAATCCACAAAAGTGCCCCGGGGAGAGCATCATCTGTGCATGCCCACTGCAGCAAGTGAAATATCTGTTCTGTGTTTCTGTTCCATCCCACCTGTGGCCCCAACACAGGAGGGCCCTAACATGCCTGCTGGCAGGTCAGGGAGGTTGGGTGGGAATGAGAAAGGAAGTGATCACGGTGCCTCCTCACTGCCGATTTCTGAACCTGATAGGTACTCCAGTTCTGGAAGCAGTTCATCTTTTGTTGTGGTGGTGGTGAATTTTCATCAGAGGATATCCCCCCCCCCCCCCACTGATTTCCAGAGAGTGGAAGGGAAGAGGGAGAAACATTGAACCCTTGGCCTTTGGGTGAGTACGCTGATGCTCTAACTACTGAGCACACTGGCCAGAGCCCTCTTTGTCTTTCTGGAGGGGGTGTCCACAAAGCACCTTTCTCCTTCGTCTCACCTGTGTGTGGAGAGCCACCGACACAGAGTACCAATACCTCATCACTTCCCATCTTGCCCTCTTCCTATGAATCTGGCTTTCTCGATCATGGCTGGAAACTGGATGGATGCCGAATGGGAGGAGCAGGAGTCATGCCAGTGCCCTTCGCCAGGCCTACACAGCTGGCCTCGCACCCCCATGTGGGTCTGCTTGGCGCCCATGTCCTCAGCCTTCATGGGTATATCCTATTGTGTCCTTTAGCTATGTATGTGTCCTTTTTGAGGCTGCAGAGCTGACACGGAGACAGGGCAAGTCTCATTTTAATAACCTGTTCTACTTCACTTTGCTCCTTTAGGGTACAAAGACATTAACTTCTCCCCAACATATTTTTAGAAGCGTTTTTATCAGAAGGCAGCGGACGTTTTCTCTGAGCACTGAGGCCCTAAGCAGGGACTTGCAGGTGGCAGGGGCTGCTGCCCTTAGAGTATGCACAGGCACCTGCTGGAAGGTGTGTGGGCCCTTTTGTTACTTTGTCTGAGAACACCAGATAGTGGGTGCAAATGTTAATGCCATCTGCATCCCATTCCTGAGAAGGGAAAATACGACAAGCGCTAGGAAGATGCATACGTGCCAGGGAGTACCTAGACTTGATGCTGCAGTGGGGACCAAGGTGGCCCTGCCCGAGGGGATTACCTGGCAAGCTAAGAAATAGGATGGCAACCTGGACACGGGTGAGGCATGAACGGGGGTCAAAAGGCTACATGGCCGGCCTACAGAGACATCCTGTGGGAAGGAGCTGGGATTGGGCAGGGTGAGAGTTGGCCGCTCTCCACGGAAGCCAGGAATAGTGCCTGCACTAAGCTCCTCTCTCAGACACCACCAGCATCAGGATGGGTCAGGTACATTCCCTCTGCACCAGTCAAACCACACCAGGTGGAATGTGAGTGATGGGAGTGGGGTCGTCCTTGTCGATGAACCAGGGGCCAGGGAAAGGCCCTGTTAGGATGTAGTGTCACAGGGATGACAGAGGAGGAAATTTAAGGAGGAAAGAAAAGAGTTGACCAGGTTTTCCCATCTGCACCCCAGTTCCCAGTCCCCTAGGCACTGGGTGAGGGGTGCTGAGTCATACAGGAGAGTGAAGTTTAAACTGGGGTTGAACCAAGGTTTAATAACAGAAAGTGCCAAGAAGTCTACAAAACTGGACTCAGATCCCATGAAGAGCCAAGCGGATGGATTTGTGCGGACCTCGGCTGGTAATGAAAACGCGGAGGGTTTGCCATGTGTTATAAACAAGTGTCACACAACTGCATTCAGTCCTCACTGTAAAGCCACGAGGCCAGGGCTATTATTAATAGCCTTCTTTTTGCTGATGAGGGAACGAGGATTCAGAGAAGTTAAGTAACGTGCCCAAGGTCATCCAGCTTGAACATGCACGCCAGCCCTCCTGGCCCTCTGCTTATTCTGCAGTTTCAAAAAGTTTCCCATGGACCAGTGGTCAGCAAACCACGACTTGGGAGCCACATGTGGCTCTTTGGCCCTTTAAGTGTGGCTCTTCCACAAAATACGACTTGCGGGCGTGCATGTACAGTGTGATTGAAACTTCGTGGCCCATGCGCAGAAGCCAGCTCTCAAAAGAAACTTCAATCGTTGTACTGTTGATATTTGGTTCTGTTGACGAATGAGTTTGCTGACCACTGCCATGGACCATCTGAGGCGCCCAGGAGCTCTCCCAGGTGCTGGAGAGAGGCCAGAGCAGCAGGAGAGGAAGCTGGGGGCAGAGGGCATGGGATCACTGGGAGGATGGCAATAGGGAAAATCACAGGCATCTAAATGAACTGCTGCTGCTTCTGCACAGGCCTGGCGCTCTGGGTGTGTCTCTATCAGCACGTGGAGCCAGCGGGTTACATGTTTACCTCTCCTGCAGGACTGGAACCGTGTCACAGCAGGGACCACACCTCAGTCATTTTCATACCTCCTTCACGCTGCCCCAGCTACACGGCACAGAGGTGGCACATATTAAACATTTAGTAGGTGTTTATTGAATGAAAATAAAGGGGGAATAAATCCTTAATGATCTTCAAAAATTTAATTTTCCCACATCCCATTTAATTTCAAAGTAACTCAGGTACTTTTTCAGTATCATGACGATAATAATGATAATATTAATAATTGCATTCACCATGTGCTGAGCACAATGTGCACATTCTGTGCCATATACTTTATGTTGAATATACATACATACATATATATACTTTATATTGAATATATACACATGCATATACACTTTATATTAAACATGTATACACACATATACATACATATATACTTTATATTGAATATATACACATATATACTTTATATTGAATACTTATACATATATTTTATATTGAATATATAGGTACAAATACACACACACACATATATCAATATCAATATCAATATCAATATATATATATATATATATATATATATAGAGAGAGAGAGAGAGAGAGAGAGAGAGAGAGAGAGGAACTCAAGCTTTGTGTCACTAGTAGCCCTTTTGGTTTCTCAGGTGTGGCCACGAGGTGGTGCTGTAACACCATTGTCACCTCTGTATTTCTCAGGGGGAATGAGCAGCTTGGACCAATTCTGAGGGGCTGTCAGGATGGCTGGGTCCTCTTGGTGATTATGATGGCCAAGGTGGGGGCCTTGCCCCAAGCCCTGTAGTTGGGGTTAAGGGTTTTCCAGTTTAGACCCATGACAGAGCCTTTGAAAGAACCCTCATTAAGCCAGGATGCATTTTATCCCTATAGACATCTGAAAACTATTCACTTAGTTTATCAAGAAATGATTGAGTCTCGACTCTCCCCACACTCCCTTTGATTTCACACCCTCTGTGTTAGACTAAGTTGGAGTTGGGCGAGGCAGGAAAGCCATTAGGACTAACTCTCACATTCATGAAAGACATGCTTAGGCATTTAATGTTATATTCAAATAAAATGAAAACATAGGGACATTACATTCCTCCTGATGTTAAAATTGTTCATTTGTTCCATGAAAAATATTTAAATTCTTTTTAAAAAATATTTTTTATCGATTTATTTTACAGAGAGGAAGGGAGAGAGAGAGAGAGAGGAGGGAGAGAGTTAGAAACATCTATGAAAGAGAAACATAGATTCAACTGCCTCCTGCACACTTCCTACCAAGTTACATGTCCTTGACCAGAATCAAACCTAGGACCTTTCAGTTTGCAGTCCAACGCTCTATCCACTGAGCTAAACCGGTTAGGGCAAAACATATTTAAATTCTACCACTACTTTTTTACCCTCTCCGTTAAATATCTTCATATTTTAATATTATATGAGTATCCTCAAAAAATTGGAAGTCTCCAGGGCTCCTCTCTGAGCTTTTGGAGAACTTAAACTGAAAAGCTTGCAAGCTCACCAAAAGGGTTAACAGGTCACATTTCTCTCCCGTCATGGTTTTTGCTCTGACTGATTCCCACTTCTAGAACTCTTCCCCCCCACATCCCCACACCCATTTGCCTGATGGCTGCTTGTCCTTCAGATCTTAGCTCCTGTGCAAACTCTGTCAGATGCTCCTAGAGCACCTCTTTATACCCCATTGCTGAGCATCCTGTCTGCACTATGTTCCTGCCATCTGAGCCAGCCCTTATTAAGAAGTTCCTGGAATTGTGTTTCAACCAATAAGACCGAGGCTTCCCCTGTCCAATTGAAGCTATGCAGCTATATCTCTACATCAGCATCTTCACTGACCAATCAGAATGGTTCCCTTCTGACCAATCAGAGCAGTGTCTTTTGGATCAATTAAACTAAGGATTTTGAATCCTCATTTGCATGGGGATGGACCAATCAGGGACCAGGGGCAGGGACCTCTGTCTATGTAAGTCAGTTCTACTCAGGCTTGGAGTGCACATTCCCTTTTCACCAAGGACAGAAGGCTGGGTTTCTGGTTGGAGCTGAGACATCTCACCAGAGCAGGGCAGAGCAGAGCTGAGCTGTCCAGCCAGAGGGGGGCCTTGCTCCAGGGCCACCCCTCAGTCCTGCTGTTTCACTGCTGTTGCTGCTTCATAATTGAGCTGTGACACTATTAAGCTGTTCTCATGGCCCTGCTGTATCACCATGGAGCTGATTGCACTGAGTAAAGTTTCCTTCTTCATTGCACCCCAAATTGGGGATCCCTATTGGTGTTAAATTGACACCAGTGACACTGTCATTCCTGTCTCCTTTGTTGTGTCCACTAAAAGGCCAAGGGTCCTCCTCCATTTGGGGTCTACAGACCTTTAGATTACCCTTTAAGCCCTTACTATTTTAAATTATCCTTAGCTGCCACAACTACTGACCAGTTATGTGTGGACTCAGCTGGAGTTCTTCCAGGGCTTCTGCTCATCTTGAATGGGCTTGTTTAGATCTCTGGGGACACCTGCCTGCTGACTGATCTAGGTCAGCCTTGGCTGGGGCAGCTGGGCTCTGTTCCACGTGTTTCTCATCTCCCTTCTGGACTAGAGGTCAGGCCCAGGCGTGTCCTTCTCATGCTGGTGGTGGAAGTGCAAGACACAGAGCCCCAAAGGGCAAGCTCATTTCATGTTTCTTCCATGTCATTCTCGCTGAGATCCCATTGGTCATAGCAAGGTACACAGAGGAGCTCAAAGCCAAGGGGTGGGGCAAGATCAACCTCCCTTTGTCGGGAAGGTCCTGCCAAGCTACATGGCCAAGGGCATGATACAGAAACAAGTGAAGAACTGGGCCATTGCTTCCATCTACCAAGGACTGTGTGCCAAAATACTTGTGTGGTTTCTGGGAAGATGATCTAAATCTTTCACCAAGTTCTCATTGTGATTCATGTCCTCAAAATCGCAAGAAACTCCAATATATAGTCATCCTTGAGTTCAGGGAATGTATCATTTTTATTCTTATTTCTTTAAAGCCAAAATAGCAGCTGAAGCATTGCAGGTACTGAACAAATGTTTGTTGAATAATGAATGAATGAATGAATGAATGAATGAACGAATGAATGCCTTCTGTATGCAAGCTCTGTGCTAGATTCTGAGGAAATAGAATTGAACCGAACAAGGCTTCTCCCCTCAAGGAGCTTCTGCTGTGAGCCTGAGAGAGTTGTTCAGAGGGCCGGGTCAGGACAGCCTCCAGCATCGGCCACAATAAAGCCTGCATCATCCTAAGATCTCTGGAGTGAAAGTCAAGAGAGGACCAGCTTTAGAGGAGACGCGCTAAGCGAATAAGCTTGCTGCACCTGGCTCCCAATGTGGACCAGCATCAGGAATCATATAAACAAACATACATATGGGCTTAAAAAATGGAAGTGGAGACCTCATATTTATTGGTGTCACCAAGTGAATAATGAATTTTCTTAGCAGCTCATTTCAACATCCCTTTCAGAGGAGGAAATTGCCTCTGCCTAGGAAAATATCTTGACAAACTGCTAAGGACAGAAGGTGAGACCCCAAAGGCATGGATGTTTAGAGAAACAAATGCTTTGTTCTCTCCTCACCTTGAAGGAGAGAGAAGAGGATAGAAGATGACAGGGTCAGAAAGGAGGTAAGATCTGGGGAGGCGAACTACAGTGGAGAGACATCTCATCTAGATGTCTTCCATCTAGGAGAGAGAAGTAAAAATCCTATAAGCAAAGCAATAAAAACGTCCATCTAGGAGAGAGAAGTAAGAATCTTGCAAGCAAAGCAATAAAACATCCCTGGGCCTCTGCAGAAATAAGAAATGATTTTCGGTGCATTGCTGGGAGTTGTTCTGTTTTGTGACCCCAACTCTGTGGCACCCTCAAACGCATTCTGTACTTGTTGGCTCCTGATGCTCTTGCAGGAAATGAGAAAAGGACCGAGTTACTCGTCAGGACTGGTATGGTCCCAAGTCCATACAGAGGATTTGGAGGCAGAAAGCTGGAGGCGGAGATGCCCAGGCTCATCTTAGGAGCCTGGAGAGGGTTTTGGATGCCCAGGGACTGTGGCACCTGGGGTGGCCTAGGCTCAGCTTGATGGCACCTCAGGTGACCTGTGTGTGACACTCTCCAGACCACACTATCTACTGAACACCTTTGGGCTGGCTGTTTAAATTTTCTCTGCTTCTGCTCTCTCACCTCTAAGCGAAGGAAAATAGTGGTTAATCCCCATGAAGTCCTCAGGGAATTGAATGAGTTAATGGATACAAAACACAAAGTATAGCACTCAGCATATATGTAACCTCAGGACCTGGTTCTGTCCTGTTTTTCTTTTTTTTAAATCCTCACCTGAGGATATGTTTGTTTTGTTTTTTAAAATATATTTTATTGATTTTTTACAGCGCAGAAGAGAGAGAGGGATAGAGAGTTAGAAGCATCAGTGAGAGAGAATCATCAATCAGCTGTCTCTTGCACACCCCCTACTGGGGATGTACTCGCACCAAGATACATACCCTTGACGGGAATCGAACCTGGGACTTTTCTGTCCTCAGGCCGACGCTCTATCCACTGAGCCAAACCGGTTTCGGCATGAGGATATGTTTTTATTGATTTTTAGAGAGAGGGAAGGGGAGGAAGAGAAACATCAATCGGTTGCACCCATATTCGTCCTGACAAGGGATTTGAACAATTTTGGTGTATGGGGCGACGCTGCAACCAACAGAGCCACCTGGCCAAGGCCCTATCCTGGTTTCAACAAAACCCAGAACCCAACTTTGAACCTTGGATACACACTTATGAGCTACATTTGTGAAACAGCACTCACGAGTAACACCTGCAAACCCTGCATTGCTGCCCCTGAAAACCCCACTTTGAGTCCTGCGTCCCCTAAAAACCCCATTCTGAGCCCTGGTTAGAAGAGACAGGTCTGAGCTTCGCCTTCTGTCTCTTTGCCAGACAACTTGCAAATGCAGCTCCTTTCTCCTCACAAAAGCCAGTGCCAAGGCTGCTGTGTGCTTCGGGCACTGGACCCTTGTTCAGTAACACAGGCACTCATACATGTTGCTGTCACTGATTCCGTTGTTATATTATTGCTTTTGTTTTTGAATAGCTGGCATCTGGTAGTGCTGGCCCAGTGGACTGGAAGTAACACAGGACTGGGCACCAGAAAGCAAGTGTCGAGTTTTAGCTCTGCCCTTGGCTGCCATGCGACCTTGAGAGTCAGCAGTCTTCCTCTCTTAATTGAGGGCATTTGACAAGGGTTGTTTTTCTTCTCAACCTGCAGGAGGCGCCTTGGCCCTACAGCTCAGCCTGCAGGCTTCCAGCCCCAACAGAGTCCGACTTGACATTGGAGGAAGGAGCCCTGGGTTACAGTCCACTCAGAAATGCGTTTTTCCTGCTCAGCAGAACACTGGAATGAGACTTAGTGTGTTTGTTTACACCCCTTGGGAAGCTATTTCCCTTTTCACTTAATTACCTGATACCTAGACATTGCTATGCAAAATTCGCCTCGGATACATTTTGTAAAGTCATCCAGGCTCGCTTGTTTGGTGGTTTGATTAAAATGTGCAATTTTCCCCAAGCTTCGGCACCTCGTTAAATAACAGTACCGCCTGTGAGAAAGTGAGCAGCATGCTCTGGGGCACTGAAAACAAGATGAATGCGTGCACAGACAGCAGATATTCTGCACGCCGCCCCCTGGGCCAGCACGTGATTGCTGGGTCAAGTACTGGGCAGATGGATGCTGCCTTTAGGCGGCTTCCTCTTTGCAATCTTATTGGGAACGAGCATGACCTAGAGCAGGGCAGAATCCTTTTGGCCAACCCTTTCCTGGCTCCATGTCTGCCTGCCTTGGGCCCAGTCCTAGAGAAGGACTACCCATTGGTTGGCTGCCCACTGGGAAGCTGGCTCAGCCCAGGCAGCGTCAGAAAGATGTCTTCCATGACTGCTTTGCACTCAGTGTCCACATTTAGAGGCCAACGCGATGCTCTTGATTCAAGCCCGACGTTCTCTCACTCATAAGTGATGGTGACCTTCAGCATTTCACTTTAATCCCCCACCTCTTTTCTTTTACAAAATCAGACGTTTTGGCATTGCAGATGACTCTGTACTTACTCATTTGCACTGTCTGTGACCTTGAGTAGGTGATTTATAAATACCTCCCTGAGACTCAGTTTTCTCACCTGGGAAAAGAGGCTGAGAGTTGACGTGAGGATTAAATCACTTAAGATAATGTGTTTAATTCTTAACACATAGTATCAGGCTCAAAGATGGTGCTTGTTGGGTGATAGTGTGGTGGTCTGCTTAGGTTTGAACCTTTCCTCTGTCATTTTTTACCTGTGATCTTGGGCAAGTTGCCTATCTCTTGTGGGTCTCTGTTTCCTAATCTGTAAATAGAAATAATAAGTGACTATCTTACAAGGTGTGAGGAGGATGAGATTAAATGAAATGATCTATCATTATGATCATACACATTCACCTGTCTGGCATAGAGAAGGTGTCCCCTAAGTGCTGTATCATCAAAGCGATGATTACCAATGGCATAACAAGCCAAATTTTAAGCTCCAGAATCTTCAGAAAGTCAATCTAAGATGATGTCCCAACCAGTGTGGTCCAAGAAGACACAGGATGATGCTGGTTGACAAAGGTGTTTGTGGAAAATTCTTTTCTCTATGTTCCAACTCCAAGAACTGGGAATCGAGAATCTAATGACCAGGGTGACATAGATCCTTCTTGAATTTTCCTTTTTGTTCCACAGGACATGGCAAGGAATCTGAGGAACCAGAGTGGGAAAGAAGCAAACCATCTGACACCTTCCCAACTGGTTATGCATGTATGCATCCATCCATCATCTATCCATCCATCCATCCATCCTTGATCAAGCTCTTACTCTGTGCTGTACAGTATACCAATATGATGCATATTTTTAACTCTTGAGGTTTTGATGTTGCCAAGTGGATGGGAGCATTCCTCCTTTCCTATGTGTCAACTGCATCTTCAGGCCGACATAAGAAGGACTTATTCCAGATGCAAGATGCTGGAAGCCTTCTTATCCAATCCTACCTGGTCTGAGTGCACCATGGGAACATGGTTGATAGGGGCAAATTGAAAATGTTGACCCACTAAGGAAATAGACATATAGGACCTCCCTTGCCCTTAACCATCTACGCTGAGGCTGGCTTACTTGTAGTTAAAAACAGAGACAGAACCATTTGAGTAAGTGAACACTTGAGAATATGAAATTTCCTAGGACAAATTAGTTTGAGTATGCTTTTCTGCCCAGAGGTAAATCTGATCCTTGAGGAATTAAACATAGTTAAGCCATGGTCCTTCTTATCTCAGGACCTTGAGCATGCTAGTTATAGCTCCTTAACTCACTCTGTACTTATACTTCACAGCACTTACCAGCAGTGTGATGAATTATAGTCGTCAATTGCTCAATGTTTGCCTGACTAAAGTGTAAGCTCTATGAGGACAGAGATCATTCATACCACAAATAACTACAACTCACCAAATGCATTCCAGGCACTATTTGTTCTCAGTCCTCCAGATACAGCCTGCCTCATAGAATTTCATCTTCACTACAGGGATGACAATAAAGGGTGTGTGATGACTTGATAGGTAGTCAGGTGGCATACAGGCAGAGACCTGAGAGAATCGAGGGTCCACATTGTGAGGGTATCTGTAGGGAGAGTATTTCTGGAAGAGGGATGGGAAGTGCAAAAGCCTTGAGACTGAGCCATGCTTTGTGCATTCAACAAACAGCAGGGAGATCAATGTGGCTGGTACAGAGTGATCCAATTCTAGGATGGTGGAAGATGAAAGCATAAAAGCAGCAGGTGGCCCCGGCTATTACTCTGAGCAAGATGGGAAGCTGTTTTTGAGCAGAATGGTGGCATAATCTGATGAACATTCAAAGAGTCCCCTGGCTACCATGTGAGCAGACTGTCATAGGGCACAGGTGGAGGCAGGGAGTTACTGGCAATTGCATATCCAGGCTCATACTAGGATGGTAAGAAGGAGATGTTCTACATATAGTGGAGGTAGAGTGTGGAGCAGAGTACCACACATCAGTTCTCAATCCCAGGGGAGGACTTCTGCCTGTTGTGTCTTGGAATTGAAGTCACCAGGATTTTTTACCTGTTTTTACCAGGGAAAACAACAGTCAAGCACTGGATAGAATAATGTTTTGCTAACATAGCGAAGAGACAGAGTAAGACCAGCTCCAGTGGGGTGCGTTAGTCCCTCAGGGCTAGCAGGCCCCCCTCGGCAGCTGACCCAGGACAATTCGCCTGTGTGCACCCTCCTGTGCTGCAGTGGAAAGACCTTCAAAACCGAGAGTGTTGGGGGACAGATTAATAAAGAGCAAGAGTAACCCTGCCCCACCTCCAGGCCCTGTGGAACAGGAGTCTGGGAATGAAAACAAATAAGCACTTCTTGAGAGGAAGGAAGAGGAAGTTTTGTTCCTAAGAGGGGCTCTGAGTTTTTATTTGAGGTGAGGTCTAGATCCAAACAGACTGGGACTCCTATGCTGCCTTCCTGGGTGGCCGGCCCATGGTGCCCCTTGTTGGAGCTGTTTTCTCTTTGAACACAGACCTTCTGTGTGGCCGTATATCACAATGGTTACAGGCCCAGGCTTTGGGTCCAAATGCTGTGACTGAAATCCTGTATTCCCACTTCACTACCTATCAACTCTGTGCCCTCAGTGCCTCAGTTTTCTCATCAGAAAACAGGGTGGGTAGTGGACTTCAGTATGGGGTTGCAAAGATGAATGGAATCAATGCGGACACAGTACTTGGAACTATGCCTAGAAAATGGTAAGTGTGCATGTTTGTTAGTTTTTGCTACAAATATTATTATTTTTAAATATTTAAAAAAATGTTTTTAGTGATTTCCAGAGAGGAAGAGAGAGATAGAAACATCAATGAGAGAGAGAAACATCCATTGGCTGCCTCCTGCATGCCCCCTACTGGGGATTGAGCCTGAAACCCTGGCATGTGCCCTGATGGGGAATTGAACCAGCGACCTTGTGGTGCATGGATCTATACTCAACCAGTGAACAACACTAGCCCGACCAAATATTATTATTTTAAAATTAACACTCTTCCCTTGATGGGCTCCTTGTTCTGTTAAAGCAGAAAGGAGAAGGGAATGCACCTGGAGATATAGAAATTTGCTGGTAACAAACCATGATTTCCAGATGACCTAATGGGAGGATTGGGGAGGCAGGAGTAGCCAGATTAGGGAGAGGAAGACTTAAGGGATGTGAGGTAGGGCGATGAAAGATGAGTTTAGGAAGTCTAGGTCTTCTTAGGCCAAATGAGCTGTGATAAAGAGCTAGATGGAATCAGTCCTGTTGGTGCCTTAGCTAAGAAGGGAGGAAGGGGCAGGGAGCCCTGGGCTGCCTCAGCTGCTGCTAGAAGGGCGAGGCTGGGAGGGGGTCTCGCCTGGACACTGTAGAATGTGGGCTCCCTCTTCACTGCTGCCCGTGGGCATTGTTGAGGTGGCCCACATTCCTGGTGTCTAGCACGGTACTGGCACAAGGAGAGATTCACTATGACCTTGCTGAAGAAAACAGGTGCTAAAGGGTACATCTGTGTCACTTTCAACAATAAAAATAAATGGAAAAACAAAAGCAAAACCAGGTGCTTCTGGAGATGAGCACACTGTGGAGTTTTCCCGTCAGTCCTGCCTCCACTAGGACCTCACACTACCCTTTTGGAAATCTCTTACACCTCTTGGTCCGCTTCCCTCTGAATTGCATCAGGCACCTTGGCGCACCTCGGTGCCTGCGATTGTCTCCCTTGTAAATAGTTGTGCTTGTAGCTCCCCTCACCCAGACTTGAGATAAAAGGTGTCATATCATGTTCCCCACACGGTATCTCACATTGCCTGAGCAGATGCTCGCGCTGCAGAATCGCAAAGATGTTAACACCGACACCGAAAGAACCTGTTGAGCACTGCAGCTTTCTCACAGACAGAGAGTTCTCATTTTCCTCAGCTCATCAATCCAGATTTCTCCCTCCATGGAGCCCTCCCGCTTCCAGCCCTCAGGGTGCCCAGTCTCTAGGGCTGCGGCTGTCTGCTCTTGGGTAGGAGCTGTGTGATCAGCTTGGATGGGCTTACCGAAGGCCTGGGCCCTAGGGGACAGTAGCGAGGCAGACAGGAATCCAGGGGTCACTGGCTGGATGGACAAGTACCTATAGGCATATGCTGTTTGGCTCACGTAGTGTTTTACAAATGAAAAATATTCATGTAGAATTCCATACTTAGGGCTTTTTGGTGTGAGGGGGCGGGAGGCAGTGGGGAGGAATCACAAGATCCAGCCACAGGACTCTGGAATCCTGAGCAGCAGCCTTTGTCTGGAGTTGAGCCATGGCGCCCCCTACAGGGAGAGCTGTGCTCTCTGAGTCACTAGAGACTTACCCCTCTAGTAGGCTCCCTGAGACTCTTAGCATTTCTATTGTGGGTCTGCTTTTCATGGGCATTTATAACTTGGACCTCCCAGCCTAGGTACAGGCATGCTAGAGGGCAGGGTGATCTGTGGATGATGAATGACCACGTGGACAGTGATGTGCAGGCCGCCAAGCGGTACTTGAACTCTCTCTGGCTATTCATGAGAGTAAACAACTTACATAACCTCTTAGCAAAGCAAGGACGGAACTAATTGACACATTCTGCCCTCCCTGGAAATTTTAAAACTAAATCAGAAGCATGGGAAACTATTGCTTAGATCCTTACCGTACTCCGGAGAAATCTGGCTATCAAAGTAAAAAAATGCCTATATTCCCCATGGTTCATGGAGGATTTCGCAGGCCCCTCCATTCTTTCATGCTGCGACAACACCAATTATCACCTGCTGGACCCCTCTTGGTGTGTGTGTGTGTTCCTCACCCACAGCTTTCAGAAACAGGGAGTGGAGTCTAGCCTTAGTTTTGTTTTTGTGTCAGCAGTATAACAATGGAACAGTCTGTAACCAAGATTATTTTCCCACCAAGAACAACTCGGTCCCTGGCCAGCTGTGGTCATGTGCGAGTTATTTAATGGCCCGGGCCTTTGTTTCCACCTGTGTAAACCTAAGAGTAATAACTTTATCTCACAATGTTTTTGTGAGGATTAAATCTGCTGCTCTCTCTGTGAAGCTCCTGGCACACAGCCTCCGAAGACCCCAAGCAGAGGGAGCAAACACAGGAGGCCCACACAATGAAACCCCAAGGGCAGTGGTCTCATTGGGGGTGCGGGGGAGGCTGAGGTGCTGCTCACAGAAGCAGCACAAGCTCGAGAGAGGGTGGTTGCTCATCCACAGATGAGTTACTGGCCTGGAGATTTCTCTTCCTTCAAGAATCAAGTTTATGAGGTTGCTGCTCAAAGCATCATTTCCCCTGGGGAACTGGGTGAAGAAAATTCTTTGGCCACAACTCTCTGACTCTGATGTCTATTTGCCTGGGGCACCTCCCCTGGGGAGGTGCGCCATCAGCTTGGGTTTTCTACAATAGTCCCCAGGAAAACTCTTCCTTCCTTTGCTGACCAACAGACACCAGGTTAGTCATTCATCTTCTAATCGCCAGGCAGGTTCCCAGATACAATGAAGGTTAAGAACTGCCTCTGCCCTCAAGTAGCTGATAGTCTAGCAGAGGAGATGGATAAGCAAATAACTAAATACAGAGCAATAAACACTACAACTGGGGCAAGCTTGGGATGCCAGGGAGTCCATGGGAAGGGCACAAAACCATTCGGGACATTTGGGAAGGCATTCTGGAAGTGGTAAGTTCAAATTGAAACATGAAGGCAAAGGAGAGGTCTCCAGGCCCATTATGAGGGGAAGGACAATTCTAGCAGAGGGAGTGACTTGTGCAATGGCCCAAGAGCGAGACAGTAGGGGAAGTTGGGAGGCTGCCGGGGCTCATCAAGACCCGAGTGCTGCTGGGAGTTCCAAAGACATCTCCTTAGTCCCTTGAGTCCCTTCTGGGCAGGAAGCAGACCCCATCATGAAGGGCTTTGTTTACCATGCTGTTGTACTGTAAATCAGTGAGCCGACATGAGACACCTTAAAAAGCCAAATTTTGGAGTTCTTTAATACACTGGCAGGCTTAGAGGAATATTGTATCCAAAGTCTAAGCCAGTGGTCGGCAAACTCATTAGTCAACAAAGCCAAATATCAACAGTACAACTATTGAAATTTCTTTTGAGAGCCAAAAATCTACTTCTGCGCATGGGCCATGAAGTTTCAATCGAATTGTATGTGCACGCACACACATGGTATTTTGTGGAAGAGCCACACTCAAGGGACTCAATAGCCACGGTTTGCCAACCACTGGTCTAAGCAAAAAACATGGAAGAAGCTCTCCCTATTTATACTTTTTTCAGTCCTTTGTCTTCCAAATTTGTAATGAAACTTCAGGACCTTCTGAGAAAGAAGGCCTGTGTGCCGAGAAGGGGCCATGAAACTATATCTCAAGGCCTGGCCTGGTGCCAGCACTGACAACTCTGTCTGGGGCATAGTTTATGGTCTCCCTGGAATGGGAGTAGTCTTATTTTTCTTATTATTTAAGCAAGCAAGTGTTTACAGAAGCCAAAATAGCAGGGTTAAAATTTTAAACAGCAGTTTTTACACAAGCTGGAGGTTACTATGCGTCAGTGCTAAGGAGTGTGAACTTGGTCACTGAACTGTTCCTTATGTCCCAGCACGTGGGGGCTCATGTCTGTCTCCGAGACAAGTTTTGCACACCCACAAGTGGCCCCCCTGGAACTCCTCTTTGAATTGCACAGCTAGCACACCTGTTTTCCAGAAGCCAATTCCAGCATGATGTGATTGTAAGCGTTTCATCAAAAGGTTGATGGAACTTGGGGACTCAACAAGGGCTGAGTCACATGTGTTATCACCTAGCAGGGGTCTTCAAACTACGGCCTGCGGGCCACATGCGGCCCGCAGAGGAGTCTGATCCGGCCCGCCAGGTTTTTTGGGCAGTGAGCGCAGCCGAGTGTTACAGTAGGAATTAGTAGTTCATATAGTCCAGCCCTCCAGCTCTCTGAGGGACCGTGATCTGGCCCCCACTTTAAAAAGTTTGAGGACCCCTGAAATGGCTAACAGCATTTCCCCAAACCTGAAAAGAATACATAAATTGATTGTTTGCTGCCAGACAGCTCAGGGCATCTTAATCTATATGTTATTGCCTTCTGTTGGCCAAACACCTGAACAGCTGGAGGTAATTCCCCATTCTGATAATGGATTCTGTATCTAGCCCTACCCTTTGATGTGTATATCTCCACCTTGCCTTGGGATAAATTGTGTTAATAAAAAGTAAGGGGTCCTGAGACAAGGAGAACTTGGTTTCTTCAGCCAACCTCCTATGCCCCCGAAAAAGCCTTTCAAAATTATGTTTTGTCTCTGGACTCTTATTTAATTTATGCACAGCCCTTCTCCAGGTTGCTGAACCCTTCTAGATGCTGGATCAAGATTCACTGGCATTACCTGTTTCCTAGTCAGGAATGGCTGTGCTCCCGTGCACAAAGAACATTGCCTGGGCACACCCTGCACACTCTCTAGTGGCCCCACACACATGTTTCATGTTCAGAACAATGCATCCCCCATTTTGGTTTGGACAAACTAGAATTTATATACCTAGCAAAAAAAAAAAAAAATGACTACTGCTTCTGTTGCTTTTTCTGCAACTGCTTGTCCTCATGACTTGACTTTTTAGGATTTTAAAATATGGCAATTACCCAACTCCTAGACTTCCAACTCAGGTTTTCAAAATAAAGGACCGACCACACTCTATTTTGCCATAACTGAATCTAATTTTTCTCTCCAGCTCCATGCCACTGACAGTGTAACTTCTTAGTCATTTCAGACAAACTTAGCCAGTTCAAGATTTCCTCAGTCAGTTCACATTTCCCACCTTCCTTCTTTTCTCCAAGGTGACACCTAACTTCCAGGAGGCACTGGGAGTGGCATCTGGTTCTTGGCTATCACATCTTCTCTTCTGCTTCTGTCACCATGTCCTTACTCTCCTTGGCACTGTTTGTCACTGCCGATCTTTGGCCTCCTGTGGGGTGTAGGGGTCTTCGTCTTTCCCCTGGTAACCATTCTGTTATCTCCACAGCTGACCAATGGACACCAGCGTCCACCAGGCCTGAAGAGTGAATGCAAGCATTTGGCCTCTTCTCTTACCACATGGGGCCTTCATGGTCAGGCCCATTTCCTTAGTCCCCTGAGTCACTTCTGTCACTGTGGCTCCCTGGAGGGGTGGAGGTGGAGAACCCCAAGACCTCAGCAGGTAAGCAATGGTTCCTTCTGCTCTTGGCCTTAAGTTCTCCCTCATCCCTACAGACTTGAGTCCAAAGACACATGGCTCCTCTCAGGACCACTCATTACTTCCTCCTTTTTCCATGTGAGAGGATTTTAATCTAATATGAGTAATAGTAAAAACTGGCTCTAATTGGCCATGGATTCTTTTTTGGAAGTAAGCTTTATGCCATGGGTCTTTCTGGGCTCTGCTCTGGAACTCCAGTGTCCCTTTCTTTAAAACCTTTGCCTCTGCCATGGGTTCAACAATGATGCTGAAACATGCGAGCTGAGTATATTTTTTACTGCTTCTGCAAGGATGGTTGGGACCCAACAGTCTCACTGTTGGTCACTGGAAGTAGGAATAAAGGATAACCAGGAACCAGTTTCATTTTGAGAAATAAAATAGAAGGCACTGGTCGGGCTGCCCCTAGGAGACAATGAGCTGAATGCTTTCCCTGGTCTAGAAGACTTGGTGCGAAGGGCCCATTCCCTACTCAGAAAGCACATCAGAATACAATGAGCGATAGAATGCTAACAAAATGGCCCTCTAATCTTCTTTCTGTCCCTGTCTCTCTCTCCGTCTCTATCTCAACTCTTTCTAAGGCTGCATACACAGGAGAACATGATAGGTGTTCCTTCCTGTGTCCTCCAGGTGCAAAAGAATGGCAATCTCTGTTCTGTCCAGTGAATTTATTGCAAAGTTAGACCAAAGTACTCCTACAGCATTCTGGCTGCTTCCTCAGCCTGGTGTTTGGATCTGGGAGGGTTCTAGCCACAGGACTCCCAGGAACATGATCCTAGCACATAGTGTAGAGAGGAAATCCCCTGGTTCTTATTGCACTGTGTCTGTAAAGGCCTGGTGGGTATCAGAGACTCCTTCTGAACTCTTTTTTCCAGATTGGGCATCAGAGTCATTCATTTACTTGTTTGTTTGTTTTTCTAATGCTGGTTGGGAGAGCTGAGCCTTGAGCAGACAGAGCACAGAAGGGTCTAACGCAGTGGTCGGGAAACTCATTAGTCAATAGTACAAAGATTAAAATTTCTTTTGAGAGCCAAATTTTTTAAACTTAAACTTCTTCTAATGCCATTTCTTCAAAATAGACTCACCCAGGACGTGTTATTTTGTGGAAGAGCCACACTCAAGGGGCCAAAGGGCTGCATGTGGCTCGTGAGCCACAGTTGGCCGACCATGGGTCTAACATATGAAAGTCTTTGGATCAGTTTCAGAGATTGAGTTCACCATGGACTGTCACTCAAAAGATGACAACTGAGCTCTAAAAAGAAAGTTTACCTTCAACTAACTGGATCATTCTTGGTCCCTAGAGGTTATTGTGGTATTCTGGGCCAAAATGGGTCTCAGGCATCACAAATCTGATTTATTTACTCATGTCTCTGGCACTGGTATGCTATAAAGGGTTAACTCAGAGCTTGGGGTGCTCAAACCCTGCACATTCCAAAGGACAGGTCCTTGACCTGGGAGACTTCTAAGCTCTGGGAATTTTCTGCTTGATAAGAGTGTCTTTGTATACAAGCCTGGGGCCTTAGGCTAGCCAGATAGTTTGTGCTAACAATTTATAGTGAATTGTTATTGATTTATAGTGAATGCCTAATTTTGTTTGCCTGGGTCCCTGGGCCACTCTATATCAGTTTGACCTCTGAAGAGGTTGGGGTCTGGTAGTTAAGGTTATTAATGTGGCAGCTCCATGCCTACATGACTGACCTCCCATAAAAACCCTGGACCTGAAGGCTCAGGTAAGTTTCTGTGGCTGGCAATGCCTTCTGTGTGCTCTCATACAGCATTACTGAGAGAACTGTGTCTTGTCTGTGCTGCTCTGCCGAGATAGAACACCTGGAAGCTATACCTGGTTCCCTCAGACTCTGTCCTATGCACCATTTTCTTTTATGAATTTGAGTCTGTGTCCTTTCAATGTCACAAACCACAAATGACCATGAGTCTAACAGCTTTTCTTAGTTCTATGTCATTCTGGTGAATAACGACCTTAGCGTGGTCTTGGGGACACCTGGCCCAACTAGGAACGCTGCAAAGGGAGAGATGCCATCCCTTGCCAGGTTTCAGAGTTTCTATGGTTCTTACAAACTGGTTTTCTAGCTGTTTCAGGGCTGGCTCTTCTGGGCAGTAAGTGTTTCCTTGTTTTCCTTTGGCACAACTCCAGCACCCTTGCTGTTGGACCATACAACTCTCCAGTCCCTACTTGCTCTGGCTTCCTCAGCTTTAAGGACAACTTCCATTCATCTCAGAAATCCATACCCACTGCCACCTTCTATTCATGGTTTGTCACTTGGGATGGACCAACCTGCAAAACCATATGCCCGGAAATCTAGCACTATGACCCCACTGGGCCAGATGCTCAAGAGCATGAGCCTTGGAGTCAGAGAAGAACCCAGTGATTTAACATCTTTGAACTGTAGTAACTCTTCCGTAAAGTGAAGTTTCAGAGATTAAGCTCATCATGGACTCATGCGTGTGAAGTTCTTAGCATCATGCTTGGTGCCTACCTGCCAGGGACTGCAAAAAGAGCTTTTATCACCAAGCTTGTGGGGATTAATTTTGTGCTCCATCTTGACTGAGCCATGGGATGCCCCAATATTTCTGTCTGTGAGGCTGTTTCCAGAAGAGGCTAGCATTTGAATCAGTGGATTCAGTCAAGCAGCCTGCCCTCCTCAGTGTGGATGGACATCACCAATGAGGGCCAGGATGGAACATAAAGCCAGAGAGAGGTTGGGTTTTCTTTCCATGCAACCGAGACATTGGTCTTCTCCTGCCCTTGGACTGAGACTACCATTCGCTCTCTTGGTTCTCAGGCCTTCAGACTGGTTGGCAGTTAATGGGACTTCTCGGCCTCCATAATTGAATGAGCCAATTTCTTATAATGAGACTTATTACAAGGAATTGGTTCTGTTTCTCTGGAGAACCTTGACTAATACAAAGCCTTATGCCTAAATAGGTGCTCTTCTATTTGATACCCGATTCTGCAGGCTGTCAGACCACTCGGCCTTGCCCTTCTCTCCTTCCTGAGTTAGATTTAATCACCCATCCCTTCCAGGGCACTCTCACCCAGGCCCTCATCGCCTTGTCCTCCTTTCACAGCTGTGCCTTCATCCGGATGCTGTCAATCCAACGTGTGCTTCCTCTCTGTGCTCTGGGGCTGATGGACAATGCCAGGGAAAATCACATAACCATGCTGAATTGGTTCCATTACAAATTTATAAGCTCTGAGCCTCTGTTGGGCTGCAGCGCTGCTCACTCATCTTTTAATTATCTCTAGTTGACTTTCTCTCACTTTCTTTTCAGTGGCTGCCCGTAATCTCCACTCATTCCACTATCTCCCTCCTCATTCCCAGCATATGTGCCAACTGAGGGTCACAGGGGAAACAGAGACTATCAGAGGTGATCTGATTCATGCATGTTCCTTGTTTTTCTCAATATGTCTATATTTTTGCCTATATTTGCTTCCTTTATTATTCTATCTGAAGGATTTATTAGTCATCACCAAAGTTAACCTTTTCATCAGTAACTGCTGATGTCTTTGCTTCCTTTCTTTTCTAGGAAAAGTTTAATTCCTTCTTTTATCTCTCTCTCTCCTGCCTCCCTCCCTCTCTTTTCTTCCCCCCACTCCCTATATACAAATATGTCCATATTACCTCTCCTTTACCTTTTTCCCCCCCTTTTCTCTCTACTTTGTGTTCATCTCAAGATCTGCCCTCTGGGCCCCTAGTGTCCTCACTGTCTAAGTGGTTCTTACTTGCTCTTGTCCATTGGCCTGTCCCTTCACTGCCAGTAAAATCATACAGGGGTACTTTAAAAAAAAATATCCATGGTTGCTCCTCAGCCTGTGACCCAGGCAAGGCTGACAACTCCTCTATTTCTTTACTGCATATTCACCTCTCTGCACATCCACCATTTGGACATCAAGCTAGCCCGCATTGGTGGAGCATTCCATTTGGAACGCGCTTTCTCCCCATGAAGTCCATGGCTATCTTCTCTCCTAGCTCACTTCCCACCCACATTTCTCTTTCATTGCCCTCTTGGCCTTTTCTCATCCGTTGGTGTTGCCATGTCTCTGCCCCTACCCATCTGATTTCACACTACACATTCTTCACTGGTAATATCACCCACTCCATTTCTTCCTTCTCGTGTCATCTCTGGCCCTTTTCTATCAAGGTGCCCGGCATTCCTCCTGCCCCCTCTACCTTGTCCAAGGTGCAACAGTGTGGAGGCATCATTGACGTCTTCTTTTCATACCTTGACCTACCTGGACAACAACATTTGTCAAGTCATCTCACTCCTGCTGGAAAGCCTCTGCCAGGTCTCAATATGCAACAAGAAAAGCCCAGGCCTTTCAGCCTGCACTTGGAAACCCTTCACAGCTTGGGTCCAGTCTACTTTTTAGCCCCATTTCTAGCCACTGCTTGCACCCCTGTTTCACCGCACTATTTGCTGAATAAATTCTTATCCTTATGTGCCTCTATTCATGCATTTTCTTGGACTCCCTGTCCATCTTTTCATCTATCTGGTGATTTTCTAATCAACTTCAAGGTCCAAATAAAATAGCAGGTCTTCCCAAAACACTTCACTCATTTATCTTCTCATAGAGCTTTATAACAAACTCAGACTAGGCACTTACCAAGGTGTCTACGGTCACTGATTTATTTTCGATCTCTCCTGCTTGATGGTGAACTCCTTGGGGCCAGGGGCCATGGCTCATCCACCCTTTTCTCTCTGGTTCCCAGCAAGTATCCTGGAACTCTGCAGGAGGCCAGTGGTGTTTGCAGAGTGGGAGCAAGAAGGATAGTGTGCACATGATCCAGAGAGAAAAGAAAAGCAGGAAGCAGGGATGTGATGGGACCTAGGGAGGAAGATCAGGACTTGGCTATTATGTCACGTGAAGCAAGTACTGAAGTTGCTAACAAAATACTCCTTGCTCCTGGTGTTACAGACAGAATGCTGACCTGGAGAGAGCCTGCGTCTGACACAGTATGTTATAAATTAGGGTTTTAAGCCTGTGTGCTGGGAAGGAACAGAATTGGATTATCTCCCTGCCCCAGGAAACAGCCCAGTAGTGAGCAGTAATGGGATCAACGTGCACTGACTGAAATTCTCTGCAACCTCCTGGGAAAGATCAATAGGAAGAAGTCTCTCTCGGGGAGAGGGTGTGTGGGCCTTGAGCTTAGAGAGAAAGAGAGACCTGTCAAGGCAGGTGACAGCCTTGGGCCTGCTAGGGCAGAGGTGGTGACAGAGCCCTCCTCGTTGGACTACTTTCCCACAGGCCTCTCTGCCAATTATGCTCAGCGAGTTCTCTCCTGTGCCAGGGCATCTCACAGAGCCACACAGCTCCTTTTCTTTCTCCTTCCCACTTCCTTCTACTCGTGGAGTCTTGTCCACATTGCCTTTCCAGCAACTTTCAACCATATGGTAGTGGATATTAGACATTGAAGATTTAAGGTATTGATTTCTACTCTATGTACCATATCCCAAAGACCCGTGGCATGTAGTCAGTTGTCATAATGGGAAAGGGTGCACCTGCAGGACTTGCTCTGTGTCAGGAGGGCAGAAGTTAGCAAGTTCCTGAGTCTGGTCCTCTGCCCACCTCTGCCTTTCATTAATGCTTCATTCATTCATTCATTCATTCATTCAGTGTATATATTTTTTAGTATCTACTACATTCCAGCCCCTAAGTTATGATGCCGGTTGGAGATAAAGGGGAGAGGAACGAGGTTCTCTGTTCCCATGGATGATACTTTTAGGAGAAGCAGAGGGAGGGGGAGGAGGGAAGAAAAAATAAATGAAAAGTTAATTTCATGTGGTGATGTGTTCTATGAAGAAAATAAAGCAGGGTGACGTGATAGGAAGCGAGAGGGTTAGTATTAGAAGGGACCACTATTGCAGCATTACCCCCAGCGACCAAGAGGTGGAAAAAACCATGTCCATCAACAGATTAGCGGATAAGCCAAGGTGGGGCAGTCATTAAATGGAATATTATTCGGCCATAAAAAATAATAAAATCCCAATACATGTCACAGTGTGGATGAATCTTGAAACATATGCTAAGTGAAATAAGCCAACACAATATAAATATTGTATGATGCCACTTACAGGAAATATCTAGAATATGCAAATTTATAGAGACAGTAAGCAGATCAGAGGTCACCAGGAGCTGGAAGAGGGGGAATGGGGATAGAGTTTCTGTTTGGTGTGATTAAAAAGTCTGGGAAAGAGATAGTGGTGAGGATTGCACAACATTGTGAATGCACTTAATGCCACTAAACTATACACTAAAAATGGAAAATTTTATGTTATGTATATTTTGCCATAATTTTTCAAAAGTAGAAGGGACACTTGCAGTGACAAGAAGGAGCCTTCTGGAGAGAGCAGCACATACAAAGACCTTAAGGAGGAAAGGGATCAGAAGATTTGTCTTCCATTGCTTTGGGCACAATAACTACCATGAAGTATTAAAAATGTATTTCTTTCTTTTAAAAAGGGCTCCAGAAAGTTGCTTATCATCACTGGCAGGAGTAATGAAGGGGTCTAAAAGCAATGATATGTGTGAGTTTGGGGATTTCAAAGACCCCAAACGCACTTCTCAGGAAAGCAGGGGTCCTCTGCAGCAGGTGGTATCACTCCCATCAGGCGGTGAGCATTTAAAAAAAATATTTTTATTGATTTCAGAGAAGAAAGGAGAGGGAGAGAGAAACATCAATGGTGAGAAGGAATCATTGATCAGCTGCCTCCTGCACACCCCCCACTGGGGATCGAGCCTGCAACCCGGACATGTGCCCTGACCAGGTAACCTCCTGGTTCATAGGTCAATGCTCAACCACTGAGCCATGCCAGCTGGGCAGGCTGGGAGCACCTTGATGCAGCCTGAGCTTGCCCTGTTTTGATTCTGTGCCTCCTCTGCCTGTATCTGATGAGTGACAGGCTGATTAAGTGGATGGTCCATGGCCATTTACTCATGGGACAGGAGCTATATGCTAACGGTGCTGAACCAACAACGGGGGAAATGGATTCTGTCCCTAGTTCTACCATTAGCTGGTGATATGCCTGCAGATAAATGGCTCAATCTACCTGAGCTTCAGCGTCCTTGTCCATAAAATGCATGCTTTGAACAAGATTAGAGATAAGCACTATATGTCATGCATATTCCTTTTCGCACGTCTAGCAGCTGGGCCAGATGGTGATGTGTGGGTGCCCCAGGCCTAAATGACCCTCATCCAAACCAACAGTTTTTACAATTTTGTTAAATTATTTATTTGGCCGGGGAGAAGGGAGAGGTCCAAAGCAACTGTTTTTTATTTATTATTGATAAAAATTGTTGCTCATTTACTTCAATAAGGCAAAGCTGAATTACTGAAAAATTCTCTGAAGTAATTTCTCTCTTGTACATGTTTCCCCCGGCCCTCTCCCCGCCCTCTCTTCGGGTTTCTTTAGCATACTTTATATTGTTTATAATGAAATTAACTTATCCTTCTGAGAAAAAAGTACCCTATCATGAGATATTCACGTTGAGAATTTTAGCTCCGTGGGACTGCATGAGGACGTGGCGAAAGGCCTCAGCAGGGATGGACTTGAAAAATGTTCATTTCAGGGTACCGTCCGCTTTGGTGGGAGTGAGACAAATCACATCTAACAGGTTTATCCCAGTGACGTTTAAGTGTTCCTTTCGGATGGCATCTCCCAGCAGCTGCCTGCAGGCCTGCAGCTCCTGCAGCTGTTCCACGCAGACATTGCTAATGGATCCCAGCACCCCTTCCTGCAGAGCCCAGATGGGGCTCCAGCTTCTGGCCACGTGGGCCAGGCAACCACTTTCCGCTTTGGATTCTATTAGCCATCCTTAGGCTGGGTGGATATTGTGATTCTTTCCAAAGCCAACATTTTAGGATCCTGTGATCCTAAATTTTACACAATTCAAGAGTAGTGACTATTTTGGGGTGGGGGACTGAGGAACTGACATGTAATTTGGTTTTAGACATGTTTATGTGAATGTCTACGCAGAAGTAAATGTTGGAAGTGAGAAAAATCTCTCTTAGACATTTCCCTGAAAGAAGAAACAATTTAAAAATATTATCTGGGAATATATTTTGGGCTGCTGTCTCACAATTTAAAACCTAGAATTCAGAGGGTGGACGGAGAACCCACGAGGAAAGGAAGACCTTGTCTTTCAGCGACGAGCAGCTTCAGCACTGGGCTGCGTGGGAGACAGGTGAGATCTGTAGACAGCTGAAAAGGTTTATTTATTATGTGAACCTCTCCAAGTGCGGCCCTTCATTGAGCCGAACATTGACATGGTCGGCACTGCAGCAGAGTAGCCTGTGAGCCCAAAGTCTGACGCTGAGAGCAGGTAAGGGAGATGAGCACCAACTTCAGAGATCAGCAGACATGGTGCTGAACTCTGTGGCTCTGGGAATAAGTCATGTACCATCTTGGCTTCTGTCCGCTCACCTGTGCAATGGGGATATGTACCACTTGCCTTCATTGTGTGCACCGAGACTTAGAGAAGAAATGGGTGGTGAGTCACCAGTTCAGGCGCAGAGCAAGCAAAGCATTACACACAATCTGGGTGGTTGAATGACTGATTCAGCAGAGGGTGTGCTTCAGGGACCCTGTCCAGTGAGGACTCTGTGGCCGCAGCACCACCAGGAGACTCCCAGACGGGGGACCAGAGACTGGGTCTGTGGAGGAGAAATGTTTGTCAGCTGGACAATCCAATAGGAAAACGGAGACAGAAATTATTCAAGGAAATGGAAATCAATACAATACTTTTTCACCTATCAAATGGGGTTGGGGAAATAATCATATTGCTGGTGGGATTAGAAATCAGTATGGCCATTTGGAAAGGCAGTTTGGAAGTGTTTGCCAAAATTCCACTCAGCAATGTACCTCCCCGTATATGATGGTTCTGCTTTATAAAAACCACCAAAGGCTTAGACACAGTCTTGGGAAGAAGGGGAGACCCTTGCTCTGATTTATATATGTATTTTTTTTAATTTTTATTTTTTACAGAGAGGAAGGGAGAGAGATAGAGAGCTAGAAATGTTGATGAGAGAGAAACATTGACCAGCTGCCTCTTGCACACCCCCTACCGGGGATGTACTCGCAACTAATGTACATGCCCTTGACCGGAATCGAACCTGGGTCCTTTCAGTCCACAGACCGACGCTCTACCACTGAGCCAAACCGGTTTCGGCTATATATTTTTTTATAAGGTGTCATTTCTGTCATGTTACATATGTATTCTTTGATTTATTGTCCATCTGTCCTGCCCGTTAGAACATAAGACCAGTGAGCTCAGGGGCTTCATCTCTCGTGTTCATACACATATCATCATGAAATTCAGAACATGGTATATAGAAAAGATCCTATAAAGGTGTAGAGAGAGAAGAAAAAACTTTCATATGCAGAACAGAGAAAAAAAAGTTGTTATATTTAAATACATAAAACCCTATCGATGCACTACTCTGAATCTTACTTTGTTAGTCCACAATTGTCTTGAAGGTCTAGCCATTGCTTATAGAGCTACGGCATTCTATTTAACTTCAGACTCTATCTCACTGCTTCATTGCAGGGATAGCAAACTGTCTCTACAGAGGTTATGCAGGAAACCTAACTGCGGCAGCCCAAGAGGAAGGTGTGTTATAATCAGACTAGAGGCCCTCAGCTTGGCCTACACCCTCTCACAACCCAGGAACTCTTGGGGGATGTTGCATCAGGCCGAAACTGGCAGTCCAACATCCCCTGAGGGATGTAGCAGTGCCTGAAGCGACAGGCAGCTAGGGAGGAGCCGAGCTGGGGTGGGCACCTTGCCACTCCCGCTCATCCTGGCCCCACTGCGCCTGCCACTGCTGCTTGGTAACGCCTCTGTGGAGATGGGAGAGGCCCCTGCCGCCACAGCTGTGCTCACCAGCCAGCCAGCTGTGAGCCTGGCATCTGGTGCCCATTAGTTAGCTGAGCAGCGTTCTTACTGTGGGAGTGTACTGACCACCAGGAGGCAGCGCCTGTGTTGAGAATCTGCTCCCTGGTGGTCAGTGCACATCATAGCGACCAAACGGTCAACCCGTCGCTTAGGGTTTTGTTTGTCTAGTTACATGGCCACATGGAATATTATATATGAGAAATAAAATCACCAAACAAAGCATGTACCTGGACTATATTTTATCAAAGAACTAGCAGTTTGTGAATTTGCCTATTGTCTTCTCATATTTAATATTCTCTCTCTACTTACCTCTCTCTCTCTCTCTCTCTCTCTCTCTCTCTCTCTCTCTCTCTCTCTCTCCTTCCTTTTTAATATAACAAATCTAACTAAGACAACTATTGATCTTGGCTTCTTTTCATGAATTTTTCCAGCTACATGGGCAAAAGCATTTCCTTGGTAGCTGTTGTTATTCCTTTAAGTCATGGATTCTTCCTTGTAATACAGCTTTGATTATTGTTTCTATTTTATTAGTTTTAATCTGTTTTCTTATTTATTATCATTTCTCTCATAGTTTTCAACTCTTGTTTCTAAAATACATCAGCTTCCATCTCCTCCCATACACAATATTTTTTTTCTCCTAAAATATAGGTTTCCAACCCAGATCTCTGTCCTAAACTTCAGATCCAAAGATCCAACTGTTGTCAAGTTCAGTTTTTCCCCTTAAAACCAGTTACTTCTCTTGACATTCAGCCTATCTAACCTTTAACCCCTGTGGAGTTAAAAATCATGTCACTTTATGGGGCTCATTGAGAAGGTTAGATGAAATAATGCAATTGATTGCTATTTAGAAGTAAAAAAAGATAAGGATGTAAAAATCTAATTGAGGAATTTAAGCGTGTGTAAGACTATAAAGCACACACTTTTGTCCTGGAACTTCTTAACTGTTTTCCTTTTATTCCCTGTAAGTTGCCAAGAAAGATTGAATAGCAAGGAAAAGGCCCCAGTTTTTTTTTTTTTTTTTTAAACTTTTTTTTTTTAAAATATATATTTTAATGATTTTGTACAGAGAGGAAGTGAGAGAGATAGAGAGTTAGAAACATTGATGAGAGAGAGTCATCGATCAGCTGCCTCTTGCACACCCCCTACTGGGGATATGCCCGCAACTAAGGTACATGCCCTTGACCAGAATCGAACCCGGGTCCCTTCAGTCCCCAAGCCGACGCTCTATCCATTGAGCCAAACCGGTCTCGGCCCAGTTTTTAATATGTCAAAATATTTGCATTCTTTCTCATACTCAATTTATAGTTTAGATGGGTATAAAATTTCAGATTGGCAGTAAAACTTCCCCCAGAAGTCTGAAGGTTTGGCTCTATTATATTCCAACCTCTAATATTGCTTTTTAGAGGCCTGTTACATTTCTGAGTTCTTATCCTATGCATGTGACCTATCAGTTTTCCCTATCTAAATATTTTAGATGCCTTTCTTTATTCCTGGGGTCAGGAAATTTCAAAATGCTGTGCCTTGTTTGGCTTTTTATTATTTACTAAAGGTCCAGTGCACAAATTTGTGGAGGTTGGCCACCAGCCCTGAAGAGGGAGCTGGCTCTTGGCCCCCTTGCGAAAGAGGTGGCATCCCCTGCCACCACGC
The DNA here is from genome assembly GCF_964339955.1 of Pipistrellus hanaki. Taxonomy (NCBI): domain Eukaryota; kingdom Metazoa; phylum Chordata; class Mammalia; order Chiroptera; family Vespertilionidae; genus Pipistrellus; species Pipistrellus hanaki. The sequence continues at coordinate 40,898,016 of NC_140518.1, forward strand.
CTGGTTCCCTGTCCCAGCCCAGCCCAAAGGCCCCAGCAGGATTTGGAGAGGAGGTGATAGTCACCAGATCAGGCCGAGAAAGAATGGGCACTGACACCGCTGTCGGCACCCCACCACTGTGCAGTTCCCCATCTCTTCCCATCCTCCTTCCCTCGCTGTCACATCACCACCATGGTGGGCGGGCAGCCTTTGGGGAAGGGAAAGGATGGGAGTGAGACAAAGCCTGTGGCGAGGGCTGACTTTCAATAGATTGCAGCGAGGGAACTGCTCTGCTACATACAAAACCCCAATCCAGAAGCAAGTCTCTATGAATGGTTTAGCACCAGAGACTAATGGGGGCCATCCAGTTGGGGGGAGGGGCCATGGGAGGTTGGCTGTGGGAGCACAATGACCACCAGGGTGCAGCTCCTGCATTGAGCATCTACCCCCTGGTGGTCAGTGCGCATCATAACAACTGGTCGACTGGTTGTTCCAGTCTTTCCAATTGACTGGTCGAACCAGTCTCTTAGGCTTTTATATAGAGAGACTAGAGGCCCAGTACACAAAATTCGTGCATGGGGGGATCCCTTAATTCCGTCCTGCACCCTCTTGCAATCCGGAACCCCTTGGTGGATGGACATCCCTCTCACAATCTGGGATTGCTGGCTTCTAACCACTCACCTGCCTGTCTGTTTGCCCCTAACCACTCGCCTGCCTGCCTGAGTGCCCCTAACTGCCTGCCTGAACACCCCTAACTGCCTTTGCTCAACGCCCCCCCCCGCCCCCCCCATGGCTTCATCCAAAAGGATGTCCAGAAGGTCATTTGGCTCTCTGGATTAATTAGCATATTACTTTTTTTATTATTATAGATTATGCCAAGTATTTTAAGGGCTCTTACAATATGGACATTTGTGTCTTTTAGTTCTAAAAAATGTTTTCCTATAATTTCCTTTGGTGAATTCCTTTTCTTTATTTTCTCTGTTGTTAAGAGGTCCAATTCACTAAATATTATAATTTCTGAAAAAATACTATATTTTTTCCTCCACTATTTTCTACCTCTTGATTTTTTGGTTTGTTTCAGGGATATTTCCTCAACTTTATGTTTTAGTATTGAATTTTGTTTATTAAAAGTTTTGGTTTCTGAAAATTATTTCTTTGTCTTTGAAATAATCATTTGTCTAGTATGCTGGGTTATATTTTATAATATGCAGTTTATAGGGGCAATATCTTCTTCCCCCCTTCCACCCCCGATATATTACTTATGTATTTTCTTCTGTGCCTCCAGTCATGTCTGTGTCACCCAGTTTCTTATTTATACTTGTCTTGCTCTCTGCCTTTGTGTTAGAGTCCTTTCTCAAGCGTCTGGTTATTCTTTTCTCAATATTTGCTCTTATTGTGGTAAAATCTACAATATATAAAACATGCCATTTTACCATGTTTGTGAGCATACATTTCAGCGGTATTAAGCACATTCTCATTGTTGAACCATCACCACCATGGATGGGCAGAACTTTTCAGTGTCCCAAAGTGAAATTCTGTACCTACTAAACCAGACTCCCCGTTTCCCTTTTACTGAGCTCTGATTACCACTGTTCTACTTTCTTTCTTCGAAATTTGGTTACTCTCAGAACCTCACTTAAGTGGAATCACAGTATTTGTCCTTTTGTGTCTGGTTCATTTCACTCATCCTAAAGCTGTCAAGGTTCATCCAGGTTGGAGCATATGCCAGGATTCCATTACTTTTTTAGGACTGAATAATAAGTCAAGGTATGTCGGCATCCCATGTTGTTTATCCATTCACCCATCGATGGGCACCCTTCCATGTTTTAGCTACTGTGCGTAATGCTGCTATGAACGCGGGTGTGCAAATAGCTGTTTTAGTCCCCGATTTCAATTCTTGTTATTTATTTTTAAACCGAGGTGGTAAAAAAATTATTAGAAACTGGGTGTGCATATTGGTGCTGCTTGCCAGAGAGCTCACAGTGATGAGAAGGGGTCTCGCTATCTGTTCATCAGAGCACCCAGGAGAGACCTGGGAAGAGCGTGTCCATTTCAAAGGCGTGTCCCTCAGGCTCATGCTTCTCCCTTTCATACATCTAGCGGTAATATTTACCACTGCAGCAAAGTGTCTAGTACAGTGCCTGGAACTTACTGAGAAAATGGCATGTGGGTGACAGTCTTTCTCAACTTCCGGATGCAAGGTCCTCATACTTGGATGCTGCACTGATCATTGTAGTAATGCTTTGGGAGGTCAGGAATAGGGTGGCGGTGGGGAGGGCTACACGGTTACCTAATAGTATACTGGTAGATCTGTTGAATTGCCTTGATACTTGGATACTCTTCGAATATACATTCCTTGGTGGGCTCTGGGAGCTGAGGCCTTATTTTATAAGCACCTGCTGCTTAAATAACTGTGTAGCTGCTACTTCAAGAGTAGCCAAATGATGGCTGCACCCTGGCATGTTCCTGGAGATGCCAACAGCACAGGAAGCTGGGCATGGGGCTGGGAGTTGAGAGGGAGCACATATTGGGGAGGCTGGGTTCTTGCTCAGCGCCTCCACCCCTGTGTTCTGTACTTTGAGATATTCTGTCCAGCAAACCAACTCGCTATTTCAGTAGGTTTCATATGGAAAAAAGGTCACTTGTGTTTTTATTTAAATGGTCTTTTTCTTTGAAAGTAAAGATAACTTTCTTTAGAGACTTTCCTCATGCAGGGTCCTGGTATCTCGCTTCATCCAGCTTTTGAGCCCAGCACCCTGAGGAAGGGAGGGTGGGGGAAGTGGTGGTGGAGCCTAGCAGATGGTGTTTGCCTCAGTCTCTTCCTGAGTTGCCTGGAGCCACCAGGGACGAACGAGGAGCGAGAAGCGAGCCATTGCTGTTCCCCGCATGCCCTGGCACCAGGCTTGGGCTGCCATGGGCCCATCTCAAGGTGCCCGGGCACCTGCTTTTAAAGGATGTTCTTTCCCATCTTCCTCCTCTGCTGCGGGGGAATTTATGTGGAGTCTGTGCGTGTCTGTTTAAATTTGCCCCCACTGATGCTACATTTATTTACTTTATTTTACTTTGCAGGTACATTTTCATAGAATGAGGGAGCTGGGAATAGCAAAAGGTCTATATTTACAAAATAAAGGGAATAGGAAAACAATAAGGAAGGAGGGGAGGAAAACCTCACATTTCCCAAGTTAGGTTCAACCTTTGGGTCCAGGAGTTACTATAGTAACCAGTCCAAGGGACTAGTGACCAATCAGAGGGGATATCAAGGCACAAAGATCTGCAGCCTTTATAAACGGTAGGGAAAAGGAACTCATTGGGACCCTTTCCCCCTCCCCACGTGGCAGTCTGTACTTGTTCTTCAATAAATTTCCACCTTTGCTATACCATCTTCCATCCGTGGATTCATTCTTCGACTCCTACGGACGAAGAATCGGGGAACCTCCCTGCCCAGGGCAACACAGTGTGTTCCAGTCCAAACATTCCATTTCGTAATGGTGCTGTGGTCTTTGTGGTAACTAGCCCCACCTTGAAGGTATTCAGGAGCCCACCATGAGCTGTCTCCTAGCTGATCTTATCACCCAGCAAGTCCCAAGGGATTAAGGAGCTCTGTGTTGGGAACCAGGGTCAAAGAGCAGCTATTAGAACAAAAGGTGCTCCCTTCATCCCTATTACTGAGGAAGTTACTGGGTGTAGGTGCCCTGTGTCAGAAACCTGGGGCAGAGACCAAATACATGTATTTCTTATTGTCCCATTACGACTACTCCACACATTTTTAAAAAAATAAATTCTCCTGATGTCTCTGGCAAGCTTTAGCAAAACACACTTTCACCACCAATGTATGAAAATACCTATTTATATCAGTTTTGTAGAACATTATTTATCTCTTTAATGTTTGGTTGAACAATGATACTACACTATTGTTTTTAATTCCCATTTTACTTATTTACTCACTGAAGAATGATCAACACGTTTTCATATGCTTACTAGCTGTTATTATTATTTTTTCCCCATGAATGTCCCTGTCATATTTTCCACTTAATTTTTATTCTGGATTGTTTGCTTTTTTTCTTATTGATTTGTGGGGACTCTTTATATACCTGGATATTAATCTTGAGTCTACTATTGCAAATATTTTCCCCAGTCTGTTGCTTAGTATTTTACCGGAAATCTTAATATTTTACTAGAAAAAAATTAAATATATTTTAATATTTTAATAGTTAAGTTAGTGATTTTTTTTTTTTTTTTTTTTTTTTTTTTTTTTTTGCTACACTCAAAATTTTTGGGGAGGTCTTACTCAGAGGGTCTTTCTGAATTCAAACTTACAGAAATAAATATTTTGTTCATATTATCTTCTACTTAGCTCATGTTTTTCTGGGATGTATTTTCATGAGTGGTGAGACAGGTAGAGTCCTCACTCACTTACACAAGATATATTCACTGAGGATTGCCATTTGTTGGGAACTGTGCTGGTTGCTATGGAAATGGCATGTGGGTGACAGTCTTAGAGTAATAAGACAGCTCCTGTTCTTATGTGGCTTACATTCTAACGGAGGCAACAGGCTGTAAACAAGTAAACGTTTAAACTAGATATATTTTTATTGAATTAAATGTTCAGTGGAAAATAGGCTCTTATCCTGGAGAATGACTTCTTTTGGTTGAATGTTTAAGGAAGCTCTCTTTCTGGAAGTGACACTTGAGCTAAACTCTGAAGGACAAGAAGGAGCTGTCTGGCAGAGGCCCTGAGTTACAACCAGTGATGGGTGGGTACAAAAAAGTCAAAACACCTTCTTAACTATTTCCAGACATTTCATAACATGAAGACGGATGCCATGAACTGAAGTCACGTGTGTGTTCCACGGCCAGTTCCATGTGCAATGCGATCAGCCCTGTTCTCTGTTCTGGTGATTACGGATCGGTGTTAGTTTTAAGGATTGTAGGTTTTCACCTCTTCTCAATCGTCCTGGGAACTTGAGTGACAACCCTGAACAGGTTGCACTAGGGGGATGCCAGCTGACATCATTTTGAACAAGAAATCTCAGCTGACTTTTTGTTGGAGGTTGAGCAGTAATGCCTTTTATAGTAGACTAGTACTCCCTTGCAAGTGCCTATTGTATTTTGCTAAATACACAGTGTGAATTAGGACAGCACAATGTGAATTATCACATTATTTTATAGGATCTGAGTAGGTCAAAACTAAATATACCTGACTGTAAGTCCATCCCACTGCCACCCAACAGACCCCTGGCTTTGTTTAGAATGACTTTCCTGGTCTCTTCCTTTCTCTCAGGCCCACTGCATTCCTTAAAAAGAAACCTGGGTTGACTTCAACACATGAATGAATAAGTGGTTAAGGTTCCAAGGTTCTAAGCCATGTCACATAGCTGTGAACAATTTACTCTGAAGGGTATAAAGCAGATACCACCTAATGCCCACAAGGGTTATAAAAAATGATTTTATATAAAAATGATTTTATAAAATGTCTGCTTTTGAGAAATATAAATTTCAAAATCTAATTGTTTTTTTTGGAAGACTTAACAATTCAGCAAAAACATCAGAAAACAATTGCAGCCATTTCTAAATACTCAGCAGGCATTCGCCAGGCAAGGAAGTGTGTTGGCATGTTATATATATGAGGGTTGGGGTTGGGGGAATTCTTTGGGGGCGGCATTACTCTAAGCCCATGGGGCAGCAGAGGTAAAAGCCTGGAGGTAGGAGAGGACACAACACAAGTAGAAAGACAGCTACAAGTCAATTAGAAGCAGGAAGGGGTGAGATTGTAAGCTCCATTAGACTGGGAATTTTGATTACCTAACTCAAGGAATTAGCAAACTATGGCCCAAGAGCCAAGTGCCTTTGTGAATAAAGTTTTATTGGAACACTGCCATGCTCCTTTGGTTACACATGGTCTGTGGCTGCTCTGGGACTACAAAGGCAGAGCTGAGTCACTGCTGCAGAATCTGTATGGCAAGCAAAGCCAAAAATGTTTACTAACCTGCCCTTCCTAGAAAAAGTTTGCTGACTCCTGTTGTAAGTCACCGCCATGCCCCCTGCAGGTAGGTTCCAGTGGAATGCCTGGCACATGATGGGCGCTCAGTACAGTAATTTACACTGAATGAAGCAGCCACTGGAGTTCAGGTCATGAAGGGGCCTGTCTTTGGTCCTTCCATTTAGGAGATGGAACATTATGGTAAAAGTGAAACATTTTTGAGCCATTCATTCATTCATTCATGCATTCATTTATTAATTCTCACTTCTTGAGACTCACCTCAAGCCTGCATTGACTTCTCTGTAGTGTGTTTCTATAGAAAACTGGGCAAAACATTCACCACACTGTATTCTCATATACAGGCAGTCCTCGGTTACATCAGACTCAACGTATGTCTGTTCATGGTTAAGTTGCCATCTCCCATCGTATATATTGTAATAAAGATGTAATATGCAAATGACTGTAACATCATGAAGCACAAGGACCTACCCTGTAACGACCAGATCACGGATCAGCAGGAGGGTGGGGCAGTGAGATACAAGAGGGGGATAGCTACAAGAGGGGAATAGCTACAGGAGGGGGCAGGGCAGCAAGCTATGAGGGGTGGGATGGGGAAAGGGAGTGGTGGGGAGCTACTAAAGGGCGGCAGCAAGCTACTGGCAAGCTACTGGCACACGGATTCGTGCACAGGGTTACTAGTTTATTTATATATATAAAAAAGTTCCATCATTTTGATGTATGTACATATGTTCTTTATGTTTTTATTATTTATTTACCACAAGTAAAAGTCAGAAATTGTTATCTTTCTTTTAATTTTATTTTTTTTTTTTTTTTACTGTTTCACTTCATTACTGCTGAGTATGTGCTCCATGTGAGTGATGTAGGTACTTATGTAGGTGGGTTCCCACTTACAGCGAAAATCGCGTTACATCTCACCGTAGGAATAGATCTCCAACCTAACCCTAGGACCTTCTGTACCCACTGGCTTCCTTCTCTAGACTGAGATCTGCTTGAAGGTAGCAGGTATTTCCTCTTCCTTTATTTCAGGCATAATGCTTAAAGGCATAAAGATAAATACTTTTTGAATGATGAAACAAGCATTTGAAAGAACCAAGGAATCTGGAAATAATGCTGACTTAGGAGACACTTGTGTTCATAAGAACCATGTGAAAGTGCTTTGTAACCTGGAAAGGCTTATGCAAATGGAAAAACCCTCTTATTGCTTAAAAACTTTCCTACTTGTGTGTGAATGCTAAGTGGGTACGCTCCTTTAGATAGCTGACAAAAAAATGAGTGCCGTTTGGGGTCCAGGCAAGTCTGAGTTCACACCTCAGGGTTTTTTCCATCCGTTTCTACAGTGATGAGCCCAACCCAGGGGCCACACTTTTAATAAAGCAATGAAAACTAAAAACTTTTATTCAATACTATGGGAAAATGCCCCTTCTTACCATTTGAATGAATCCTATTTTTCAATAGAAAAATGTCCCTGAGCAAAGTGGCTCTGCTTTTAGTCCCTGCAATGCTAATGTCTGGGCATATTTGGGAAGCAGTGATGCAAACATTAAAATAATTATTTTTGGTCGTATAGATTTCTGTGGTACTTAAACTGAGTTTAAATGTATTATCTCATTCCATAACCAAAATAGGTAGGGAGATATTGTTAAGTACATCATCCGAGTTAAACATCATTATCCAGCAATTCCATTCCTAGGTATATAACCCAAAAGAATTGAAAATGTGTTCAAATAAAACCTATACACAGATGTTTATAGGAGCACTATTCACAATAGCCAAAAGGTAGAAACAGTCTAAGTGCCCATCAACAGATTAATGAATAAACCAATGTGATACATTCATTCAATGGATTATTATTCAGCCATAAAAATGAATGAAATACGGATACAGGATACATCGTGGATGAATTTTGAAAACATTATGCTAAGAGAAAGAAGCCAGACTCCAATGACCTCATAGTGTATGATTTAATCTATATGAAATATTCTGAATAGGCGAGAACATAGAGACAGAAAGCAGGGACTTGGGAAAGGGGGGAGTGGGGAGCAACTGCTTCATGGGCACAGGGTGAATGAACTGATAAGGCACTAAATTGTGGTGATAATAGATCGATATTGTCCATGCAATTGTATTGTATACTTTAAAATGGTAAGTTTTATGTTATGTGTATTTTATTACACACACACACACACACACACACAGATGTTAACCATATTTTATGAGTCTCAGATATGTGAAGGCTTGCCCAAGTTCACACAGAGAAATAGCACCAGAGCTAGGGGTCAGCTAGACCTGTTTGAATAGGTCAGTATGCAGAGGACACAGAAGAAAAAGAAGTGAGGGACACAGCCCTTTCTTCCCCCTGAGGTCTTTCCTGTGCTGGGCCAGCGGGCAGGTGAGCCCTGCAACTCTAAGCCCCATTGGAGACCACGTGCTCAGACTTGTGGACCACAGGTTAGATGGTCCTGGCTGGGCGGGCACCTGGCACACAGAGATTTGGCCTCAGCCTTCCAGGTAGGATCCTGCTCTGTGTTTTGAGAGAAAGCAGAGAAATCACTTTCATCCCAACACCCCTCCTCAGCCAGTCGGATGGCTCTCTCCTGTCACTCTGGAGGCTTTGTTCTTCTACTCCTTACTCTCTTGTAAGAGCTGGAAGATCACCTCTTAAATTAGACCACCTGCGATGACAGAGGGGTGGGTGGGTACTCATTCAACAGTGGGCATCCACTGCTCAAAGCTGTCTGTCCTTTTTTGCCCTCTGTCCCCTCCACAAATCTTTCAGGCCCAGTTACTTAAGACTTCCAGATTTTTCTCCTCAACACCCTTACCTCCTGGGGTCTTGTGGAGCTATAGATAACGGGAACTTCTTCCCTGCAGAAAGGAAGCAACATGGCAAATTCTGCAACTGAAAATCGAAGGCTTTCTCCAGTCCCACTCTCAGTTCAGTCCCAGTGCACTCCCCTCTAATGGAGTCTGAATTTTCCTGGGGATGTGTCACCGTCCTCCCACCCAGTCCACTGACCTTGTGAAGTTGTCCCCAAGGGCTGTGCTCAGCACGAGAAGGGGAGAAGCTGGGACTTACCAACAAGTGACCATTCTACAGGTGAAGGTCAAGGAGTCCTTCAGCAGGGACTGAGGCCGGGGCTTGGAGAAGCTTCCCCTTTGTGCTCGGCTCTTGGCTCTCTCCCAGGAGGGAGGGTCCCACCTGCAGTTCTCTGTGCACAGCGCTCACCTTTCCCCACCTGCTCACACTCTGTGAAAGGTTCCTGCATCACAGTCCTCTCTCTACGAGAAGCCCCAACCAGAAGGTGCACTTACAACTCTAATGATGGAGAGGATCTGGCTGTGTCCTCCTCCTCCTAGATGAACCAGAGGGACACCGTGTGACAGTGAGCTTACAGAGGTGACCAGGAGGAGTGTGAGGAGGTGTCCCAATTATTCCATAAGAGACGTATGCACAGGTGACCTAGAGAGTGCCTCAGCCAGTAATCTGACACGTATGACCCAAGGTACTTAATTAATATTCCACCAAGCATAAATTACACAGAAGACAAACATGCAATGTACAAATCACACATGGTTTATTTACCAGAGTCCTGGTGGGTTCCAGACCTCGGTAGGCCACCTGGGGATCCAAACTGACAGACACACACACACACACACACACACACACACACACACACACACACGGTTCACGGAGGACTTTGCAGCTGCAGCTCGGCTTCAGTTGAGGCCTCTTGTGACGGCTCACGGTCCACGGCTCACGGTTCAGGGCTCACAGCTCGGGCAGAGCTTGACAGGTACAGGTGGGGAAAGTGGAGAGCGACCGTCTGTGGAGGAGCCGAATGAGAGTCTCTGATTTTCTCTGGGTCTTGCTCCTTTTATGTGCTCAGATGGGCGTCTTCAGTGTGTCTTATCAGCTGGTCCCAGGAGCCTTGCTATCTAGTCTTACATATGAGGTACAGATCACTTTGTTTTCTACATACAGGCCACTCAATTTGGTTACATTCCATTCCATATTTTCAGATGTCACACTTCAATTCCACACTTTAATACTTATTCTATATTGTATTTTATCCTTACTACTATTGCTATAACAGGAGGCTCTGCTTTTATGGACTAATGCAGAGACCCAACCTGACAGACTGTATTTGGGTGTCCAAGCCAGTCCCAGCCTTTGGTTCACACTCAATTCCATTGGCCTCTTCATCAATTTATTTCTCAATAGACTAATTGATTTTGTCAATGCTAAGCAGACGGAGCTGGCTCCGCTCATGGGGAAATCCCATGGGTTCATTTATTTCCTCCTGACCCAGAAAGAGACTTTGCACATCGCAATTTCTTGCTGCCTGCGGCCAGAGGTGCGCTGAGTCCTTTCTGAAGGTGACCTCTCTCTCTTTCTCAAAACTCAACAGCCACGCGGCTCCTGTTCCCCTCTCGGGTTTCTTGGTGAGGGTGAGCTGCTCTGAGGACGGACCCAGGCACCCCACGCAGCTCATGAAAATTTGATGTGTGCAATAAAGCCTGTCCTGCTTAATGCAGCCAGCCCCTCTATCCATGGAGCTAATGCCCTTTTGGGAAATGCTGTGATTTAAGCTGAAATGTCGGGGAACGGGTGGGTGGGGAGGAAACGTGGGGCTCTGCCATACAACCCCTATCTCCAGCCACTTAATAACCTGGCCGAGAGCCACGATCGATAGAGCCGCCAGCCAGGCTCCAGCCCCTCGCTGCTTCCCCGATCAATCAGCAAGCTTTAGCGAGCCCCCGATTGGAATTTATGTCACTTAAAAAGGATGGGCGCCTGGGCCAGTCCTGGGGAGGCTAATTGACTCCTCCTGGGCACCGTGATTGGCTTCCCGTTGGGGACCAGCAGCCTGTGGACCGAGGCAGCTGCTAGGCCTTCCCATGTGCCCAGGAAATCAGTGTCCGCACAGCACCCACTCGCCTCCACATTGTCCTCGCCACCCGTCATTCCTCCATCAATTAGTAGCACTTTAAAAATAAAAAATAAAGTTGCGATTTAGAGGAAAGAGAACAATTGGAATCTTTAAAAGGTGGTAAGCTTTTTACATCATTTTCTTGCATTTATTCTTATAACAAATTTATGAGGTCATTATAATGATGCCTCATTTTTTTATACAAAGCAGTGCAGCAAGGCCACCCTGCCCGCCACGGGAGGCAAGAGTGAGCCCCACGCATGGCATGTGCGCCCTCAACCTGCCCAAAAAACCTACCAGCCATGCTATGATGGGCAGTGTGCCTGAGCTTCCCCAAACTTCTAAGGAAGCCTTTTTGTTGGGGGGTCCCCCATCTGACCCCCAGCAGCCCTCCAGGCACACCACAGGAACACAATGCCTTAGGAGAGAACGGCTTCTCCCTTTTCTCATCGGAGACATCTAACCGCTTTCCAGTCCTATGACAGTATCTTCTCCAGGGAGGAGAAGTGACTTCTCAAAGCACTAGCACTGGAGAGAGGAATCTGGCCTCGGTGGTCCAGGCCCCTCCTTGTTTCTCTCTTAGGTGCTGGCTTCTGTGCATTCTTACTTCTCCACGTGGTCAACGGCTGTCTGCCTCCTTCCCTGGGGTGTGTGGTGGGAGAGATGGAGATCTAAAGTTGAACCGGAAGTTAATTTCCTTGGGGGAGGGCCTATTATTATGGAGTACTTGTTGCCACTGCCCCCAATGTGTGTTGCTAATAAAAACAGCTACTGCTGTGGTTCTCATCGATTTTTGCCTCAGTTGATTTTTGCCTGAGCTTCCCCAAACCTCCTCACCTTCAGGGCCAGAACCTAACGGAGCCCCAGACACCCAACCTTCCCTGAGCTTCAACACATTTGGCCTCACTACCTACCAGATGCCTGGAGTCCTTCACAACTAATCCTATCTCTTTCTGCATCTTTAGCCGGGTCTCAAGACACATCCACAAGGCCAACTCCACTTCACCTGGGGACAGGGGACAGGATTGGGGAGCTTTGAAGAAGGTGCTTACCTCCCCTCCCCTTCTTCACCACCCTCCTGCCACACATACTGGGGGGTGGGGGTGTTGGGGGGAAGGCTCCTGACTCGGTGGGTGTACCCTCCACTGTGCTTTAACCTGTGGGAGGAGACTGTCTGCCCTTTGTGTTTGGTTGGGGGCAGGGGACCCACAGACTGCGCTTCTCAGTAAGGCGACAATGGATTTACTGAGAAATGGAATCTCTGGCCTCTAAACTGAACCTCCCTGAGGTCAGGGAATGCTCTCTGGGAAATCACTGGGTTCAGCACAGACTCTGGCACATAGGAGGGGTTCAAGAATATTGTGGAGTGGACAGAAGAAAGAAAGGAAGAAGAAATGGAAGAAGAGAAGGAGGGGAGGATAAGAGGGGAGGGCAAGGGTTGTCTGTGGGAATTGATCCAGTATGGGAACCCTGGGAAATGGTTGATAAAGACTTTCACTGTGGGAGGGAGGGTGTTGAATCCAGGTCAGGCCTTGCTCTTATACTAACAGCACAGAGAAAGGGGAAGGCATGTATTATTATTATTGTACTACTGGACAATTAGGCAGTTATCTTTCTGTTAAAACCCAAAGCTGTTCCTCCCGTCTGAAAAGAAATAGTTTTAGTGATGTGACCATTTCAATTTTGAGCCGGAGACAGATTTATGCACAGAAAAATGGAACATTTCTTTGAGAATGACCGTATAATTTAAAGCCCAAATGATCATATTAAGGGCTTAGTTCCTATTATGCCTGCTCTGAAGCAGGGAGAGGCAGAATGCCTGCATGCTGGCCCGCAGTCCCCTGAAGAGCCACCTTCTCTCCTTGCGGTGACCTTGGCTCTCAGAGCTGCCACAGCCCCCAGATCGGATGTTTCTGGAGCTGAATGAATAGCGGGCACGTGTTTCCTTGGCTACTGAACTCAGAGCACAGTGCAGACAGGGCCCTCTCCTTTAGCCCCACTCAGGCGGACACCGTCTCTATGACATGAACTGCATGGCTCATTAAATGCATGACTAATTAGCAAGCCCCATGCCTCTCCATCCAGAGGAGGGACTGCCATTTTGTCGGGGGAAGGAGAGGATTCAGCTTTTTTCTTCTCATGCAAATCCCTTTGTAGATTGCTCCTCCTGGTCCTCCAGTGAGCCTCCAGGGCAGCCCTCCAGGCACACCACACTGAACACAAGGCCTTAGGAGCGAACCGCTTCTCCCTTTGGAAAACGTCCATCCTCTTTCCAGTCCTATGACAGTGTCTTCACCAGGGGGGAGGAGTGACTTCTCAAAGCACTAGCACTGAAGAGAGGAATCTGGCCTTGGTGGTTCAGGCCCCTCCTTGCTTCTCTCTTGGGTGCTGGCTTCTGTGCATTCTTACTTCTCCACGTGGTAAGCGACTGTCTGCCTCCTTCCCTGGGGTGTGTGGTGGGAGAGATGGAGATCTAAAGTTGAAACGGAAGTTGATTTCCTTGGGGGAGGGTCTGTTATTATGGAGTCCTTGTTGCCTCCCGCCCCCAATGTGTGTTGCTAATAATAAAACTACTGCTGTGGTTCTCATCCGAATTTTGCCCCAGTTGATCCAGACTTGGAAGGAGAGAGGGGATTGGTCATTAGCACCATACACTCCATCATCCATCTCCAAGGAGCTCATAGTCTACTTGGGAAGCAGAGAGTACATCCAATAAAACAGGGATAAGGAGGATGCATAAAAAGTGCTATGGAAGCCCACATGAGCCACATCTAACCAAGAAGACTTGAAGGATGCCTAGGAATTAGCAGAGGAAGTGAATTACCAGCAGTCAGTATGGCTGGAACCTGTGGTGGGAGGAGACAAGCAGAAGCCGGGTAATAAAGGGCGTGTAGGTCTTTGTACAGTTTGGATTTTATCTTGAGAACAATGGGAGCCACAAAGGGTTTTAAGCAAAGAATGAATGAGAGAATTGATCATACTTAGAAAAATTGCTCTGACCTGTGGTGTGGAGCAGTGTTTTCCAAAGTGTGGTACACGTACCCCCAGGGGTACGAGAACAGTTTGGTGGGGTACGCGTTGCACCGGAGTTTGGCGGGGATATGCACTGCACCGTGCTTAGCTGCGCCTAATTCTACGTTCTCATGAGTACGAGGGGTACTCAGTGTTACAAAAATGATAGAAGGGATACACATATGTCAAAAGTTTGGGAAACACTGGTGTGGAGTGTTCCAAGGTGGGGGATGTCAGCCTGCAGGCTGTATAAGGCCCATGAAATCATTGGGTCTGGCCCTGCCAAGGCCAGGTAGGGGTGAGTTAATTAAATGTCTGATCAGATATAGCAGGCTAATTACTAAGTTGATAATTTTGTATGGCCCACAAGTGATGTTATAAGTATCCAAATGGCCCTTGGCAGAAAAAGGGTTCCCATCCCTGGTTTACAGAAAGGCAAACATGGAGCATGCAGTGTTTAGGAGACTGCTGAATTACTCCAGGTGAGGCGATGGTGGCCTGGAGGCAGGTATCAGCATAGATAAAAGTGATTGGGGTTGAGAGACATTTGGCTGGTAACATCAATACAGCTTGGTGTGAAGCATCCATCCTATATAAAAACTGCTGTTTGAAATTTTAACTCTGATATTTGGCTTCTGTAAATGCTTGCTTGCTTAAATAATAAGGAAAATAAGACTATTCCCACTTCAGAGAGGCCATTCAACCTTCCCCGGACAAAGTTATCAGTACTGGCACCAGGCCAGGCCTTTGGTTGAGATCTCAAGGCCCGGGCCATAGGGGCTCTTTAAGAACTTGCAAAGGGGGCCAGAAACACCCCATATTTGGGAAACAAAGAAGGTAAAAACATATAAATAGGGGAAATTCCTCCATGCTGGGGCCCAGAATTTGATAGACTTTTTACTCTGGACCCGAGCATAATAAATATAACTCCATCTCTCTAATTATTGCTTGGTTCTTCTCCAGTTTTCTGTAACAGGTGAGTGATGAACTGGGTGGGGGAGCCTAAAAAGAGGTCTTTGGTGACTCCCAGGGGTCTGGTGTGGGTTCTGGGTGGATGGTGCACCTTTCATTAAAACAGGGAACCAGAAAGGAAGAAAAGTTCTGGAGGAAGATGTCGAGTTCTCCCTCGCACTTTTGGGTGTAGATGCCAGTGGGATGATATCCAAGTGAGAATATTTGTCTGGTAAGGAAGCTAAAAGAATGTGCATCTCAGGGAGAGATCTAGAAGTAATGGATGTGACCTAACAGGTGAGCTCTCCCAGGTAGAAAGTATAGAATGAAAAGAGAAGTGGACCGAGGACAGAATGCCAAGGAATACACGTTGAAGGTTCAGGAAGCAAAAAGAGAAGCAACAGAATCAGAGGAAGAATGGTTAAGGGAGCAGATGGGAAACCAGGAGAAGCTGTTTGAAACAACTCTAGGTGGAAAACAGGAAAGCATGCTGCCCAAGGGAACAAGGAGGGCTTCTTGGTAAGTATGAAGATCCCGTTTGTATTTTGAGTACATTAATGTGGCTGGGTTGGGCATGGACGTTAACTCCACCTAGAGTTCTAGACTCTAGGGCAGTGGTTCTCAACCTTCCCATTGCCTTGACCCTTTAGTACAGTTCCTCATGTTGTGGTGACCCCCAATCATAAAATTATTTTCGTTGCTATTGTTAATGAATCGTATTGTAATTTTGCTACTGTTAATGAATCATAATGTAAATATCTGTGTTTTCCGTTGATCTTAGGTGACCCTGCTAGTGGTTCCCAACTTGGTTGAGAGCTGCTGCTATAGAGCCTAAGGCCATCGGAAAACACAGATATTTACATTATGATTCATTAACAGTAGCAAAATTACAGTTATGAAGTAGCAACGAAAATAATTTTATGGTTGGGGGTCACCACAATATGAGGATCTGAATTAAAGGGTTGAGGCATTAGAAACATTGAGAACTATCACTCTAGAACCTTCCTTCAGAGCATTCCTTCCTCCATGCTCAGCCTTCACGTTAGGTCATACCTCTCAAAGCACCAGTTAGTTCTGAGTAGATGGGGACACACAGGGCTTCTAAGTAAAAATTTCAGGAACTGTCTCTGGCCTTTATTAGCTGCAAAATCAATTGATTTCCAGGACCCTGCAGTTCAGGGACTGCTGGGCTGTGTTTGCAGGTGGCCCCCTCCCGCTCCCTCTGAAGGCACGCCATTACCCTTTCTCTGTCAGTGATTGCAGCCTGGAGACCCCTGCAGAGGGCTTTCAGCAGCTATGGATTCCCTGGGCCCTGCCCACCATCTAAATTAGAATCTCCAGTCCTGGAGTCCCACAGGCATTGACATTTTTTAAAAGCTCCCCAGGAGTTCCTAATGGGTAGTCTGGACAATGAACTACTGATGGAGGCAGACTCAGGCCCCGAGAGCCATTAACCTTAACCAAGTTAAACAGCGGATCCTCCACAGACTAATCCTCCTGCGAGCCTAGAGACACTGGCAACAGTGTTAGAGTGAGTTCTTTTCATCCCACAGCCTGCCAACTATAGGAGAAGCTGAGGGGTCCTTTCTTAGATTTCCTGAACCCAAGGAGAACTGGGCCAGAGATGCCAGGCTTGTCTGCTGGGCCCCTTGGCCTCTGACTGCCTTGGCAGCACTGTTTCTCTAAGAGTCAGTTGAAGATGCCAGCAAACCTTTGGCAGGGAAGTCCTAAAAGATTGGGTCATGCGATGTGCACACCTGTGGGCAAATGTTGCCTGTCTGCTTGCAACTGACTCACAATACCTGCACATCATCTTCATCAGAAGAGAGGTCAAAGTAGCATGCAGGGATTGGGAATCTGCTTCAGGTTTCATTAGATAATTTCAGGGTTCACACTGTCCTATACAATTTGTTGACTTTAAAAATAAAAGTCATTTTTACCAGCCCAAATAGGTTGATTCAGGAATAGCAGAGAATTGTAACCTGGGGCATGCTAGCTATGAAAAACCATTTGCAAGCGGGAGAGGCAGCAGTTACATTTCCATAAGACAAGGGAGAGGCAGAAGTTAAATTTCCATAAGATGAGGGAACTGGGAGTAGCCAAAGGTCTATATTTACAAAATAAAGAAGGAAGACCTCAAGTGTTCCACGAGAGGTTTGACCTTTGAGCTCCGGAGTTGCTATAGGGACCAAATCAAAGGGGAATAGTGGCCAATCAGAGGGGATGCGGAGGCACAAACACTGCAGTCTTTATAAACCAGGGAGGGAAAAGGAACTATACAGAGGAGAGGGGAAATTGGGAGGAACTGTTATAAACAAAGAGTCCTTGGGAGAAAACTGGGAATTTGTAATGGCTTTTCATCAGCTGAGTTGTGATAGTCTCTCATTGGCTGGGCTGTTGCTGGGGCCACAGAAAATCTGCCTTCCTCCTCCAGGGATAGTAGAGTAGAAAACATCTTCCTGTTGGTGGTAAAAGGCACATCTTTTCCTATTGGGGTAACCCACAATAAGGGATAAAGTGTGAGAGCCTCCTGTCCCCTAGGCCCTCCCAACTCCTATCTTGGTGGAGGTCTCCTTTATTAATTTCCGCAAACCAAACTAATCCTAAGCCCCAGTGGATCAAAGAGTTCTTAAGCTCTGCCAATGTCCCCCACCTGAGCCCTGTAGTCGCTCAGAGTCTTTGATCAGACAACTTTCTGGATTCCTTCTGCTCAGACAGGACATTCCCCACTCTCCTGTCCTGCTGGTGTCTGTGCATGTAAGCTCTGGGGCCCACGGGCAGGGTTTCTAAGGCGCATGGGGCAAAAGAGCAAGCCCACCTTGTCCCAAGCGACACCAGTTATTTCGACTCACAGAAGTTGCCTACTTCCTTCTTCTGCAACAACCCAATGAGCTTTGTCTTATGCCCAAGACAGGCTGTAATTCATCAAATCCACTCATACTCTTTCCCCTTGCTGTTTACCCAAAGAACGCAGAAGAGAGGTTATTAAATCCTCTCCTCGGGTGAAAGACACAGAAAGGCTTGCAATTCAGTAATGCGATCCAAGAATTTAAGTAAATTTTCTATGCTTGATCTCACTGCAATGAAGCCAAATTTGCCACTCTTTACAAGATAATGCACAAGAAATACGTTCAACACACACAGCCCCTAAGACTCCCTGCTGCTCCTAACAATAGGAGCTGAGCTTCCTGCTTTAGCTCATATTTTTTCTGAATAAGAGGAAATGTATGAGCAATTTTCTGTCCCTTCCTCCTGTGCCTGGAAGTTCAACCACATTCCCAGGAGGTATTTCAGGGTTTCTCCCCCGTAGTGCAGTATTTACCCACATGTAATGGTATACGAAGCCTCATTTTTGGATACAGTGCAGATATGGAAACTGTGCCTACAAGTAGAAATGACTTCTTTGGGGTAAAATTAACTGCATGTTTTGGCTTTGTTCATTTGGTCATCAAAGAAATAATTATAATAGCTTCTATTTAGTGAGCATCTAATATGCACCAAGTTCTGTGCACGATGCTTCACTACACTGGTTCATGTACTTCTCACAATAATCTTGCCAGATTAACATTATGATCTCAGTTTACAGGTGATAAGTCAGTGTAAGAGAGATTAAATTTTTTACTCAAGGTCAGAAAAACCTAGTTAATCCATCCATCCATTTACTGACTTATTTATTTGAAAAGTTTACATGGAAAAATAAACAAATAAGAATAGGCAGGATGGGGCTGAAAAAGAAGCATGACCAGGCATTAAAATATATTATAAAGCCTTAATAACAACAGTAGCGTGGTATTAGTGCTTGAATAGACAGGAAGACCAAAACAATGGAAGCAGAAACTCAGCAGCAGAGTGGGAATGCCGTAGAGGGGACCCTCATAGGTGGTTAGACCCAACAGGTAGCTTTGTGAATCAGGCCTCTTTCCCAAGATTGGGTTTCTGCCACCCTGTGGCAGGGCTTGAAGTGGGAGTGGGACATTGAATGCTTTGAGAAACTTAGTCTTTATTTATTCTAACCTTTCTATTTTGGTCACGAGGAAACTAAGATCCAGAGATGGGAAGGGACTGGATCCTTCCTTGTTACTATTGTGGTGGGATGACATTTCAAAGTGTTTGTAAAAATTCTGTTTCCTGCCTGACGGGGTACAGCTGCTGACCCCTCCCATTCACAGATCAACAGTGGGGGTCAGCATACCGCTACCACTCTGGTGGAAAAGGCACCAGACTCTACATTACCAGCTCAAAGAAGACTTGAAACTTTACCTGGGTGTCTTTAGATAGAACAACTCTAAAACTACATGGTCTATGCCAATGAAGCTAGGAGCACTTTGGGGTGTTTGGCAATGTCTAGGGATAATTTTGGTTGTTGTAACTGATGAAGGAAGTGAATGGCATCCAGTGGTAGAGCCTGGGATGCTGCTAATCATCCTACAACACACAGGGCTGCCACGACACAGCATGGCCTGGCCCCCAGAGTGCATGGTGGAAGGCTGAGAAGTCTGTTCTAGCTGGAGGGCAGGGAGAGGAGAGTTTGGGTAGAAGAGATGGAGGAAGGCAGAAGAGAAAAGACACAGTGGGAAGCAGGGACACCCCAGAGAGACTGGTGTGTGTGGTGTGTGTGTGTGTGTGTGTGTGTGTGTGTGTGTGTGTGTGTGGTGGTGGGGGACTTTAAGAGAAAGAACATATTCTCCTGCTAGGAAATGTACTTTCCTTCATGTACGTTATGTTTGTGATAAGAGAGACCTTCTGTATTGACTAAGGATAGATAGAGAACAAATCTTCCACTCACAAAGTTTTATTTTGTGCGATGGGATTGGAAGACTGTCCCACAGACTAGCTTATAGCTCTGAATACTTCAAGCCTTGTTTTCTTTTCCACTGTCCTTGTACTTCCCACTTTGCCTGCTGTTAGATGCAGGACATGCTCAGATGGTGACATAATAATGGCCCTGCACCTTGTTGTACAAAGTCAAGACTTGGGTGACTGGCACAGTGAACAATTGGGGCCTTCCAAGAAGCCATTCCAGTGTCAGGATGGCCAGCAACTACTTGGAAGTGATTGTGAAATCCCACTATATCTGAAACTTATTCCCAACTCAACTCACCCTATTGTTCATATGCGAAATAAAACAGTAATAAATAATAATACAAGAATAAACTATGTTTTGCATACTCACAATTATAGACCTACTTTTGCTCCATGCTGTGTATTCCCAAAATGCTCCTGGTCACCTTAGTTAAGGGAGGAGTTATTGTTACCAGAGGAAAACATGCCTTGTCTTCACCCATTGCTAGTATGAGTGGGGTCTTAGTGATATCCTGAGAAAATGAATTTTCTGAGACTGCATGGGAGGAAGTGATATAATACAAAGTGTTATTTCCATGAAATTAACTTCCCTGGGTTTACAAAGTCCCATTTCCCTTAGTCCAGTAGTAGAAGTGCTGCTGGGATTCCAGCAAGGCCATTAGTATGATCAGAGTCAGTGTCCATAGCTTCCACTCCATGTTGCAGCCAGATTCAATGTAGCATCAGGTCCAATGCAGCATCAGGTCCAATGCAGCATCAGGCTCATTGCAGTCCAATGTGTGTGGGGTCTGCATGGCTCTGGGCCACATGGGAGAGTGCCAGGAAGCCATGAGTGAGCCATGAGCCAAACATGCCAAAATGAGCCAAACATGCCAAAATGAGCCAAACATGCCAAGACAAACCAAATTATATATCCCAAATTTCTGTGCGCTTGCAGTGGCGATGCCCATCTCTGGCGCCAGGAGGGATTGACAGATAGGTACCTTCCCTATGTCATCCCCACTTTCTGGGCATGCATCCATCTTCCCTCTGTTGGATATCTCCCCCAGTGTTTTACAGGGAACATGCCTATGATGTCTGGCCTTCCGTTTGCTCTTTTCCTATTATTAATAACTAGCTGATGACAACTCTATCAATATGGTGGAGGGCAAGTCAGAGTAGAAAGAACCAGTAGTCTTGATCAATTGGGGTGAAAATATTTGACTTTTGCAATTTTTACAATAATAAGTGACTGTGTAAAAATACTGCTGGGTTCCTCCCAGGAACCTAGAAGGGGCTGATGCAGGTGAGGGGCATTGAAGCTCACACTTTATAGCATCAAAGGAAACACCTTGTTGTCACCACTTTATAGTCTGTGCCAAAGCTTTAAAATGCCAAAGCTCAAATGTCAGCATTTGGGTAAGGAGAGGCTGCCAGCCTCAAAGATAGGATATTCCCCACTCTGCAATTTCTCAAATCCATCTTAAGAAAGTACAGTGTCGAAACCGGTTTGGCTCAGTGGTAGAGCGTCGGTCTGCAGACTGAAAGGTCCCAGGTTCGATTCTGGTCAGGGGCATGTACATTGGTTGTGGGCACATCCCCAGTTGGGGGTGTGCAAGAGGCAGTTGGTGGATGTTTCTCTCTCATCGACATTTCTAGCTCTCTGTCTCTCTCCCTTCCTTTCTGTAAAAATTAATAAAATATATTTAAAAAGAAAAAGAAAAAAGAAAGTACAAAGTTCAGGAATCTTTTATGTCAAGGGAAGGAAAACGGGAGGGTCTGTTTCTATAAAATTTCAAGCCCCTATAGAATCTTATATAGTAGAGAGCTAATATGCTAATTAGACCAGCCAGCAGAACGACCATCTGGATTTCCTTTTGGACCAAGCTGGGGCTGTGAGGACCAAGACAGCCAGGGCTGCGAGGGCTGAGCCCCTTGCACAAATTGCATTGGGCCTCTAGTTCTGATGGGGAAAAAAGAGACATTTTTGTGGGCTAGCAATTTGAATCTAGTCACTGCCCCTTTAATTGTCTGGTCCTACAATACCTATTTACTCCCATTCCAGAGAGGCCATAAACCTTCCCCAGATGAAGTTATCAGTGCTGGCGCCAGGCCAGGCCTTTGGTTGAGGTCTCAAAGCCCCAGCACACAGGGCTCTTTAAGAACATGCAAAGGGCACTAGAAAACCCCATATTTGGGGGACAAAGGACTGAAAAAAATATATAAAAAGGTACAACTTCCTCCATGTTGCTGCTCAGAATTTGAAAGATTTTCTTCTCCCCTTCTGGGCCTGTGCCTAATAAAGTGTAACTCCATTTCTCTAAGTGTTGCTTGGTTTTTCTCTGGTCTTCTGTAACAGTTCCTCTATAATTAGCATGTCTAAAGCAGGAGGCCATGGAACCAACCTAGGCTCCCAAAAGATGGAGTCAGACAGACCCAGCATTTGCCCCGTTATATTAGAAGGCAGACTTTCCCTGCTCTGCCCCCTGCCCAGCAAGATCCTATGTGATATGAGAGTAATGGTGACTTAGGGAGGGTGGCAGGTTATTTATGGACCTCAAAACTGGAGGTCTGGTAGTGTGCAGCATGTAGGTATATACTGTAAGACTTAGACCCCATCTTAGATTTGCACATTTATCAAGCCTGATAGAAGAAGGCTCCCCAAATTCCCCTTGGTCCTGAGTAGAGGGATCGGAAGGGTAACTGAGAGTGGTCAGTTGAGGGTGGTGGATCCTAGAGCCTCACAGCAGGGGCATTCTAGACAGATGCAGCCAAAGTCAAATAGGAAGGATGGGAAGTGCTCCCAGAATCTCCCAGAGTGTGTGTGTGTGTGTGTGTGTGTGTGTGTGTGTGTGTGTGTGTGTGAGAGAGAGAGAGAGAGAGAGAGAGAGAGAGAGAGAGAGAGAGATACTGAGATATAGTAAGAAGATACATTTGTTTTTTGTTCCAGTTTCCAGATATTGAGCTGGGAGCTCCTTAAACCCTTGGAATTTCCTCAGTAATAGGGGTGAGAAGGGCATCCTTTGTTATTTGTAATAAGCCCCTCTAAACCACTGCGGAGTTTATGCTAATGAAGGACTGGGGGCAGGAGGAGGTTACCAGAGGAACCAACCACATAATTAGTGGAAGGGAATTTTCAACCCCACCTCCCCACCTCCAGGGAGCTGAGGGCCAGGAGACTCAGTTAATCACCACTGGTCAACGATCTCATCAACATGCCTCCTGCCTGGAAGTACCAATCTCATCAACATGCCCCCCTGCATGGGAACACCTTAAAGCCAGAGCAGAAAGGGCGTGGAGGGCTCTAGGTTGCTGAGCACATGCACTCGGAGGTGCTGGGGGTGCTGTGTGTACAGAGGGCACAGAGCTTGGTGCACATCTGCCCCCACCTTGCGCTGTGCGTCTCTTCCACTGGGCTGTTCCCGAGTCTTATCCTTTATAATAAATGGAGCACTTTCCTGAGTTCCGTGAGCTGCTCTAGCAAATTATTGATCCAGAGGAGGAGGTTAGGATAACCCCTGATTTATAGTTGGTCAGAGAGCAGAGGACCCAGGATGAGGAAGGACCCTCCCTTTCATCCCAGCAACGTTGAGCCAGTCACAGAGCTGCCCTCTTCACTGTTGCCTGGGGCGAGCTGGCATGGTCCTGCCATGCCCCAGGATGTGTCCAGCTGTTGGAGGCAGGGGGGAGAGGGTGTGTTTGTGTGTGGAAGGAAAATACAGAAAAGAATGGTGTTATTATAATTTTTAAATCAGACTGGGAAAGAGTTAATCATTCTAGATTTAGTGTTAAAAATCACATTGGAACTTAAAAACTAAATGTAAAATGATTTTACCTGCTCCAGGGTAGATAGATTGAGGGCTCAGAGCCAGAAATTAAAGTCAGCACTAGAAATTAAGATAGCTACAAATTAAAAAAAAATTTTTTTTAGTCTATTGAAGCCCAGGATTCTTGAAATGTTCATTATACCTGTTAACTCGGTACCCAAGCTGCCAATGTACCACTGGTATTTCTTAATTAGTGCCTCTAGACTGCTGTCTCCTGGCCTGCGCCTCTCCCTGGAGACCGGAGTGGAGGAGGCAGGGGTGATGCTGGAGTTCTAGGCTGGCACAGCGGCGGGCACTTCCGTGGGCTGCACAGGCGCTGAATGTGGAGACCTGGAACCAGGAATGAGTGCAGGCAAGGTGTGATTTTCCACCCAGTGCTGAGTTCTGCCTCTCCCCTCACCTGGTCCCGCACAGCCCTGCTCCGCAGCAGAGGGGAAGGTGGGCATCCCTGGAAGCCTCCTGTCCATAGGCAGGGGCCTGGGGGCTCTTGCTCTGCCCTGGAAAAAGGAGCTGTCTTCCTTGAGCCAAGACACAGACCATGTGGGCCAGAGCCACCACCTCTAAGCTTCCACACAGTGATTTATGTTCTTCAGTTTTGTGTAACGGCCCTCCTCAGCTTTTGAAAGCTGAGACAGAGGGCCAAAAACCAGGATGACAGGCTTTATTGGAGGAGAAGGACCCCTGCCAGGCTGTCTCGAAAGGAGAGAGCAGCATCACATGCAGCAGTGAACATGCCTTTTGAAGGGAGGAACGAGAAGGATGAGGCTTAGGGTACCAGGCACGCGCTGATTGGTGGTTTCACATAAGGCACATGATTAGGGACTTAGGAATCGGGGGCTTAGGGTATGTGGCAGGTGCTGATTGGTGTTTCAATGTACAGTCCATATAAGGTGCCTGGTTAGGTGCTCAGGAATGTCCAGGCCGCAGGTTCAGGTTACGTCATTCTCCATCCATCAGTTGGGGGAAGGGAGGATCTATCAGCTTTCATGGGAGCGTTTTACACATGCCGCTCCCCTGCACAGAGGGAGAACTGGGGGTGCCGAGGGTTGGGATCCTGCCTCCAGCGGAGCCAGGCTTCCTTTGGCAGCGTCTGGACAGAGCAGTGGTGGTGGGCTCTGTGGGGAAGCTGGGAGGGCTTCCGAGGAGGGAAGTCCGGAGGCTGGTGGGGATTGCAGTGGACCCAGACAAAAAGACTGTGGGTTCAGGCACAGGGAGAACCATCGAACAGGCTGTTCTGCTGGGGAGTCTGCAGCACAGAAGCAGCTGCCATCCGCTCACTGCCGGAGAGCGGAGCCACGATTTTCATGGAGTAAATATGCTTTCAGATTTCTTGTCACTGGGGCCCTTGGGGGGATCCTGCAAGCAGCCAGGGGAGTTGCATGGAGTATGGGAGTAGTGCAGGCTGTCCTGATAGAGCATCACCCAGGCAGGGACCCCTTTCCTCAGCCAGGTGCAGGGAGGCACAGCTGGTCGCCTGATATTTGGCTACCGAGGTGCGGAGAACACTTATGTTCACAAGTGAATCTTAAGACAGTCAAATGGGGAAATTGCATGGGTGTCTAGATGCCTGCCAAGGGCTTGTGTGTAGAGGACAGAACGAGGGTACCTGTGTGGTGTGGGAGCTTACCTCAGGGAGTGGGGAGACTTAGTTCTTATCTGGACCTGTCCATTCCTCTCTGTGAGCTGACGCCAGTGACTACCTTTCTTGTATGTGTTTCCTTGTCTGTATATTTCACACATTTAACCAATATTTATCGGGCCCCTTCTTTGTGCCAGACCTTGCCACGTACTAGGAACACAGAAAAAAGTTACTGCTTGTGGCTCAGAGGAGACAGCCTCTTTCTTCTGATATTTAAACGCCCCCCTGATGTCCTGGCTGGTGTGGCTCAGTGGAGTGGAGCACCACCCTGTGCACCAAAAGCCACTGGTTCTATTCCTGATCAGGACACATACTCAGGTTTCAGGTTTGATTACAGGTAGAGGTGCTTATAGGAGGCAATGGATCAATGTTTCTCTTTCACATCAGTGTTTCTCTCTCTCTCCCTCTCTGCTCCTCTCTCTGAAATCAATAAAAACATTTCAAAAAATAAGCCTTCGGAGAATTTTCTATAGATCTCTTTTACATAAATCTCCTCTTTCTCCAGGTGCTTGGCAAAAGTTGTCCTTAGCCCTCCTGCTTCCTTCTTTATCCTTCTGAAGCCCCATCCCCATCAGATCACCAGGCCAGTTTGCCTTCCCCCTGCGCCTCCCACCTCCCTGCCTCCCTTCATGCCTTTGCTGATTCTGTGGGCACTGATGGAGCAAACCAATTCAAGCCAAGGCCTTTGCTATCGATTTGCATGTTTACACTTTTACTCGGCTTCTCCTTTCAGGTAGCGTTTGCCTATTAACAGTTATTTCCAGCACACTGATCCCGTCATCGATCTCAAGAAGGATTCGGTGAAGCTTGAAAACGCATTGATTACAGAGAAGAGCAGAAGGGAGGGGCGAGTGGAGAATACTTTGGGTTTGAGTCTGGGTGGTAAAGAAGAATGGCAGTATCAGCCAAAATAGAGAGCTTAGTGGGAGAATCACATCTTGTTGTTTTTTAAATAAATTATTGTAAGTCAAGTAATATATGCAAATGTTATTCTAAGTAAAATATGAAACTGTGTAGTCATTATTCATTACTTCCTGAAACCCCAATTTCTGCCCGGCCTGCGTGGCTCAGTGGTTGAGCATTGACCTATGACCCAGGAGGTCCAGGTTTGATTCCTGGTCAGGGCATATAATTGGGTTGGAGGCTCGACCTCAGTGTGGGGCATGCAGGAGGCAGCCGACCAATGGTTCTCTCTCATCATTGATGTTTCTGACTCTCTCTTAATAAAATAAAATGCACACACACACACACACACTCACACATGCACACACACACAAACACACATACACACACATTTAAAAAAGAATAAAAAATAAAAGATAAAAAAAACAATTCCCTTCTGAACAATAAACAAATTATTTTGACATGCATTTTTCTAGACCTTCCTCTTTCACATGAGAATTTAGAACAGTGCTCCAACATGGTAATCTTTATAGGCATTAACAATGCTTTTCCTGTTAATGGGTAGTTTTGATTTCTGTCATTGTAAAGAATGTTCTAATAAACATCCTTGTACCTACTTCTTACACACACGTGTGAGTGTTTCTCTAGGATAAAGGGCAGGCATAGTCCAGTATTGACTGTCTCACTGACATTGGGCATGCTGCCTTCAAAGTGGCAGTGCCCACCTGTGCCCACCTACACAGGGAGGCAGTGCTTGTGAACAGAGTGTTTACTATGGAATACGTTGAGTCTAAAGAGTTGGGGCAGAGCATCTCTACTTGACTGAATACCTTGGAGGTGTTTGGAGAGAAGATGGGGTGTTGAGTTTTAGCAGTGACTCCATGAGGTCTCTGAGCGAGTGGGAAGTGAGCAGAGCAAAAAACTGAGTGGTTTGCTGGCAGAGGAGAAAACATTCCTGTTATGCAGAAAAAGACGTGAGAAAACTCTAAGTGAGGGTGCTGGCCATCTGGCTTTGCTGAGGTTGAGGGCCCTCCCAGGACGTGGCAGTTTCAGTGCTAAAACTGGTAAGTCCAAGGCGATCCTGGATGAATCTGTCACCCTACAGAGTGGAGGGATCAGTTTCAAAGAGGAGGGACACTGTTTCCTCTAAAACTGTAGGGAAGGAAGCCCAAATCACATGTGACTTGGGCTAGGAAATGGGCAGACTTAGCTTCCTGGCTAGAAAAATTTTTAAAGCCTAGGATAGCCATTCAGAGTCCAGCAACATGTGCTGATATGGTTGAAAGCAACCGAATATGGCTCTATGGCACTTCAGCAAGAGGGAATGTGAGGAAAGACTCAGAGCTTCACAGAAGGGGGCGTGGTTGAGGGGCTGGCTCATCAACACTGGCTGGCAGGGAGCAGAAACGTGGCTGTGTCAAGGTCAAAACAACAGTAGAGGGTAGACCTTCTGATTACAACCACCATGGTGAATCCTAGAAGACAGAGTCGCTCCTCCAAAAGAAATTAGGGTGTGTTAGGAAGGGAAAATCGATACCAGTCAGTCAAAAATATGAACAATGTTCTCCTGTCACCCTTAATGATTGGAGGTCACTTCCTGGACACTCCATATGCCACAAGTATATATTTATGCAAATGAACATGAATATATTATGTACATAGTAGGTGCTCAGACAATCTTGTTGGATGTATAAATGGATGAATACTCCTATAGGGGCACACATACTCTACTTACCGTGTTTTCCCGAAAATAAGATCTACTTACAGGTTTCCTTCTGAGTGAAATATAATGTATCCCCCCGAAAATAAGGCCCCCCTAGGATAAACATGAGAGATTTGGTCCACTGATTCTGAAAGAAATGGAGTCACAAGAAATTCACCAGGAAATTCAGGAATTGGATTGTTATGATGATATTCCAGAAGATGATGACATGATTGTCATTGAATAAATGAGTAAATTCTTGATACTGTAGGATTCACAGTTTGTCTGGTTTGTATTGACAACTACTGTACTACCGTACCGTATACAGGTAATAAATTTCCTTTATTTTCATTTAACAATAAATGTGTACCGTATTCTTCTTCATGGAAAAATAAGACATCCCCTGAAAATAAGACCTAGCGCATCTTTGGGAACAAAAATTAATATAAGACACTGTCTTATTTTCGGGGAAACAGGGTAGTAGCAGGCAGGTTGAGCTGTTAATCCCATCCAGCCATCGCCCATGCAAAGCCATGGTAGGTCTCCCCAAAGAGAATATAAAATGTCCCAAACTTGCTAACATAAGTAAGTCTGCCCATAGATATGGGTCACTTTATATAATGGAAATTGTCCTTAAACCCATTTTTTTTGTTTTGTTTTGGGTGGTGATGGGGAGGAAGATCAAATTCTAGATTCAGTAAGGGAATGTTATAGCAAAATTTTATATCACATCATTTATTTTATAAATACAGTTTTTCTTCATAGATCAGATTTCTTTAAATGACCCCCACATTGTGAAGTAGGCTTAGCTGAGTTACTTTTTAAAAAAAGCTCCTAACTTCTTACAGGGAATTTCAGTTAACACACCACCGCCTTAATTGCTGACAAAGTGTTTCTGAGTGGAGGCCCTCCCTGGAGGACCACTTTGGAAACTCTCTAAAACCCACTGGTAATTGGTTATATCCATCTTTATTCCAACAGTTAATAAGCTAAAGTCCTTAAAAACAGTTTGTTCTTCTAATTCCCTTAAATAGGATTTATGCAATCTATTTTACTTTGCAAGCCTTTTGTTGTATAGTATGCAAACATGAACTTTGCTCCCAATTCAGAGGCCCAATGAACAAGGTTTATGTGTCATTTCACATAGCCATCCCTGAGCGCTCTTACTTCTCCAGTCACAGGGCATGTGCTTCTACTGTTGGGGGAGCCACCATGGGGTCCCACAGGGGTAGGGTTCTGAAGCCAAGTCCCCCTCGGTTAGTATTTTGCTTCTCTTTCTACTTTGGATTAGTCTCAGAAGATTTGCTAAGAAAATTCTGGATTTTCTTATGTCCAGATGGACTATCTAGTGATTCTAGCCTGCGTTCCTTTTGATGTCGCAATATTTACTTTCACCATTCCCCTAACAAGGATTTACGACACTTTAGCATCTTTTTGGGGACTATGAATGCATCCAGAAAATAACCTCAGCATCTAGATTCTGGATCCATCCAGGTTTCTTCGTTGTTCACAGTTGGGTACTGTAATACTTCTCAAGGTGCTTATAAACAGGTGAGATTATTGGATGGAACAGAGGAAGAAATATCTCTAAATTTGGGGCCTGGGACCTACACAACCCTTTGTCAAAATAGGATGTATTTTGTCCGGGAGCTGGACTTCAGTGTCCCATTACTCACTTCCTAGTTGCTGACCCAGGGGCAAACAGAGCCCCAGCAATTCCCTGCTTGGTCTGGTTCCTGCCTCGGGTGTCATCCCTGTGGTATAGGGCCCAGACCCACGTGGCAGAAAGAGGTCTGGTCCCCAGCAGCACTGCTGATGGCTGGACTTGGCAATGGACAAGACCTGGCATAAATGCTGCGACTGCTCCCATCAGAGATTTTGCTTCTTGATAGACTCCCTGTTACATTCTTCCTCGATGAACCCAAATGCGGCTTCCCAGACCTCAGTTTAGGATACCCCACTAATTATGGGTAGGTCTATGAATTGAAACCTAATTAAAGCCCTTGTTTAGATATTGAGGGCTTAGGCAAAGGGTTCCAACATCTGGCAGAAGGCAGGTTCTGATGACTTTGGATATTTCCTCGTGACTGTAACTTGGTGAGAGCGATGTCAGCCTGAGCCGTCCTTTACATGAAAGGAACATATATCCGTGTGTATGGAATGCATACCCTGCTTTGCCGCTTACTCTCCCAGCTCATCTCAGTGAACCCGTGTAGAGCCCAGGGTGACCTTGCCCAGGTTGGCTCTTCTATGTTGGAGTCTTATACTGGAGAACTGGAGACTCATCTGCTAACTGAAGCTGTCACTCAGGGCAAAATCACCAGCTGATCAAAGCCCTGCTCTTTCTGAACATAAAATGGAATCTGAAAAGTGAGGCCACATTGCCAGCATCTTTTGGGCTAAGCCTTTTATGAGGGAGAGATGTCAGTGTGGATGTGTCCCATCTTCATCTCCCTGCCTGAGCCCCGACAGCCCAGCTGGCAGCTGGCAGAAGCTAGAGGCACCAGGGGGGCAGAAAATCAAAGCTCTCTCCTGCTACCAACGAGGTAAGCCCCGAAGGGCCTGCACAGAATGATTACTTGGAATGCTGCAAGGCGCTTTGTATTCTCTTTCAGGTCAGCTTTGCTGGTATCCAGGGGCGAAGTGTAACTGTAAGCATGTGAATTTCAATAAATATGTTTTCTTCAATTACCCAGCTGGACAGTTTGGTTCACCAGAGCCTGCAATCATATAAAAGCGGCTAGGGAATGGGTGTGATTTAGATAATGTCTAATTCCCTCTCTGCTTAACTTGCAGGGGATATGGGCAGCTTCAGACACCAGGGGCTGAAGAGGGGGGAGGGGAGAGATCCTGTTCTCACCCACCCAGAGAGACAGGTCCTTGGCTCAGCCTCAGAGACTGTGGCGTGTTCAGACAGAGAGGCCGAAAAGGATTGTGGAGGGTGACTGGGGTGTGTGCAGTGGTTTGGGAGTGGCATGGAGAATGTGGAGCAGCCTTGGGGTGACAGCACAGACAGAGCTGCTACCCAACTTGGGTGCTAAGAAGCAGAAAATACCCAGTGAAGACTCAGATGTTAGTCTCTGATTTTATACCCAGAGTGGCTGTCCCTAGTCAACAGAGACCACCATTGTAGTTCTTAGTATTTCTAAATGCACTTTGGTAGATCATTTTCCATCACAGCATCACCTCTGCTGTCTGCTTAGCTAAACTCATTAATTTGCAGGAAATTTCTCCTCAAGTTACTTGGGAGTGGAGGGGTGAGGGGTAATGACTCAAGGATTCTTGGTCTTCAGGGAAAAACTGTAAATGGCGGTGCAGAACCTGGTAGAGGTAGAGCTGTGGTTTGGGGGCCGAGATAACATGCTGTGGCCTTGGAATGAGATTCCCTGGGTAGAATCCCTGACAACTGGCCTTGGAATGAGATTCCCTGACATAGGGTGCAGGTCTGCTGGGATTCTAGTCCCATGGAAGAAAAAGGATTCCTCCTGCAATGGCAGCGTTTTCTGGATGCTTGGTGTCTCTGTTTGAAAGATTCCTCTGAGTTCCTTTGAGGCACTGTTTCTCCCTTGAATCTGAGTCTAATGTCACCAGGGTCCAGCCATTCCATGGCCCCCGAGAAGGACTCCTGCGGATGGTGTGTGCTCCACTCCACCAGGAGGCAGCGTCCTGCCAGACTCTCTTGCTATGGGACAAGCATGGTGCCCGAGCACCAGCCTATGGGTTAGCTTTGTTTCTGTCATTCCCAAGCCTGGCGCTTCAAAGTCTCATCTATCCTATATGACTTCACTGTCCCTTGTGCTCAACTTAGCCAGAGCAGGTTGTTTCCTACAAGCAAAAGCCCTAACAGTCAAAAGATCAGGACCTGGTCCTGTCGGCAGGGACTTCAGAGATCAAAGAACCCTCCATTTTTTTGTTGTCTTTATTTTCTATCAGATGGGGAAACTGAGAAGGCTGACTCGTCAAGGACCCATTGCTTGTTAGTCACAGGGCAGGGACTGGAACTCAGGGCTTTGGTTGAATCTGCTGCTCTTCCTGGTACAATCCCCAGGCAGATTCCTTGGCTTGAACGTTCTGGTAACTTTGTGGCCAGTCAGGTCCATTGGTTTGTGGCAGGGAGAGGTGAGAGGAGCCATGGGTACAACACTCATTAAGTGCCACCCTCTGCAGTATGGGCTGCCTGGGGGTGTGTATGTGCAGAGGAGCGAGGGCATGGGCAGGGCTTCAGGAGAGAGAAGGGAAGTGCACTTCAGAAAGCACCTTCATCTGCCCTTCTGCTTGGTCAGAGGGCTCAAGCCTGTAATAGTTGGAAGTGGCACATAATGAGAGCACATTAATATAAATGGAAAATAAATAAGCAATGACCACAACATGCACATTTCAGCATCACCTTGGAAGAAAGTCCTTTGGATTCCCCAGGGGCCGTGGAGGGAAGCAGGCTGGGGTCTTCCCTGGAGATGTCATCCTCCCTCTGCCTCATGCCTTGGTTTAACTCAAGCCCCTGCCCCAAGGCCCGGTGATTGCTGCCTCTGACACTCATTTCAGTTTCTTGGCAGGCACCTGCCCTCTGACACTCACCAGGGCCCTGGGTGGCACGTCCTCCTGTGAACAGCCCCACTAATGAGGGTGACATTTCCACTTCCCCTCCTGTCGGCTTTGTCTTCCTGCAGCATCCTGGGCCTGGTCTCCTGGGACACCTCATTAAAGGGCTGACAGTGCTTTCACCAATAGTCATGTCTTATCATAGCATTATCTGTTTATAACAACAACAAAAAAAGCATCTTTGTATGTATCCCAGGGGTCTGTGAATAATGTAGCCCACATCCAGCAGACTGTGGGCTTTTGGTGTGAGGGGCACCATATCTGTAGCCTCTGAGGATACCATGCCTATGGCACAGGGTGATGGTGGGTGGTTTTCATAACCCTCAGCACAGTCATTTGTTCAACTAATTAATTAAACATGAGCTGCACTGTGTATGCTTACTACTATGTGAGGAGAGGAAGATGTGTCCAGGGATTCAGTTGTGCTGGACTTGTGTTGTTGTGGCTTTCTTAGCATCTGTTTCTCTGTCCTTTGATAATTTCACCTTAATTTCTTTTTGAGAGACCCCTCCCATTGTGTACCCACAGGAATCTGGGGAAGGGACTGATTTCATTCCTTGGCTCCGGCGCTGAGCAAGGAGCACATTTGCCAATGAAATCACATTTTCCACATGACTGGCTTAGGAAGGGAACATGACCCAAGTCAGTCCCAGAAAATCGGTCCTGGGACTTTTGCAGGAACTGTTGGGACTGAGGAGTTCTCCTCCTGCTAGTGTTGCTCAGGGCTGGAAGGGGAACCTGGTTCTGTGCATCTTCCTTGCTACCATCTGGGGAGAGGCTGCTTGCAAGTGAAGACAGACCAAAGGAAACTACAACTGAGAGTAGGGACGGGTCAGCGTTCTCAATGTGTCATTTGAGCACCGAGGCCCAATGATTACTGATCTACTCATGAATTTTGCAGTCACAGAGCTAATCAATTCTCCTTTTCCCTTAAAACAGTTAGAGATGGGTTTCTGTCTTTTGAAATAAAAAGCATCTTTATTGATAATACTACAATGAAGTAAGGGAACAGGATGAATTAATCACTTATATAACAACATCGTGGCAATAAAAAAACACACACAGAAATGTCATGGGAGTAGAGGAAAGCCTCACCGACCCTGAGGATCTTGGGGAAAAGATGTCAAGGAAAGATACTAGTTGTCCTTAGTCATAGAGAGTGAGTGGGGATTGTCTAGGTACACACTGTAGGAAGAAGGAACACCTAAAACACTAAAATTCATTGAACATACTATTTTTTTTTTAAGAGCATTACATTTCAGAAAGATTTAGATCTGAAATAATAGGAAAACTTTGGTGTTCAAAAGGGAAAACTTCCATCTTATGAACTGATGACTACGGGGCAGCTCATTCCTTCATGATGCCATGCGACTGCTGGCTGCATTGGTGAGCTAACTGTTCTCAGACACACCCTTCCAATTCTTTGAGAATTCTGGAAGGAAAACATGCCCATATAAAAGGATAGAATCTACAGCAATGGTTCACAGGCCTGGGGGTTTCAGAATCTCTTAGGAGAGTGAAAATATAGGTGCATGAATACCACACTTTTGACCAAATGAAACTCCAAGTGTGGTGTAATGTTTTATTAAAGTGCCTGAGCTAATTTTGATTTGAAGTTCAGGGTACACTGAACCTGAAGGGAGGAGGAAAAAAATATGTTATGAGAGAAAGCACCAGGATTTGGAAATTGAGATATTTGGAACTCCAGTTCATCATTTATTAGCTGCATTGCAGTTTATTACCTCATTTGTAAAAGAGAAATAATTGCATTCATTTAACATCTATAATTATTTGTGAAATGTTTCCTAGGCACCAGTCACTGTACAGTATTACGTGCTTGGGATATAACAGTGAACAAAACAGATTATCTCTGCCCAGCAGAGACAGACTATGAAAATAATGAATGAGTATGTTATATGTATGGTGGAAGTAAATAAATGCCATGGGAAAAGGAAAAGAACAGAAGCATGAGGGAGATCAAGAGTGCTGGAGGGGGCACATTGATCAGATGGAATATTATACAGGGCTAGGTGCATTGAGAAGGAGATCTGAGCAAAGACTTGAGGAAAAAGAGAGGACTAGCTATGTCATTGTCTTGAGCTAGAGCGTTAAAGGCAGAGCGGTTGGGATAATTCCAAATTTTTGACCTGAGAAACTGGAAAGATGCTGTATTGAGATGGTTTGTGGATGGAGAAGATTGGTGGTGGTAGAGGGTTTGAGGGGGGTGGCCAGCAATTCAGTTTAGGACATGTTTCATTGAGATGTCTATTAGATCTGCAAGTGGAGATGTTGAGGATAGTTGCATATCTGGGTTTAGAGTTCAGAAGAGAGGTCTCAGCTGGAGTTATAAATTTGGGATTCAACATATATGAGTTTTAAAAGCCTTGGTATTCTAAAAGCCCTACATGGAAGTGGGTGCAAATAGAGAAGAGGGAACAACCAAGAACTGAATCCTGGAAGAGCTCCAATAAGGAAAGTTCAGAGCAAAGAGGAAGAACCAGTAAAAGAGATGGAGAAGACTGACCAGTGACTTGTCCCAGAAGCCAAGTAAAGGAGTGTTTTTAAGGAGGAAGGGATGATAAACCACATCACAGACTGCCAATTGTGCAGTTCAAGTAAGATAAGGGCCGAGAATCGACCACTGGAGGGGAGAAAATTGTTGGCTTTGACTAAAGAAGCTCTGGAGGATGGGAAAAATCAAATGTGTGTTGCAGAGTGTGAGTTTCCATTGTAGAATTGCTGTGAGGATTACAGAATAGATTTAACGTTGTGTAAATTAATTACTGTCATGGGTGGTATTTAGGAATAAATCTAAACTCTTGTTTTTGATCATGTCATCATTCCCAACTAAGAGTATTACCCAATACCATAATACTGAACATAAATCCAAGACTTTTTATTTAGATTGTTTTGAATATATAGTTTAAGTTGGGAAGACTCTAATATCTTAACAATATTGAATCCTCTAATCCATGCACATGAAATATCTTCGTTTAGTTAGATCTTTGATTTCTATCATCATTAGACTTTTGAAGTTTTCACATGTAAACCTTGTACACACTTTCTTAGATTCGTACCTAATTATTTCCTTTTTGTATACCACTGTAAATAGTATTGATATTTTAATTGTTTATTGATAATATATAGGAAAGCAACTGACTTTTATATCATAGCATTGTATCCTGTGACCTTGCTATATACTTGCTTATTAATTTGAGGTTTTTTTTTTTTAATTCATAATGTCTGTTGAAAAAGGCAGTTTTTGTTCTTCTTTTCCACCCAATTTGTATGTTGTTTCTTTGCTTTTTTTATCTTTTCTTCACTAGCTGGCCCTTCTAGAATGATGCTAAGTGGAAGTGGCGAGAGAAAGACATCTTAGCTTTGTTTTCTGTCTTAGGGGGAAAGCATCCAATTTCTCAGGATCGTGATGTTTGCTGAGTTTTTGCAGATATTATTACTTGTCATATTGAGGAAGTTTGCCGGTGTTTTAATTTGCGGGGAGTTTTTATCATTCATGGGTATTAGATTTTATCAAAAGCATTTCTGAACCAATTAATATATTATGTGATGTTTTCTTCTTTAGTTTGTTGACATGCTGAGTGATACTGATTGATTTTCAATGCATTGTATATCTACAAGAAGTCCCATTGGTTGAGGTGTATAATTATTTTTATACTTTTAATCTACCTGAGTCTTTATATTTAAAGTTTGTTTCTTGGTATGTGCTTTTATTCACTCAGCAATATCTGTTTTTTAATGATGTATTTAGATCATAACATTTAAAATACTTATTGATGTAGTTGAATTAATGCCTAGCATGTTTTCAACTGTTTTCTATTCCTTTTATTTGTTCTCTGTTTTTTTTTTTTCCCCTCTCTCTCTTCTTTTTATTTATTTTTGCCTTCACTGGTTTTTAGTTAATTTTAACTTTTTATATGACTCAATTATATCTTAATAGCATATCAATGATACTTGTTTTTTAATTCATACCTAATTATTTCCTTTTTGTATACTATTGTAAATAGTATTGAGATTTTAATTATTCATTGATATTATATAGGAAAGCAACTGACTTTCATATAATAGCATTTTATCCTGTATCCTTGCTATATACTTGCTTATTAGTTTGAGTTGTTTTTTTTTAATTCAAATTATCTGTGAAAAACGCAGTTTTTTTATTTTTAAATTATTTTTTAAACCTAGAGTTTGTAATGTACATTTTAAGTAGTCTAAATCCACCTTCAAAGAACATTGTATCAGTTAACATGTTCAGCTATTTTATAACATAGTATTTCCAACTTCTTCCTTCCATTCCTTGTGGGATTCTTGTCCTTCAGTCCACTTATTCATATACACTAATCACCCAATACAGTTACTCTTATTACTTTGAACAGTATCTTTATGATAAATTAAGAATAAGAAAAACATAACATTTATTTTTACCTTCAATGATCCCTATGCAATGCTCTTCATTTCTTAATGTGCATCAAAATGCATCCAAGATCTTCTCTTTGTGTTTTGTTTTCTGAAGTTTGAATACCATATGCTTAAGTGTGCATTTTTTAAATGTTTATCTTGCTTAGCATTCTCTGAGCATGTTATACCTTTTGAAACTGTCCCACTGTTGTTGGTTATTCTGTTCTTATTTTATTTAAAAATCTCTTTTTATCTTTCCATTTCTATTTGGGAAGTTTCTCTTTACTTATTTTTGGGCTCCTTAATTTTTCTTCAGCCATGCTGGAGTCAAGCATTTTACTGAGGAGACCATCAATGGCTTTTTTCAATTCATTACAGTGTTTGGTTTCTAGAATCTACTTTTGATTCTTTCTAAGAGTTGTACCTCTCTTTCTACATTACCTATCTGGTCTATCATTTTTTCCCCTATTAAATCCCTTAACATATTAATCATAGCTAATTTAAATTTCCTGTGCATTAATTACAAAGTCTGTGTCATATCTGTGTCTGGTTCTCATGCTTGTTTCATATTGTCAAATTGTATTTTTTCTCATCTTTCAGCATGCCTTAATTTTTTGTTGTTGAGAGGCAGAAATGATATATCAGGTAATAGGGACTGAGGGCAATAGGCCCTACTATGAGTTTTTATGTTAATCTGGGTAGGACTTGGGCAAGGAACTGACTTGCAATTATAAGTACCAGAAGCTTTACGTTCCTCTAGTGTTTTTTTATTTTTATTTTCATTTGTGTGTGTGTGTGTGTGTGTGTGTGTGTGTGTGTTTTGTTAATCCTTGCCTGAGGATATGGTTTCCACTGATTTTTAAAGAGTAAAGAGTGGAGGGGTGGGGGAAGAGAGAGAGAGAGAGAGAGAGAGAGAGAGAGAGAGAGAGAGAGAGAGAGAGAGAGAGAAATCTATGTGAGAAACATCTATCAGTTGCCTCCCATACATGCCCTGAGGATCAAACACACAACCTATATATGTGTCCTACCAGGAAGTGAACCTTCAAACTTTGTGTACAGAGCGATGCTCCAACCAACAAAGTCTCCTGACCGGAGCTGTGCCTTTAATTTTTCATGTCCATCTTCATATTGTCTGTCTACACAGCTATTAAGGGTCCCAGCTGGCAGTCACACTCCAGTCCTCTGGCTCAAATCTCCTTTCTTGTATCCTAATCACATCCTGAGATCATTGGATCACCTACTTTTATGGTTAGAAACACACTTTTAAATATTGTAAGTCTGACTGTGGCTCACAAAATGTGATCCTGTGCTGATATTTAAACCCTTTTCATATACACCAAGTTAAGATAAAGCAGACAGGAAGGTCAATTAACTCTTTGTGAACAATATGCCTGTGAGAAGGCTAAAAAGGCCTAATTCCAATGTAACCCTGATATTTTGGGGCTAGTGATCTGAATTCATGCCAGCAAGCTCAGTGTACATTCTTGATAACCTGTAATTAAATCACTACCTCCTTCCCAGATACTGGCCTTGCCGAACCTGTTACTGTAAATAGGGCACTGCCCAGGAGGGAGGGTTATTAATGCTGGCGCCAGGCTAGACCATCAGATATGGCCTGGAGACCCCCAACACCTGGGGGAATTCTTGCAAGGCCCGCGAAAAGGACCAGAAGCATAATCCATATTTGTGGGACAAAGATCACAGGAAGATAGAAAAAGGAGCTCCATGCATGTTTTTGCACTCAGTTTGGAAGGTTGTTCCCTGAGTCTGCTGATGTATTAAGCAGTGTCCTTCCTCTTCTTTGAAGCATTGTTTGGTTTTTCTTTGGTCTTCTGAAACACCTGCACTTTGAGTACATGTAACAGAGCAAGTGGTAGTATCGGTTTGGGATGACATGAATACCAGGTAGCAAATACTTTTTATCTTACGCCAGTTCCCAAAGATTGTTGGCTTGTTCTGTTCACGTTTCTGTATGAGGCTCAGCCGTGCCTGAGAGTGGGAAGAAAATGCCACATGTGATTAGTAGTGTCTTCTGTGGGC
This sequence comes from Pipistrellus hanaki, assembly GCF_964339955.1. Lineage (NCBI taxonomy): Eukaryota > Metazoa > Chordata > Mammalia > Chiroptera > Vespertilionidae > Pipistrellus > Pipistrellus hanaki. The sequence goes on from NC_140518.1 coordinate 40,936,798, forward strand.
ATAGAGAGGGAAGGCAGTACATGAACAGATAGCCCAGGAACTGGGTTAACTTCCTAGAAAATGGAAAATTCTCAATATTTTTCAGCAGATGCTGAGCAAAGGTTTTTCTTATTATTTTAAATTCGTGCATAATTTACAAATAGTAAAAGCCACATTTTTTAGGGTAGAATTACCAAGTGTTTTAACAAGTATATACAGCCATGTAACAATCACTGTGCAATCATGATACAAAGTGTTCCATCGCCCCTGTGATTCACCTGCGCCCTCTTGTAGTCAGCTACTCCCCTCACTCCCAGACCTTGGCGGCCATTGATCTGTTTTCTGGTCTCACAGTTTTGTAGGAATGTTGTATAAATGGAATTTAAAGTATGTAGCCTTTTGAGTCTGGTTTCTTTCACTCAGCATAATGAAGTTGAGTGTCAACCATTTATTGCATGTGAACAGAGTTTTAATGCAAGTTTGTAAAAATCAATGGAATAGATTTTCACTTACTTATTTAAAAATATTTATAGAACAAATATGTAATCATTAATATGCTTATAAATACAAAGAAGCATTCATAAGTATGGTCTTTTCCCCTTCCAAATTATCTATCTATCATCTATCTATCTATCTATCTATCTATCTATCTATCTATCTATCATCTATCTATCTATCTATCTATCTATCTATCTATCTATCTATCATCCCTATATTTTAGGGTAAGTTATCATAAAACAAATTTGAGATGAATGCTTAGAGACAGTAGGTTCTGAAGGAGTTCAGTGGAGAGAGAAAGTAGATGGCATTGGTGTGAACCTTGGGGAGTAGCTAAGACATTCCTTTAGATAATGTCAGACATAACTCAGAAGGGATCAATATATTCTTTTGTTTCTCTGAGGTTCATCAAGTCTTTGTTATGTCTATCCCAACCTTATGGTTATGCATAAGCAGGAAAAAAATGGTCTGAATACATAACATTACCTTTTTTTTACTCCCACAAACATTTTTAATCATCTACTTGTTGTAAGAGTCAAAATTCAAGGTGCCCTGGGATAAAATAGTAAACAAGACAGTCTTATCTACTTAATTTAATACTTATGTGCACCCTACTTTCCTTTATTCTGTCCTCATTTTTTCATATTGTTTTATCCTGTCTTGTTTTATAAACAAGAGATAGCTTTCAAAACTACATGGAATACAAATCATTGGAAATGTTGGGATAAAGAAATAATAAGGGTCAGAAAACAATGCAGGGGTACATTTACCTCCACTCAGGGGAGTAGCAAATGGCTTTAGAGAGACACTAGAAATGGGCCACGAACTGGGCTGCACATTTTCTGCAGGCCAGGTTATGTAGGGAAATGTGCTCGGTGGAAAGACCCACATTGTCCACAAGATAAAGACAAGCCAGTTGTTTAAGGTTTTCATTTTGCTGACCTGAGAAAAATCTCTCCCTTGGGCCTTCATAATGAAAATACTTTTGGATTTAGAAAATAACATCCTGGGCTCCATTGCAGCAATAGATAATACAAGAGTAAAGTTTGCACCGTTGCTTCTTACAGCATCCCTCAATGCGAGCCAATATCGAAGCAGCAAAGTTCAATTCCGTCAACTAAATTTGACAACACTCAGATTGATGCCACCCACAGATACAGCTCCCAGGCAGTGTGATTTGATCTGAGGGTAAAATTTATCCTAAGAACTCTAATTGTATCTTGTCATATAATATCCTATAGCATTCCCATGTGGTAGCTTCTATTTTCATCCCCATTTTATAGAAAAACAAACTAACATTTAGTAGAGTTCGTTTAGCAACACACAGCCAGGATTCATTCTTTAAAATCCGAAACTGCACAAGCCTTTGCTTTTGTTCATTTAAAAACATTTTAGAGACAAAAGCATATAAGGTATGCTATACTGAATGCCCACGTTCCATTGCCCAGCTTATGTTATAAAATAGTAGATATAAAACTTACATTACTTGCACACGCTTCTTTAAATCTCACTCTCTCTTGTCCCCAAGAGATGGCTACCTTCTTGAAATCAGTATCATTCCATGACATGCCTTTGTAATTACTTATCAATATGTACTAGTCTTAAATAATACATAACATTGTCTTGCGTATAGCAAAGTATCAAATAGTTTATATTATATTGTCTGTATGTTTTCTCAACTTCCTTTCTTGTTCAACTATATGTACACTAGATTTATTGGTTTTGACTGACAGTTCACGCTCATTCATTGTCACTGCCCAATAACATTGTACTGTGAGACTTGCATTTATTTTTCTTTTGATGGCGACTTGGGTCATTTTCTGTATTTTGTTATTACAACAGTGCCATTCTGAACACTCTTGTATGTGTCCCCTGGTATTCATGTTTAAGAGTTTTTCTAATGCAGTGATGTTTAGTGAGATATTTTGGAAAATTGTGTGTAAGGTGTTTGCTTGTTTCGGTGATTGGGGTGTACTTCTGGTCTTTAGTGGACGAGGTCTAGAAAAGCTAGATGTATTGTAATGCATGATACTCTCTTATAAACAAAGACTTGTCCTGGCATCTCACATGACTTTGGAGTGTTCTGCTTGAACTTCCAGTGAAAAATTAGTTTGCAATGATCTGAATTTGGATGCTTGAGTCCAGTTTTAGCCAAGCAAATAATCCTCATTCTTGTGAAGTCATGCAGGAAGTAGAGGTGTGACCAAGTACTGATTTTCTCAAATTACATGTGATTCCTGCAATCGGTGGTAAGAAAAGCCCTGGTGATGAGTGGCCTCTGGGCCAATAATCATCAGTTAGTTTACTGTAATTGGCTGGTTCATGCTTAGCCAGAGCGTTGGTGAGTAATCAGTTTGAAGACAAAGGGAATGCCCGCTCACATTGAACAAATGAATTTCCTTTACAGCCAGTCCTGTGCACATGGAGGGTGTCACAGAGATGCTAAGGACCAGGGCTTCTCCAAAGCAGGTATATATCAGGGCCCTGGGATATCTAGAACATAGTTTATTTAATAAGCAATAGTCAATGAATGAATATATAAATGAATGCCTGATTCTCCATCTGTTTGCTTCCTAGGACTCACCTCTGAGTACTGTCTTCTCTTACAAAATATCCCACTTCAGGGAAATCCTATTGAGGACTTTCTCATGTGTGGTCTCTGGGATTTTATCAAGTAGTCCACAGACATTTTGCCAGTTTCAGAGGAAAAAATAATACAGGAAAAATCCATTTCTTATTTGTGAAAAACATGTATCTTACAAAAGCAAAGTGTGAGGTTTGTGGTTTTTCTTAGAAATCCTGTCACTGTATAATTCGTGAAAACCCTGTGTGAGCGTCACAGGCCTGTCCTCCCTGGTCCATCTTGGCCAACAACCATTCACGGATAAAGCCACAGGGCTTCATGGTACGGTGACTATTTATGTTCCTTACGTTTGCCTTCCCATGGCCATGTAAATTGTGTTTATTCTAAATGCATAACAGCAGATTAGTGACTCATAATGATTTATTGGGCGTAAAAATAGCATGATGAGCCTTCCCATTTCAGCTCTAATATGGAAAGAGCCAGGAAGTTGTCACTGTCATCCTCAAAAAAGAAAAAGCTGGCAAATGGAAACATGTCTGCCAGATGTTTCCAGATGGGTGTCCCTTCTGCAGCTGATGCCAGGATGCTGGGGAGGCATTCACAGAAATCTCCTGATGCCTTTACGGGGGGCAGGGGGGAGACTTGTCATACAGTAACAATGATAATTCCACCTCAAACTATGTATTCAGCTTACAAAACATTGAGGCATTACTTCTTTTGTGGCAATTTTTATAACCCTTTTCTAGTTGGGGTTCTGGAAACTTGGCTGCCAGAGGCCAGGGGTGGAGGAAATGAGGAGAGTTTGATTAAGGGTTACAAATTTCTATTATGCAAGGTGAATAAATTCTGGAGGTCTGATGTACAGCAATATGACTATAGCTAATAATACTGAATTGTGTACTTGAAATTTGCTAAAACGGTAGATTTGAAGTTTTTTCATCAGACACAGATACACATACACACACACACACACACATACACACACACACATACACGAGTGATAACCATGTGAAGCGATGATTGTGGTGATTATTTCACAATGTATACATATATCAAACCACCAGGTTCTATATCTTAAGTATATACAATTTTTATTTGTCAATTATATCTTAATAAAACCGGAAGAAATAAAAGGAGCTATCAAGGCTGGCAAAAGCATCGCTGAATTTTAAATGCATGCTGCTAAGTGAAAGAGGCTAGTCTGAAAACGTTATACATGGCACTGTTATAGGTGACATTCTGGAAAAGTAAAAACTGTGAGACAGTAAACAGATCACAGTTGTGAGAGGTTTGGGGGGAGCAGCATTGAATAGGTGAAGCGCAGGGATAGTTTAGGGTGGAGAAAACATTTTGTATGATATTATAATGATGGCTACATGACACTGTACATTTATCTAAACTCATAAAGCTTCACATTTCATACAAAGTGTGAACCTTAACATATGCAAATTTAAAAATTCACCTAGAGCTTAGGAGATCTCAGAGTGGAGTGCAGGTTCTAACAAAAGAATCTATTTTGCAAGTGCATGAGGCAACCTCAGTGAATGGGGCCAGGGGACAGGTGCTGACCTCAGTAACTGGAAATTAGTAGCATCTGTAAAATTAAAGGGAAACATGTGTATAAGCACTGCATGCCAGTTGGTAAAGTTTCCCCCCCACAATGATGCAGATGAAAAATTCTGAAACCATTATACATGCAATGGCATTGAACAGTGAAGTCAATGGATGGTGAGTGGTGGGAGCCAGGTTTTCCACTGTTGAGATGGGAGATTACAGAAAAGCAAGAGAAGGATGCTAGACTGGCCCATGTGGCATTGGATTAGAGCTGGAGACATCTGTATGAACTCATATTTACCTTAAAATAATTACAGATGGATACATGCAGGAGTGGTATAGTGCACACACATGTATTTTCATGTTAAATGAGAAGGCCTGGAAGCAATGGTACCTTAATATCAATGAGTACTCTTAGTGTCTAGGTATTGGTTTTGAAGTACATCCTCCAATAAAAGGAACTATGGTTTCTTAGAGACTGGCTGCTTCTAGGCTGGAGCAAGAAACATATAAAGTGATGCTGTAGCATCTTGCAGTGGCCAGAAAATGAGGAATTACTTAAAGACACCACAATAAAAGGGGCATGTTAAGGGGATCCACGAGCCAGTGGAAGGATCTCCCACTGGCCAAAGTTGGAACAAGTTAAGTAACAACAAAAATATAGTATTGGATTATCAGAGTATAAAATAAATATTTATGATCCCATTCTGATATAAATAAATCATGGGAAATAAATAGGAGAGAACAAACAATTTCCTGCGCAAAAGAATTCCAAATAATTTATGTAGATAGTCCACCCCCAGGAGATGGAGTGTACATCCCCACATCTGAAGTATGGGCCATGCACAGTGATTCCTTCTAAAGAGCACAGAGTGGGGAAGGGGAGGACAGAAAATAACTTCCCAGTGGAAACACTACCTCAGCCAGAGGGTCAAGCTTAACATCAACAGTGATAAGCCATGTTAATAGCATGATTATTTGATATGGTGTGATGAGAATAACACATTACTTCTGTGCGTGTCCTCCTACAAACCCACCACCTTGCACTAATCATAGGAAACACATCAGACAAAACCCCAAACACATCCTACAAAATACTGACTGTTATTCATCGAAATTGTCAAGGTCATCAGATAAGGTCATCAAATAAGAAAAGTCCGAGAAACTGTCACAGACAAGAAGAGCCTAAAGAGACATAACAACTACATGTAATGTGGCAAAAGCTAATATTGACTCGTTATTATTAATTAATGAATGAAATGTAGACTTTAGATAACAATAATGAATCAATATAGGTTCATTAGTTGTGACACGTGTACTAGAGTAATGGGAGATGTGAGCAATAGGGGAAATGAGGCATGTAGTACATGGGAACTCTGTACAACCTTCACTTTTCTATGCATGTAAAAGTATTTTTAGAAAAGATTATTAAAATGGTAATAAAAATACTACAACTCAGCATAATGTCATAAAAATAACTAGTGACCAAAATTATGACTCTGGTGATTTCGGACAAGAACCTGAAACAGGAAGGGCCAGCAGGAAGCATGCTTATGGGGGAGGGTGGGTTGTGACAGCAGGATTTCATCTGACAGGCCCTCCATTGGATCCCAGCCCCCTGGGCTCTGTCCGTGGTGTCACGACTTGTGGTGTGCACCATCACAGCTTTTGTGTCATTTGCAAACGAAGCCACAACCTTTGCATTAAATTAATTGAATTTTTAAAGAACAAGCACAAATTCCTATCTTTCAGTCTGGTGGTGTATGGATCATATTTTTAAGGAAGGAAAGAAAAGGTTAAAATGACAGCAGATCATTCCAGGCTGTCAGGCTCAAGGCACTCCATTGTTGAGAATAGTGTAAAGCCAGGTGCGAAAGTAATGACAGCTTTTATGGAGAGAGAAAGAGAGAGAGAGAGAGAGAGAGAGAGAGAGAGAGAGAGAGAGAGAGAGAGAGAGAGAGAGAGAGAGAGAGAGAGAGAAAGAGAGAGAGAGAGACGGCGCAGAACACACTCCTGACAGGTTTCTTGCCAGAGAAGACACTCTTGGCTGTTGCAGGTTCTCAGTGGATCACACGTGGAACCACTGCTACCCTCCCATGTGTGAGCCACCTGTCATTTGTGTTAGAGCAACACAAAACCCCTGCCACACTGAGTAGAAGGAATTCTTGGCCTATGCCTGTTATATACGAAGGAGACGGGTTCAGCATTTCTTCCTATTGATCACTGAGAACTCATGTCATAGAAGACATCATTTTTAAAAACTTCACCATTGCTTTATGAGCCTTGCTGGCAGCTGCAGAGTGTGTTGGGAGTGAGCCCCAGGGAGTGCCTGTAGCAGCGGCAGCAGCTAGGACATGGGTTGTCAATCCATAGAGGCCATGCTTAGATGTCAACCAGTGCTCTTGCCTCTGACAGCCTTTGTGATCAATAGCATTTCCTCTAACTTGATTCAAGGTGGAAGGAAATGGTATAAATTATGAGTGGAGTAAACAGAGGGCTGCCTCCAGCTCAAGTATTGGCAGCAAGCTGTGTGGTGGAGTGGGCAGTGACGGTACTACCTGTTCCTAACATATATAAGCTGGTCGTAGGGAGAAGGGTGCTCAGGGGAGCTTTTTTGCTTTTGCTTTTGTTATATTGATTCATCTGTTTTGAACAGGTAATCTGGGAACGTGGTGAAAAAATTTAAAGGCCCAAAAGGGCATCGAGAGAAAAATATGGATTCCTCTTCTGGAACCACCACAGCTGCCAGTTCCTTCCTGTGCGTTGTTGACAAGAAGGCTCAAATAAGGACTTCACCTTGTGACTTCCTGTTAGGTATGTCAGGAGGAACACATGCTTTTGTTTCAGTTTCCTCCCAAAGACCCTTAGAATTAAAAATACAGGAATTAGAAAACCATGGACCCAAAGGACAAAGCGAACGAGAGAGGAAATAGCAATAACAATTTTTGCAAATGGGAGAGCAGATGGATAGCAAATGTGTCCTGAGCTGATGATGGATGAAGCATGGAAATCAGACTGCTAGCTCTGCAGGGCTTCGGGATCTCCGAAATGGAGGTCCCAGGCCCACCTGAAAGTGGGAGGGCGGCGGGGGGGTGGGGGGGGGGAGACTGGACGTGGGAGGGGCAGCTGAAAGTTTACCTAAGATGCAGTTAGATCAGACTCCTTCTCTCCCAAATCTCTGAGGCCAGGGGGCATCATCTAATAACCTGGAAGAAGATTAGGGGTTTACTTCTGAGAGAGCTGGACCAGAGGACCCTGGACTCAGGAAGCCCAGGCACAGATGTGGTTAGAGGGAAAAATAGAAACATATATTGAATGATGAGGCCACTCAGATTTCTTCTTCCTCTTAGCCCCTGGGAGGCTGTCAGTCAGTCTCCACCTCCAGGGACACAAAAGCAAGATCATCTCTCAGAAGCACAATTGACCAAGAGAAAAGATACACTGACATTGATATTTCTCAACAAGACAGCCTCTCAACTAACCAGAGTATGCAGTCAAAAGCTCTTCTCAGGCACACTCACTGTCTTTTAGTTTAGTAGAACCTCGCTATTGAGGGTCACCAAGCCCTGAGAAAAACTTCTATCATGAAAAGTACAATAGAGCAGAAAAAGAAATCTCAGAGAAAGCAGAAACAACATTCGCAGGAGAAGTAAAGCTTAAAAATCTTTTATTTATATCCATGGAGACATAGAGAAAATATTGTACTGTGAAACAGAAACAGGATATTGTTTAAAAGGAATAGTAGATAAGAAATAAAAAGCTTTGGGGAGTTAAAAATATGATAGAAGATGAAAAATTCAATATAAATTTTGGAAGGTGAGGTTGAGAGACTCCCTCACAGAGTAAAAAGATAAAAAGAAACAAGAAATATAGGGAATTGGTTTGGTAAGGTTTGACAGCTGAAGAATGGGAAAGGGCAGAGAAAATGGATGTGGGATTTTAGAGTAATATGTAAATGAAATTCACCACATCAGAGGTGTATAAGTTTTCAGATTGAAAAGGCAAACCACATATCTGTCTCAATTGATCTTAAAAAATAAAAAATCAGAGATCCACCATCATATAATTATAGAAGAGGGAGAGGATGCTACATGGGGTGGTGGGAGAGGAAGAGAGAGAGAGAGACAGAGAGAGAGACAGAGAGAGAGACAGAGAGAGAGACAGAGAGAGAGAGAGAGAGAGAGAGAGAGAGAGGAAAGGAAGAGGAGGAAAAGGAAGTGGAGGAGGAGGGGAAGAATAGGAACAGGAGGAGGAGGAGGAAGAAGAAGAGGAGGGAGCACAGGAGGAAGAGGAGAAGCAGAAGAGGAAGTCATATACAAAATATCAGGAATTCATGATCCAAAGAAGCAGGTGGTCTTCTACAGGCAACGAGGAAGAAAACCCTGTAGGGTGATGGTGAACAGAGCTCCTGGGGCATCAGGGTAAAGAGCATCAGGGAGTTCAGCTTGGAGCAGGGGAAGAGGGCTCAGGAAGGGGGCTAGGTATTATAACCGGTTGGAAGGTACCATGAGAGGATGCACACACCCGGTAGAGAACTTGGGAATAAATTAGTGATGGATGTTTGGAAAACAAAGCAAACAAAAGAATCAGTAAAAATAAAACAGTATTGAAGAAAGGATCATCTAGCTCAACTCTGAATAACAATCATATAGTAAAAAAAAAAATGGTAAGTAATAAATATGAATCTAACCAAACTATAGTAAATCTACATTTGGAAGAATGAAGGTGGGGTAGTTAGTCTCTGTGCCTTTAGGGGCAAGTAGTCTTACATCAAGGGAGAGAAATCCTCACCATCTGCCATGGCAGTTCAAGAGACAATATTAAAAATGAGAAGAAAAAAAACACAACTTTATAAGCACTTTCCTTACAAAGTCAAAGATAACTATGAGGGGATGGAAAAAGACTGTGAAAGGAATTGGAAGTTGTTGATGCTAGGATAGTGAGGAGCAGGTAGAGAATGGTTCTCTTTTCCAATTTTGTTTTGTTTTAAGCCATATAGAGCCATCTGACTTTTTCTCAGTGAGTCAATAAACAAATAAATAAAATAGAGGGAATTTGACTAATGAAAAAAAATTGGTATATATTGGTAACTTCAAGAGATTTGCCTAAAGTGGTGCTTGTGTCTCTGTGACCTATTTAGTATTTCAAGTACCTTGAAATGTCACCTTAGGGATAAAATGCCATAACTTTAAAGTTGGAAAATCAGACTTAATTTAGTACAAATGACTTAGCCATGGAAAGCTCTCTCTTTTCCATCACCGGCTGATTTTCTTTGCGGTTGTCAAGAAGTGATGCATTGTTTACAATTATATACAAGGGCTGCAACAAACATAAACATTAGGGGGCACCGAGTCCTCTAGGAACTTGTTTGCCATCACCTCCAGTGTCGAGTTACTCAACCTTTTCGAATGGGCTTTGTTGTCCTAATGTTTACAGAATGTGGGAAGTAGTTTCCTATGAGAAATCTTTCCATAATTTTTCAGTCTACCTTTCATCCAATTATTGCCAATCCTCTTTAAAATAAGCAAACATTGGGTACTGCCATTCCTGATGACCTGCCGTGAGAATGAAAACTTTGCTATGTGGGAGAAATCAAGTGCACAAAACCTGATAGGATGAAGAACGCAGCTGAGCTGGGTTTGTAATCCTGGCAAAGCATGAGATTGTAAACAATATTATGTCATCCAATATAATAAAACCTTAATATGCAAATTGACCAAATAATGGACCGACTGGTTGCTAAGACACGCGCTGACCACCAGAGGGCAGATGCTCAATGCAGGAGCTGCCCCCTGGTGGTCAGTGTGCTCCCACAGGGGAAGCACTGCTAGCCAGAAGCCAGGCTATGGCTGGCTAGCGCAACAGTAGTGGCAGGAGCCTCTCCCACCTTCACAGCACATTTCAGGATGAAATCCACATTTAGATAAACATAACAAGAAACAAAAGCTTTGAACAAGCGTCACAGGAAGGAACTGTGTGTCTCTCCGTGCCAGGAGACATAAAGGTGCGAAGTGCAATGTATTTTGACACAATCAACTCACAGGCACAAGCCCACACTGTCTGCCACTCCCTGTGCCCTCCCACTGCCTGCAGATGGGAGATGTTCTCACCCCCAGCTGTGGGCGCTGGGCTCACTGGCCCCAACCAAAGCCATGCAGCCATGCAGTGCCCTATTCAGATGCATTTCATTTAATATCTCAATACACTAAAGTAACCATGGGATACTCAGTGCTGGTAGTGGTATTTTTTATTTTTAATGCAAAACCAAGGAAGGTCTCAACATTAGAGAGGGTTTTAGAGCAAAAGAAAACACATCATGTGAAATATCACTGTTCTTATTCATTTCTATAATTTGTCTTTATTCTGTTTTCTCTGTGCTTATTCCCCCCCCCCCCAGTTGTAACCAGCCTTTTTACTTAAAATTATGACAAGAAGTTCTCCATGTTTGACCTTAGTCTTATCACCTACATTTAAACAAAAGCTACCCAATACTCCCTATACACATTTGGTGTAATTTAAATCTCTAACCACACACCATTGGACTTTGAGTTGGCACAGTGGTAATATTCATCATTTTAGCCTTCCTGTTTTGTTTTGTTTTTGTTGTTTGTTTGTTTGTTTTTACATTACTTACTTACATTAATTGGGATTCCTGGTTTAAGGATTATGAATATTTTTATTACTTCTATCTGAATTTTTGTTGCTGCTGTTGTTATTTTGTTACTCCTCATGCAAGTATATTTTTTCCCCATTGATTTTTAAAAAAAATAAGTTTGATGAGCATTTTTTAAAAATATGTTTTTCTTGATTTTAGAGAGAGAGGGGTAAAGGGAGAGAGATAGAGAAATAGAAACACTGGTGAGACAGACATATCAATCAGCTGCCTTCTAGGACCAAGCCAGAAAACCTTAGTTTATGGGTCAAAGCTCAACCCCTGAGCCAAACCAGCTAAAAGTGTTTTTGTTGTTGTTGTTGTTTTTGTGTTTGTTTTTTTTGTTTGTTTTTTAAAGAGAGAGTGGAAGAGAGGGGGAGAGAGAAAGAAACATTGAAGTGAGAAAGACACATCGATTGGTTGCCTCCCAAACATGCCCCAATGGCCGGGGATGGAGCCTGCAATTGGTGTATGTGCTCTTGACCAGAATTGAACCTGTGACTCTTCAATCTGTGATCTGATGCTCTATCCACTGAACCAAACAAGCCAGGGAAGCTACCTGCTTTCTTACTTACAGAAAAAGCAATGCTCTTCCAACTCCGCACTGCAGATTGCTGGATCATGTGTGTTTCCCCTTCCTTTCTCCTGAGAGCCCACTGCCCTGCAGGAGGGGAAGGAGCACAGTGCACGTTTGGAACTGGTGGGGTGGCTGAAGCCCAATGAATAAAATGTGTGGCGAGGCCCGAGGCCCTGAGCACACAGCAGAGAGAGCAGGGAACCAACTGAGCCAGCAAACGCAGACACGGGAAAGTAAAAAAGGGGTGGCCATGGAACATGACTCAGCCCCATGTGAATGCACCATAACCTACTTAACCTTCCCTGACACTGAAGGTTGTGACGGTTAATTTTACGCGTCAACGTGATTAGATCATGGCTGCCCGGATATTGGCTAATTATTCTAGGCATGTCTGTGAGGATGTTTCTGGAAGAGATTAGTACCTGAGTCAGTAGACTGGGTGTGAAATCATATAAAAAATATAAATACATGTTGGTCTCTGTTTCCGACTCCTGGCACAGAGCTCCTGAAACCTTGTCACTCATAAGTGAAAAGAGCTCTGGGAGCATCTCTTGTTCTAATGAGACACTCTGGGTGGGCTCCTGGATGGCCCCTGGATGGGGGCTTGTCACCAGAAAGACAGGCCATGACTAGAATAGAGAGGGGAGAAGGGTGAAGGGAGAGAGAAGGAGGGAGGGAGGAGGAGGGTCGGTGTGGGGTTAATAATTGGTCATGCATACGTGAGAAAGCCTTCATAAAATCCCACTTGGAGGGATTTGAGGGGCTTTCAGTTGGTAAACGCGGGGAGGGTGGTGTACACCAACTCTAGGGGAGCAGAGGCTCCTGCACTTGAGAGCCCCCTTATGCACCCTTTCATGTCAGTGTTTATCTGTTGTGTCCTTTAATAACTGGTAAACATAAGTAGTGAGTTCTGTGAGCTGCTCCAACATATTATTGGCCCTGAGGAGGGGGTTGTGGGAACCTTTGATGTATAGTTGATCAGTCAAAAGCACAGGGGACAGATTGCAGGTGTCACCTTATGTGGGTGGGACAGTCCTGTGGGACCGAGCCCTTCACATGGGACCTGAGGGTCCTCCAGGCAGACGGTGTCAGAGCTGAGCTTGTAGGCACCAGCTGGTGCTGTGAAGAACTGCTTGTGAGGGAACCTGGGCTTGGTGACCAGAAGTGTTGTGGGTGTTTCATATGAGGCATAGAAAAGAGACACAGGGTCACAGACGTTGTTCTAGCTCCAGAGGAGGATTAGGCAGCTCTCTCACTCATTGAGTAAAGCAGTTTGCCTTTCCCGGTGGGAAAGCATTGCATGTTTGTGGAGGGCCTGAACAAACAAGAGGTGGAGGAGGGGAGCAGTCTTCTGCCTGGAGGCTAAGCTGGGACACTGTATCCCATGAGGATGAGGACTCATACTCGTCCTTCTGGATCTCAGAACTTTCAGATAGTGGATTGTGGGACTTGGCTGCTGTAATCACGTGAGCCAATTCCTGGTAATAAACCTCTTTATACATTATAAAGAATGTGTCGTATTAGAAAGGACATACATCCTATCTAATGAAAGAGTAATATGCAAATTGACCAGCCACAAGATGGCTGCCCCCATGTGATCAAAGATGGCTGCCCCCATGTGATCAAAGATGGCTGCCCCCATGTGATCAAAGATGGCTGTCCCCATGTGGACACAAGATGGCCAGCAGGGGAGGGCAGTTAGAAGGGACCAGGCCTGCAAGGGAGGGCAGTTGGGGGCAATCAAGCCTGCAGGGGAGGGCAGTTAGGGAAGACCAGGCCAGCAGAGGAAGGAAGTTGAGGGCAAATGAGCCTGCAGGGAAGGACAGGGAAGGGTGACCAGGCTTGCAGGGGAGGGCAGTTAGGAGTGACCAGGCCTACAGGGGAGGGCAGTTAGGGGAAATCAGGCTGGCAGGGGAGTGGTTAGGGGTTTATTAGGCTGGCAGGCAGAAGCAGTTAGGGGCAATCAGGAAGGCAGGCAGACAAGCAGTTGGGAGCAAGCAGTCCTGGATTGCGAGAGAGATGTCCCTGACTGGAATCAAGCCTAAACGGGCAGTCAGACATCCCTCGAGGGGTCCCAGATTGGAGAGGGTGCAGGCTTGGCTGAGGGACATCTCCCTCCCAGTGCATAAATTTTGTGAACCGGGCCTATAGTTTAAATATAAAGAAATTCAATATGTAATACGAAGAAAATCCCTCTATATGTCTCTATCCTCTGCCATGTATCTAAATAGCTGTCCTACTGATTACTCCTCTTTTTTGATACCAGAGTGTTTTGGTGACCACTGTGTGCATGTTCATCCCTAGGGCAGACTCCTGAGTGGACCACTGGGTCATGATGGTCAAGGCTCTCCCAGGTAAGGTCCTTCAGTTGTGCACCTGTCTGCTGATGTCACACTGTCTGGGAGGGCCCCCCTGGTAGCACCTCTGCCTGATAGAAGGCTAGCATGGGCCTCCTGGAATGGCAGGGTTTCACACGGGGGAACTGGCACCAGTAAACCTGTCACTCTCCTTTCCTCTTCATGTCAGAGTCCTCAGTGCCTTTTGCTTTTATCAAATCTCCGATAACCCACCTCTTCCTTCTTTCCAAAATGCACTACAGTAGGAGAGCTCTGAAATACACTGTCTACATGATGTGGGGAAAATCTCATAAATTTACTGAAAACCAAGTCCCTCATTTGCAAAGCAAGAGAATATTACCACATACCCTATGAGATTCTCTCAGTTATGGCTTTATTTAATATATTGAATAATTAAAAATAATATAATAGTTTAACAGCAGGGTTTGGTTAAATAAATTATGATATATCCAGATGATGGATAACCAAGCAGTAATTTTTTTTTTTCAGTCCTCACTAAAGGGCATGCTATTATTGATTTGAGAGAGAGAGGAAGAGGACAGAGAGAGAGAGAGAGAGAGAGAGAGAGAGAGAGAGAGAGAGAGAGAGAGAGAGAGAGAGAGAAATATCAATGTAAGAAAGAAACATGGATTGGTTGCCTCCCACATGCACCTCAACCTGGGATCAAATTGGAAATCTGAGTATGTGTCCTGACCAGAAATAGAACCCAAGACCTTTCAGTGCACAGGGTGATGCTCCAGCCACTTGAGCTACCCTGGCCAGGGCCCCAAGCAGTCACTGTTTGAAAAGTGTACTTTTGTTACATTGCATGGGAATGACTCATGTTATCCCACTCCGTGAGAGTAGCACGACACTGTACAGAATCCAAATTCATACACACCAATCTTCACGTAAAATTTAAATGAAACATTGCACAAGGCAACAGCCGTTCTCTATGTATTGTATGACTGGTGATACATACTCAGAAAAAGGCATTTTTAAATTGTGAAGTAGCTTCAGCTTAAGCGCCTTGGCCTCTGTGCTGCTCCTCTCGGCCCCCTCCTCCCAGGTGGGTCTGGGCCCTTTGCCTGCTGCGCCTCCAAGGAGCCTCCATTCCCGGGAAGCTCTGCACTGTAACCGGGAGCCAGCATGGCTGCCCCTCCTGGGCGCTGAGCCTCTGATGGCAGTCCTGTCTTGTTCACTATGTAGCATCATGTCTGGCACTTAGAACACGCCAGACATATGCCGGCTAATTGTTTAATGAACCTGTCGGTGAAACAATTTCCTTTGAAATCATAGACCAATTTCATTAGATTTAATTCCGAGGCTTGATACTGCCTATTACTTTCCAGTTTCTATGGTAATGGGAGCATCTCAGATATTTTCTCCTAAACATTTTGTCAACAAGTGGGGTGGACTGCCACCAAGGGATTGGTGCTGCCGAGGGACTGGGCAGGACATCCCTTTGAGGGAAGGGAGCCACCCGACAACCACACCCCGTGCTGTCAATTACCTGAGCGCACATCCATCTCCTGTCACGGGGACTCCTTGCTCACCATACAGCTTCTGAGTGTAATTTGCTGCTTGCGGAAATGTCAAGATAAGGAAAAGTGCTAGCTGGGCTGGAGGACATGAGCAACCAACTGTTCCTACAGCAGTTCTGTTCTTTGGGTAAATTAATGAATTGGCAACACTTTGTTAGCTCAGCGTTTCTGAACTCAATTAACTTGGGAACACTGAGGAAATTGGATTCGGGGATCTGCAAACCTGAGGGTGAGATTTTGGATCCTGGTGACTTTAAGAGGGTACCGCCACCCGAGAAGGCCCTCAGCATGCCCGATACCTATAGCTCCCTCTGCCCCACCTCCGGCCACAGTGAAGGATCAGGGGGCACATGGCTGCTGCGATGGAGAGGCGTCCACCAGGGAAGGACAGTCACCCAGTAGGACTTGGGACACAAGTGAAGAACTTTGAGCAAACCCCAGGTTCGGTATAAGAAAGTTTTGATCTGAGTTAATCCTGCACATGCCTAGGAGAAGAGCAGGTGAAATTGGGCACTGACCTGTTACAGTTGCGCATTAGTGCAAAAGGCATTAAGTCATACCTATCCATTTACTCCCTAAATTGTTTTTTGTTTGTATCCATAACAAACAAAATTATTATTCATATTTAGCTACTTAAAATGCACTTTTTATTTTTATAGAAAAGGTCTTCTTTAAAAAGTCAGTAGAAGCAGCCTCCTTTCTTCGTTAAGGGCTCATGGTTCCCTCCATCCCTGCTCTGTAGTCCTCTTTCGCTGCAGAGCAGTCTTACATCCTGAGCTGCTTTTGCAGCTGGTCTCTGCCATCAGTGGCTCTTCCTCAGTCCACTGCATCCTCAAGCCTCTCTTGGCCTCTGCTTGGCCCTTCCTGGCTCCCAGGCAGAAATGCGCCAAAGGGTATTTTCTTAGAGAGCAGAGAGGGTCATGTGACCCTCAGGTGTTAAAATCTCCTTTGACTGCCTGTGAGTTCTGCATAAAGTTCACATGCTTGATCTGGTGCAGAAGGGTTATCACACTCTGACACTGTCCCCATCACATAGCCATGTCCTGGATAGACTGAGATGCTCAATTCCTCAGATGTGGCTTCCTGCCGCATCACACCTCTGTCTTCACACCCCCTTCTACTCCCGCCTGGAATGCTTTCCCTTGCCTTTTTGAAGATAGGTTTGCACCCTTCAAAACCAAGAAGATCATCATATCAGCATGCACAGTTCTTGCGCTGTCCTTTGGATTTTCACAGTCTCTTAAACAAACCTATTCTCCGCAATTATCCCCGGTCTTATAAATATCTATTTGCACATGCTCATCTCTTACTGGACTGTGAACTTTTTGAGAGCCGAGACCTGCCACTCATCTCTGTGGAGTCAGGGCTCAGCACAGTGTCTGACTCATCATAGATCCTGAATTCATGTTTACCGAATTTATTAATTAAGCCATAACCAAGGCATCGCCATCCATTTAATTGCAAATGAAGTCCCAAAGATGAAATTAACAGTCTCATTTCTATCAGCTTCGCTGATAAAGTGATGAAAAACAGTCAAGTGTTTCTCACGCTGCCAGCCAATAGAGAGCAAAGGAAAGCATCCAAGGGCATTGGCCCTGCCCTTGAATGGCTTACAGTATCGTGGGAAAGATGAGATTTCCTGAAACAAATTGAGGACAACATTCAGAACATTCGAAGGTCATGTTCATTGTAGTAGGATTGAACTGTCTGGGGCTTGAGACTAGAAGAAATGAGAGCAGATCCCTTCCCTCCCAGCCCACCAACCCTCCTGGGAGTGGGGTTGAAAGGTGGACTCACTTGGAATCCAGTGTAGGAGTGAGGAGGGGGTCTTTGCACTCAGTGTGCTCAAAAAAGGTTTCTAAAACTAGATCAAGGATGCTCTTGAGGAAAATGTGATTTTTGGATTGGTAAAGAAGAAGTTTAGTGGGAAAGGAATTATAGAAAGGGGAAATGATGTGAGGAAATGCTAAATACTGAGGTTAGGAGGCACAGGTAATGGAATCAAATCTTTAGGCACCACAATTGCTTGAAGGACTCTTGAGTTGAGTAACCAGAGAGTAACAATAGAAATAATCCTGCTCTTTTCTTTTGCTTTCCTGTTTACATAGCGTTTATGCATCCTTGACAGAGTCCTGGGGTCCCGATGGCAGTCCTATCTAGTGTGCTAAGTGCTGAGGAGCTGAGCCTTCTCTGACTCCCTAACAGTAAACCCCATCCTGAGCTCCATGTTCCAGAGATTCCCCTGGGCTTCCCTGGGACATGGCATGCCCACACATGACTGTGTTCATTGGTTTATTCCTGGGATATAGAGAGCCATCTGGGAAGGCACAGGGACATTCTTTTAATTCTTATCAGCTGAGCCCGAGGGCACTGGCAGAATCCTGTTATCAGTACTGATTTCTTATCTTTATCCATGTGCTTGGAATAAAGAACAAATAGGACCTTGACTTACCCAGATCTGGATATGCTAAATCTTGTACCAAAAATGAGGAACTTACCCAGATCTTGATGAATAGGATCTGGGCACACCCGAAACTCCTTTTGACCTTAAACTTCCCTTTGGAAACCAATAAATGTGCTGTGTTGTCTGTAGTGGGTGTGACTGCCTCTCCATCAGAGAGGTGACACCCACCTAGCACTCAACTTGATGAATCTATTTCTGCCTCCATGTCTCTTCTTTCTTTCTTTAATTTCTTAATCCCTAGCTCCTCCACTCAGGAACCTGTCATTTTCCGTGCGGGACTCGGAAAACAGAGAAAATGCCCACTGCACTGGGGAAAGTAGGTGCCATTCTTATCTGTGCCCAGCACCTGAAACAACATAGAATCTCAGTAAGCATTTGCTGCATTAGTAATTGGATGTGTGGATCTAATACAATAGATGGCAATCTTGCCTGTATCAGATATCTCATTCTCCACCTTAGTCCACAGGCTGCTCATCAAGTCCCCAGCAATGAACCTAAAGATTCTGACCCATCTCAGAATCCCCAGCCCAGAGAACACTGAATGGACAGAGTTTCTTGGCCATCAGCTGGACCCATCCCTCTTCTAAGTTTGGAGTCACTAAAGGCTGGACAATAAATTTAAGAAAGCTTTGAGCCCCATGGGGCATGCCTGCTAGAACCCAAAAACAGAGGTGATCCAGTAGCCCCAGGCTCTGCCGCTAACAAAGACTTTCTGAGCAATGGCCCTTCAAAGCAACAAATCAAGACAGACAGCCTGCCAAAACGTGCCGACCCAGCAGACTCAGAATCTCTTACCCACGGAGAACTGCCCTCCCAGCCCATCTATCACTGAGACAACTCAAATTAGATGGTGAGAACATCAAAGAAGCAGAGTCCACCTTTGTAGTAGCTCTAGAAAAGCTCTCTGCTCCTGGGCAACCTTGCCCCACACGCTCCCCTCCCCACCTCTCAGGGAGCCTGAGGAATCAGTACCCATATCTGCCTGCCAAGATTTCTATTCATCCTTCAAGATGCAGCTCCAACTCAACCTGCTCTGTGATGCTTTCACCTAACTCTGAATAGCACATTGTTAAGTCCAGAGTAGGTTTTGATGTGGTTATGGCAAAGGGTCTCTGCACTGCCCAAATTGTGATCTTGTGACCCATCAGTTCTTCCCAAAAAGAGGCGTATGCAACAAGAAGCTTTATGGGAAACAAAGATCCTATTTGCACCTAACACCCCCATGCAGAACTCTCTGAAAGAGTAGAATAGGATTATAAAACTTGCTTTGAGCCCCAAAATGTGCTCTATCTTCTAAAAAAGCCAGAATCTAAGTCCTTGGATCTTATCCCTTCTCACATAACAAGGATGAGTGCATTCAGGTGCGTGGGAGTGAGGAGAAACCGTCAGTCCTGGTCTGAAGATGGGGGCTCTGCATTCACTCAACAATCCTACTCCAGGAGATAAGAGAGGATTGCATAACTCACTGATTGTTTGATTACTGCCTATTCTTTTCAATCAGGTGACCCCATTTACCTGTATAAATGGAAAAATAAGAACATCATGGAGGGAGGAAAGAAGATATGGCTAGGGAGATCAGAGAAGAAAGGGAAAGCCTCTCAATGAAGACTCTGGGGACTGATGTGAGTCACAATAGATAAGTATGTTTGAACAACCTCCGTGTGAGCTCATGGTCATTGGATGGTGAAATGACTTCCTGCTGTAATACACTTACCCACAGAGCTACCAGAACACTGGATGCAGCTGAGAGCTCCAGTTCTCTAGTCACATTCTTCAGCATTCCCATTCTCAGTGGTGGACACAGGTTTCATCTCTGGTTCCAACTCTGGCATTTCTGGTGTTAGTTGGCCTCTAGCACGATCTCTGTCTGAAGGGTTGGCCCAGATTGTCAGCTCTATGTCAATTCTTTCAACAGCAGGGAATTGTTAGAACAAATATGATACAGTCACATACTGGAATACTGCATGACAGGCTGTTCACCAATAACAGGTCCCCATTCCCATTTAGGCATAGAAAAGTTCTGTGTCACTCTTCCAATCTCAATGTTAGGTCTGGCCATGTGACTACTTTGGCCTAGGAAATGCGAGTTGTGACTTCCACAAAGCATTTAACTGCCACTGGTCAACTTTCCATTCCTTTCTTCCCCTATCAGAACACCTGAAGCACTGTGTTAAGAATAGAGGTGTAATAAGATGGCAGGGAGTGGTCATGTGAGCAGGGCCTTTGCCAAGCCAGTGGGGCTTGCAGCATAAACAATAAATAGATGTTTTTGTTGGGTTAAGTCACCAAGATTTTGATGTTTTTAATATATATTTATATATAAATTATAAATATATACAGATAAAATACATTTTATATATAAATAATATATATAATTTTTAAATAGTAAGATAACTTTTAAAATCATTTTAGTATTTAAAAAAATTCTTACCCAAGGACAGGCTTAGAAAGAGCCGAAACCGGTTTGGCTCAACAGATAGAGCATCGGCTTGGGGACTGAAGGGTCCCGGGTTTGATTCCGGTCAAGGGCATATTCCCA
This sequence comes from Pipistrellus hanaki, assembly GCF_964339955.1. Taxonomy (NCBI): domain Eukaryota; kingdom Metazoa; phylum Chordata; class Mammalia; order Chiroptera; family Vespertilionidae; genus Pipistrellus; species Pipistrellus hanaki. Next base: position 40,957,525 of record NC_140518.1, read on the forward strand.
GTAGGGGGTGTGCAAGCAGCAGCTGATCGATGACACTCTCTCGTCGATGTTTCTAACTCTCTATCTCTCTCTCTACCTTTCTGTACAAAATCAATAAAATATATTTAAAAAAAAAGAAAGAGGAAGAGAGAGAGAGAGAGAGAGAGAGAGAGAGAGAGAGAGAGAGAGAGAGAAATCAGAGAGAGATAGAGTCAGAAAGAAATATCCATGTGAGAGAGAAACATGGATCACTTGCCTCCAGTACATGCCCCAACTGGTATCAAACCCAAAACCCAGGCATGTGCCCTGACTAGAATGAAACAAGCAACCTTTTGGTGCATAGGACAACACTCAACCAACTGAGTCACTTCAGTCAGGCACCATTTCTTCACAATAAATATATGTTATCCAGAAGTGTCATTTTTAAGAACTGCACTTGCTCTGTTTCTCTTACACCTGCTGGCCTAAGTGGGCTTGTTTGATTGGCTGACAGTTCTTGAAGGCCCGAGGTTTGTTTTCAGCTTTTCTCATGCACAGATGGTCCTCAAGGTATTAATTAAATGAATTCTTTAGATGGAGACTTGCTTCTCCTTTGTGGTCACAGAAGCTCAGAGAAGTATCAGCCTGGGCAGCCAAGGAGAAATGTGAATGATCTGGACCCAGAAAGTAGGTGGAGAGTAAAGAACCCTCCATCTCTTGGAAACCTTTCTACCCACATCTTCTATCTATCCTTCAAAGGTTCATTCAGACCCCACTTCTTCCATGAAGCCTTGGCTTCTCCAGTCTTCAGAGATTTTTTTTTCCTTTTCCAGCTTCTGTGGCATTTAGTTTAGACCAGTGGGCTTTCCAACATGATTCCTTGTGGCATTCTGGAGCCCTTCTCCCCTAGAATACCATGTGAATCATCATCAGAGAAGGCAAGATCTGCAATTTTCCCGCCCTGTCCTTACCAAAGCAGCTAAGATAATTTACCCTATTTTATGTGCTTCAGCATACAAAGCACAAGTTCTGCTGCTATAACAAAAATTATTTGGACAAGCTGCAGTTTCTTTTCAGATACTTCAGCTCAGAAGGAGTGGAGAGCAAAGTTTTGTATCCATGGGAGCACCTGGGTTTTCTGGCCTCAGTGAGGGACAGGTTAATTATGTCCATCTGTGATCTGGTCGCCAGGGCTTCTCAGCCATGGTTGCCATAGATACAGTCAGGAGATATTCAGTAGCATTGGCGACTGCCCTGAAGCTCCTTGGTGCTCAGCCTAAAGCAGCTATGCTGCTAGACACCGTCCATGCTGCTCTTTTCTTTTCCTGCATAGATAACTCAGAAACTGCTGCTCTGAGGACCCATGTAGAAGAATTTCTAGTACATTTTCTTGATCTTTTGCCCTTTTCTGGGAAACAGAGCAAAGCAAAGCAAAACCAAACCAGACCTCTGTCTGAGAAACCAACGCCAGAGGGGACCTGCAGTTGGTGAGCTGCTCAGGGAAGCATTGCCCCAACTGGGGTCAGATAGGCCCCATCTCTGTCCTGAGTCCTTTCTTCTTTGTCAGATGACCATGCACCAAACCTTCCCGGTCCCAGTCCCAGAGGCTGACCCCTGACCTGGCTGCCTCGCCCGTGGTCAGAGCACTCAATTAAAATGTTCTTTCGAATCTTAACGGAACCAAAGATAATATGGCTTAGGCACAATGCTGAACACCAGTACTTTAACCCATTTTATAAATGAAACAATTGAGGTACAGACAGTTAAATTACATGCCAATGATCATACAGCTGGTTGACTCTTAAGCTCATACATTTAGCTACTCTACTGTTGTCTGTTATGCTAAGCTGAAACTAACCTTTCCTGTAACTTTTGCTCATTGGTCCTCTTTCATTCTCTGGAAAAAGAGAGGACAACTTCGCTCTAGCTGGTTTGGCTCAATGGATAGAGCATGGGCCTGCTGACTAAAGGGTCCCCAGGTTCGATTCCAGTCAGGGGCATATTCTCTGGGATTGTAGGCTCTATCTCCAGTAGGGGGCGTGTAGGAGGCAGCTGATGAATGATTCTCATGATTGATGTTTCTATCTCTGTCTCCCTCCCCTCTTTCGCTCTGAAATAATATGAGAGAGAGAGAGGGAGAGAGAGAGAGAGAGAACAACCCCCTGCCACATCACAGCCCTGCAGCTTGGTGAGAACATGGCATGGCACGGTGTCCTTCCCTGACCTGGGAGCGATTAGGACGGATACACTCCGAAAACAGCACTTGCCTCTCCTTGGCTCCCCTGAACTCGAGACTAAACATCGCTGTGTTCCCTTAAACGGTGTAAGAAGGGTTCTTGGTCATTATCCTTAACAAGCAAGTGCATGCACTTCAGATTCTTTCCAGAAAAAGCCAGACAATCCTTGATTGTTGCTCCTCGGGGCTCCCCTTCCATAACCCCACATTAGGCCAGTGGAGATGAAATGCTCTTTCCTGCCCCCCTACCCCCAGGCGGCTTGTGCATTGCCTGGCACCCCTGGGTGAGGAGCAACCTGCGGGGCTGCATGGTCCCCTGGGCCAGGAGTGGTGGCAGCAACAACAGGCCACCTGTCTTCAAGTGCCTTTGGAAAGGCAACTCCTGACAGACAATTTGGTGACTGACAGGACACACCTTGGGGTATTGACTGACGGTCATGCATGAGGTGAACTCCCCAGACAGTCACCTCTCCTTCTGTGCCCTGAAAGGATGAACCCCACGGTCATAGGATGTGGTATTGGAAAGAATGATGATGATTTTTCTAACCCCATTTGAGTCTCTTATAGGTAAGGAAACTGACACTCAGGAAAATCAGATCATGCTGTCAGTTAGCAGCAGCACCAGGAATCAAACTCAGGTCTATCTAAACCCCACGTTCACTTCATTACCAGTGCACTGGGCAAACTGGGCAGACTGGTCTCTAGCACACTAGTCTCTAGCATTAGTGGGAAATGTGTACAATGGACATAATGAAAGCATCACGTACAATTTTGTGACTACTAAGTAGGATGTAATTTGTCATATGCCTAGCACAGTGCCAAGCATGGCATCGATTCTCAGCCAAAGGTGGCCAGTGTCACTAGCAGGGGCCAGGTCCCACTGGTCTCTCATGTTTCCCTGGTGGGGTGCTCGGTACTTTGCGCATCTGCCTCCCTGGTGCTCCTGATCCCACAGGGCAGGGGTGGCACTGTCTGGGACATAGTACCAATACCATAGCAAAAGCCTGGCTCTCAGCGAGCTGGTGATTCCTTGGGAGGCCTGGGAACAATACCTACCTCACACATCTTTTCAGTAGAATTTGACCCAGCTGTGTGATTCCTCCTCCTGAAAGCCCTCCTGTTTGACTCTCCTGGTTCCTGAGACAAGTACTGCCTCTCCATTCACTTCCCACATGACCATGAACTCCTTTACTGACTCCTCATTCCTCCCTAGATCTCTAAATGCTAGTGAACTTCAGGTCCCTCCCCTCTGATCTCCAAAGAGACCTTTTTCATCACCATTTGCCTGTTGCTGAGGCCAAAATGCTTGAAGTCATTCTTGGCTCCTGCCTTTCCCTCCCCTTCTCTGTGCCATCCATCAGCAAGTTCTGTCAACTCTACCTCCAAGATAGATCTATTTTGAAAAGAGTTGTTAGTGGTAGAATAGAGGTGTTGAAAATGGATGGGATCAGAAGTGGTTGCAGCATATGCCATATGCTATACGTCTGGGGGAAAAGATGGAAAAATTCTCCATCCTTCATAAAGATACAGTGAGCAGGCATCAATCATACTCCCTTCTGTTACGAGAACAGTTCATGCATTCCTGCCCCCAGGTTTTGTATTTCTTTAGGACTCCATTCTTTGGAGTGAGGGTCTCTGATTCCTCTTCCCAAGGCAGCGAGATGATGGTTCTTGTACCATTTCATTTGCCCTAAGGAAGAGCTCAAACTGTTCTGAGAGGTCTGACTGGGGCACAGGGGCCAGTCATGCCTTTCCGTGTCTCACCAGCCTCATTGGCATGTCCATGCCCCATCCTCTGAGCCAGTGTGTTTGACATGTCTTGTGATGTTCAAAGAAGGGGAATAAGTTGAGGCAACCAAAACTGATGTATCAGGCCTAGCAGGTGTCCCTTCTGCAGGACGGTCATCAGATAATTGTGGGACACTGCTTGGCATCACAAAGGGGAGCAGCGATGGAGTCCCCCAGTGCTCACACATGTGAAGACGGGTGATCTGCAGGGCTCACCTGGCTCCTACCTTGTTCCTGAGTCCTGGCAGGCAAGGCTGAGGTGTGGTCAGGATCAGTGACTGCCACAGCCCTCCCCTGACCCACTGCGCTGCCAAAGGGGTGCTGCCACAGGAGGTGTGGTGGACATTCCTCCTGCTTTACAAGATGTGCTCGTCCATGATGGTCTAGCACAGAATTTTCACAGCTGCCAAGGCCTTAGACAAGCGCCAGCCCACCTCTGAGCTGGCATCCAACTGTGACGAGCCTGTGTGTCAGGTTGGCAGAGGCCCTTTTTGCCCAACACCACGTTCACCTACTGAGGTTGAAGACAAGAACCTGGGGAGCATGAGCCTCTGTAAACCGATTGAGGGGATGGTGGTTGGCTGCAGCTGTGTGGTGGTTACAAACTACGGCAGAGTCTCAGGCCAAGGGCGTCACTGAGGAGTACTTCAAATGCAAGACATGAACAAAGAAACTTGGCTTTGGTTTCTCCAAAAGAAAAAAAAAATATTTAAATGGTAGAGGAACAAATATTTATTTAGGAGGAAAAGACAGTCAACACAAATTTAGCCTTGGGGACTCAGCTACCTTTCTCTTAAAATCTCTTCAGGCAATTTACAAAACAAACACAGGCCCAGCCTAAATGAGCAGAACACTTCCTGATCATAAGCCAGCATCCCCACCATTCCTGGCACAGCCCGAAGTTCCCACGGATCCCAGCACTGCTGGGTCCCCCAGGGAGGGACCCTGAAACTTAAGCTTTAAGAGGATCTGCTGGGGTGGGGGTGGGGAGAGTAGTAGTGGGGTGGCTGCCAGTGGGCTGCAGGCAAGAGGCCATGTTACCAGTTTAATTACACTTCCTCGCTCTTGGGCGCAGCAGTGGGCTGTGGGGAGAAGCTGTGGTGGAGGCTGCCGCCCAGAGCTGAATGGATCCCATCAGGGACTTGAGAACTTAGACTCTTTCTCCATTTGTACAGTGGACACGTCTCCCCAGTATTTCTTGTTTAGACCATGGCCAATGTAGACTTCTCTTTTCAGTTAGCGGCCTCCCCAATCCCACTTACAGGCTTCTCCCCAAGGCCAGAGGGGCTGCTCATCTGACGGCCCCCATTCTCTGGGTGTGTTTGATGTCTGTAATGACAGGTAACAAGGTCAAGATAGAGCCCCTCTCCCACCCTCACTCCCCAACCCTGTGCCTGTGAGTTGAGCCTGTGTGAGCCCCACCAGCCTTCCTTGGCTAGCCAGGCCTTGCACCTTTGTCCCTGCATCCTCCAGGTATAATGAGGGACCAGCCATCCTCACTCACCTTGCCAGAGGAACAAGAAGGCTGTGGCTGCCCACAGAACCAGGCATTTCTGACAGAGGAGGACATCCTGGGCCCTGTGCTTGTGAACTTGGAGGCATCAGAGCTGGCTCTGAGGTTCTAGTTCACAGCTTGTTTTCTGTACTGATTTCCTGTTTGGATATCTTCCCTTGATGGTCTCTCCTTTGGCTGAGGACCTAGAAGAAAGGAGGAATGAGTGACAGGCTTCAAAGACAGAAATTCCCTCTGTGCCCTCAGCACTCATAAATGCACATGTGCTATTTGCATATTATTTGGGGGGTGTCAGGGTCTTTCTAAGGAAACCAAGGAGATTCTCCAAACCAGCACTGCTCACACATGCCCAAGCCTGGAACTCGTCCAGGGGATCCTGTTGGAACACAGACACAGACACAGGCAGCCAGGAGCGGCCTGAGAGCTGCACGCTTCCAGGTGATGCCAATATTGCTGATGAGTAGCTTCTGGATCCTCGCTGATCAAAGGTGGTCCTGGGTCCAGCAGGGTCAGCATCGCCTGGGAGCTTTGATACCAGCTGAATCCCAGGCCTCACTCCAGACCCATGGAACAGAAGCCCTGGCCTACTCATCACCTTCTCACTCCTCTTCCCCCACTTCTATTCCTGCCCACTCATCCAGGGGTGTCCTATATAGACAGTTACAGAGTTGGGCAGGACTTGGTTAACTTAGAGGCTGGTCAAATAGGAAAACTCCTTATTTCTCCAGGGAGCCCCCAGGGATGTGCTGGCCACTGGCCATGCTCTGGGAGGGTGGAGGCTGCCAGTGGACCTTGTGCTGTGTCTGTGGAAGGTAATGTGGCTGAGATAATGATGATGCAGGAGGCTTCACTGAGGTGCTTCTTGACTCCTTTAATTGCACCATTTCTCAACCTTACTGCGGCCTCACTGCCATTTCTGAATTATATATCCACACACATCCAGAGACACACACATCACAGATTAATTCTCCCACTCACACTGATAAACTACCCAACACGTAATTTATACTCATTTGTCTTTGTGCTACTCTAGCCAAACTCCTTCCTCCTACCCTGACAACCGGAGTGCTTGGAGAACAGTCTTCAAACGGCCTTGCTGCACGCGCTGTCCACATAGGTCCATTTCAAAGCTCCATGAAGAAATCAGGGCCCAGCTGGTGTGGCAGAGTAGTTGAGCATCAATCTATGAACCAGGAGGTTACAGTTTGATTCCTGGTCAGGGCACATGCCTGAGTTGCAGGTTTGATTTCCAGTGGGGGGAGAATGGGGGTTGTGCAGGAGGCAGCCAATCAAGGATATTCTCTCTCATCATTGATTTTACTATCTCTCTCTCCCTCTTCCTTCCTCTCTGAAATCAATAAAAAAAATATATATATTTCTTTAAAAAAAATAAAAGAAATCAGGGCCAGTATGTTCTAGGCCAGTGGCTGGCAAACTCATTAGTCAATAGAGCTAAATATCAACAGTGCAACGATTGAAATTTCTTTTGAGAGCCAAATTTTTAAACTTAAACTTCTTCTAATGCCACTTCTTCAAAATAGACTCTCCCAGGCCATCGTATTTTGTGGAAGAGCCACACTCAAGGGGCCAAAGAGCCGCATGTGGCTCTCGAGCCACAGTTTGCCTACCACTGTTCTAGGCCCTTTTCTGACTTAATTTGAGACTTCATCCCAATAAGGCTCTTTAACCACCAGGCTGGTTGAATACTTCACACATGGAACTTTTTGCAGGGTGGCAAAAGTAGGTTTAGAGTTGTGAGTACCTGAAAGACAGAGTTCGTTCTTGTATTATTATTTATTAACTAGAGGCCCGGCACATGAAATTCTTGTGCAGGTATGGTCCCTAGGCCTGGCCTGGGATCAGGGCCATCTTCCCCAGCTGCCCAGAGCTGGCCCCGCCCCCTGCCACCACCCACCCCCAGTTCCTCATTCGCCATCTGGAGATCAGAGCCTGATGGCTGGGGGAAGGGACCCAGAGGTCTGCGGTTTCTGCCTACTCGCTGACCCCGCCCCCACCATGAGTTTCCCTCTGTGTGTCGGGTGACTGGTGAGTCAGGGGCCTTGGCCTGGCACCGCCCATGTCCCCTACCACCCACCACCCCTAGTTTCCCATTCATCATCAGACTATCAGAGCCTGCCGGCTGGGGAAAGTAACCGAGAGGTGGTAAGTGAGCCTAATAGTAGTGACTGGTGAAGTGGTCAATCTGCCATTAGGGTCAATTTGCATATTACTCTTATTTTATAGGATAGAGGCCAGGTGCATGGGTGGGGGCCAGCCAGCCTGCCCTGATGGGGGCCCCAGATTGGGGTGGGAGCCGAGTCCTTCTGGTCTCTAGTCCTTCTGCGGTTTTAGTTACTGGGCTTTTATTATATAGGATTATTGTATTCTTTCCCATACGAACAACTATAAACCTACTTTTGCCCTACCCTGTATTTTGTTTCTTCACAAACAAAACATTAGACTCTTCCCTTTCACACTCCACTCTGCCGTTTACTACCACCCCATCAGCCCAAACTATGTGCCCTGACTTTTAAACTAGAAATGCTGCTTTCTCCAGTCAGTGCATCTCATTGTCTTCCTGGCTTCCTCATCTCACTTTCACAGATGCCCCTGTTGTCTCAAGGCTGTGGATGCTGAGGAACCTAGCCTGCGTTACTCAGTCAGAGATGGTTCATGCCTTCTTGCCTTCCTCAAGCCCAAGGAGAAAGAGCCTCAGCTTTGACTTTACCTCTGTGGTCCTACCCAGGAGGTCCCTGCCTCCATGGTTCCACCCAGGGGGCCCCTGACTCCCCTGTCTGCCCAGCACATGGTGCCCAGTGGGCACGTCCCATCCTAGCTGACCCTTGTGGCGTGTCTGCTTTTAACCCTGGACCTCCCGGAGTCTTCCAGGCCCTCTGGTGCATTGGAAGTTTACCTTCTTGCACGCAGATGGTAGCCTCAGTGTTTGCAGTGCTCTGCTCCTCTGGACTCCTGTCTCTGAGCTGCTCCTCCCAAGTCCTGACCCACTCCGGCTAGGCAGCCTGAGGACCCAGGCTTCCATCCAAACCCAGACACGAGCTTCCTTTTCCCACTGAGCTCCATCACCACCCCACCCCAGGGACTGGGACTTAACTCTTTAGGACCCTCCCCAGGTGGAGCTGAGTGGAGCTGAGGGGCATAGGAAGTGCCAGGCTTCCTGTTCAGGACAGTCCAGCAGCTGCCTGCTCTGGCCCCTGGGAGCTTTCACCAGCCACCCTGCTTATCCCCTCCCCCCCACCCCACTCATTGCCTGCTTATTCCCCCCAACCCCACTGCCCACACGCCCCCATAACTGCAGGTTTTGGTGGGAAATGGGAGACTTTTCCCAGGGAAGTTGGAACTTTCACAGTGAAGACACACTGCATCTTCATTAGTTTTTTTATTTAGGAGAAAATGAAGTAAACTGTAATGAGGGAAGGAGTTCCTGGTGCCTCATGTGACACAGATTCCTGCATTAAAGATCTGGCTTCAGCATGAAATAGGCTCGTGGTGGTCGCTGAGCACTGCCTTCAAGCGGGAGCAGGTGCAGTAGTGTGAGGTGGCACCTGAGAAGACCATTTGCTCGGCTGCAATATTACAGGATCACCAGGAAGGGTGGTGGGATGGAAGGTGCAACCCCAAGGCATCATTCAAAGATGGGCTTGTTTCCTTCAAACAGTGCTCTGGGGGCGAGAGTCCTGTGACCGCATACACATGCCTCCTGAATCGATGTATATGTGCTGTCAGACTGTACATGTTTCTGGTCACACCACATGTCTTCTCTTTCTTCCATTTTGTTCTCTTCTCTGGATCCTTTTTCTTTATGAGTCAAAGTCCAACCAGAAAGACTGAAATCATGCTAAATGTTTCAAATATAGGGAACTGCTGGGGGAAACACGTTACAAAAGCGTGGGAAGGACTGAGGGAGCCACCAGGATGAAGGCAAGCTACCCCCGGATTAGAAACAGCAGGAAGTGCATAACCCTCAGGGCTGGAGGCACCACCTTTGCTTGGTCCCAGAACAGAGCACAGGGGTGGCTCTCACTGCTGAGGCTGCTCCTGCAACTCAAAGGAATGGCTCATGCACTGCAAGAGCAGCAGGAAGCCGGCCCGGGAGGCGGCTGGAGCCAGGCCTCCCCTGGACCTGCAGGATGGCCACTCTCACTGTCACCCCCTGTGATGAGAGGCTAGGGATGGTGCTGAGTCAGGCGGACAAAGTGACCACACCCTCCCCCTTCTCCCACCTCTCAGTCCTGCCTTCTCTTGGCCCTTATTGTACTTTTCTTTCTTCCCTCGGCATTCATTCGATCAGCCCTCGCTGAGCACCTACTATGTGCCGGGAATCATGCAGATCTGGGAGCGGAAGGGAGTGGATTCAGGAGTATAAAGATAGCTACTTGCCCCAAAGCTCCTTCTCCATCAGAAATAACCCCTTCCCTGCCTCCCCCTACCCTCCTCCCCTGCCCTTTCTCTTTGGCAGATCAAGAATTGCTTCCCTTGCTTAGATGCTTTTTATTTAAAAATCCTAGGGTAACCTCTGACCGATTAGCTGTCAGTAGACATTTACTGAGAATTTAAAACAGACATTAGACTCTACTAGAGGGAGAAAATGTATGCAAAGTCCTTACCCCTGAGAACTTTCAATCTGGGGGGAGACAGTGTGCGTGACAGCGAATAGAATGTTAATTGCAACAAGTTGACAGGCTGACTCTCGAAAGGCTGCTTGTAGGACATCAAGGGGTGCGGTGGGGTGAGTGGGGTCCAGGCAGGCTTATCTGGAGAGAGGTTTGGCTTGGATACAGGGAATGGGAATGCATGCCAGAGAGGAAGAGGCTGCAGACTCAGAGAACTGTGCGTAGAGATCACCCTCCTGCCTCCTGCCCCAAGGCCGCCAACCTCATCAGCTTCTGGGCTGAGGAACATACAAACTCAGGTGGCAGAAATGCAAGCAGAGTTCTAGTGCCTCCCTTTTCCATCTTAGCCCAATGACCTTGGGGGTGTCATGTGACCCTCTGGGGCCTTGGTGGCCTCCTCTGTGACAGGAGGATGCTGATTCTATTCCTGAATGGGGATCTGGAACAGGCCACATCTGTGGCGGCATCATGCTTTCTCACCAAAGGCTCGGTGGCCCACCTGGGATAGGGGGTGGGCAGGGTATCTGATGTACCTGGAGGAAAGTGGAATTCTAATGAAGGCCAGCAGAAAAGCTTGACCCACCCTCCCAGTCCATTTTCTCACTCTATTTTCTCTTCTTCCCAGTAGCCCCTGCCCTGGAGCTGCTGGGGTCATTCTTCTGGCTGGCCAGTGTGCCGGCCCGGCCATGCCAGCCGCAGTGCGCAGGAAGCAAGCGCCGTACTGAGCAGCCTTCCTCACAGCCTACGTGTGGAGGAGCTTCCCTGCGGACAGGCAAAGCAGAAGCTGACCAAATGGGCTCTTCTTTGTCCCCTGACCCCTTTCCTCGGGCCCTCTGCCCCGAGCACAGCCCCCCTGCTTATGCTGCTCCCACAGGCCAGTGTGTGCTCCTGGACATCTCTGGATCCACTGGCTGTCCCCGTAATGAACAGTGACAGCTCATCACATCACCAGCTTGCCTCGCTGGCAGGGAGGTGAAGGTCTGGCCAGGCTCATTAGCATCCGCCTGGAAAGGGGACCAGGCAGGCCTGCGCTGCCTCCTCCCAGATGCTCCTCTCCTTCCAGGCCCCGCTCCCGCAGTTCTCAGCCTTGTGACTCGGTCCACGTTGTGTCATGAGCAGTTGCAAAGAGGGTCTCAGTCATCTGCTTTTTGATGGAGGTGACGGAGGAAAGCATGTGCACGATTCGCCTTTAGAAATGTATACCAAATTGAAGCAGTCATTTCCACTCCTTAGCATTCCACTGCTTTTTTGAGTAGCAGAGAAAAAGGTGGAGCCACAGGAGCTGGGCTAACACGCTGTGGGCTTGTCCCTGGGAAGGTGAACGTGAATGTAAATGTCTTCCAGGATTCCTGCTGCTGGTGAAGGAAGACTGAGACCATGACTGCCCTGCCTCCTCTCCTCGCGGATGGCTGGGACAGGAGGCCATGGGTCTTCATAAGGAACTGAGAGAACATCCAGCAAAAGAGGCCCTCTGAGGTGGCATGTTTGGAAATTGAATGCCATCGAAATCACCCAGATCTTGATAAAATGCAGACTTTGAATCAGTAGGTCTGCAGAGAGAGTAGCTGGGGATTTTCAGACGCTGCTGTAAAAAATGGGAATATTTGTCAATGCCTCGAGAAGAAAGCCATCGATGCCTTCTTTAAATCTAGAGGATACATGTTTTCCCAGGTGGTCTTTCCTGGGGCAACTAACAGGCTACTAAATGCAAATCCTCAAAGAGAAAGTCTAGCCCTAGCTGGTTTTGCTTAGTGAATAGAACAAAGGTCCCAGGTTTGATTCTGGTCAAGGACATGTGCCTGGGTTGTGGTATTGATCCCTAGTAGGGGGCATGCAGGAGGCAGCCTATCAATGATTTTTTCTCATCATTGATGTTTCTATCTCTCTCTCCCTCTCCCTTTCTCTCTGAAATCAATTAAAAAATATTAAAAAAAAAAGAAAGAAAGAAAAAGAAAAAGAAAGAGAAATCTATGCAGGACACAGGGACCATGACTGGGGTTGGTTGTGATTATGGATTCTTGCATGTTATTTTGGGTTGACTGGCCTCTTCATGAAACAGAATTATATCACAGTTCTCTGGAGTTCAATGAAATCAGAGTTGAATCAAAATTTAAAGCTAGAGGGGACTGTACAAAACCTTGAGTTCACATAGATGTTTCTCTCTCTTCTCCCTCCCTCCCTTCTTCCCACCCTTCCTTCCTCTCTTTCTAAAATCAATGGAAAAATTATCCTTGGGTGAGGATTAACAAAAAAGAAAGAAATTGAAAAAGAAACAGAAACAGAAGCTTGCTGACAGGATATAGCCCATGGATTGAACTGTAGAAGGTCTTTCCAGGTAGCCAGAATAAGATAAAATGTTTGAGAGTTTTAACTTAGTTAGGATTATGCTTAGAAATCACCTTCAGGATGTCTTTGCTACTTCACAATGGGTGTCTGGGATTTTTTTCTAAGCTTAACTGCTCACTCAATAAGAACTCCACACATGGGTTCCCTTATCCACACACACACTAGGAAATCCATGTTGTGAATACAGGACAGTTGGATCAGGTACAAACTCTAGTGTGTCCGTATGTTCAACTGAGATATTTTATAAATGTTTTATCAATGGACATACAGAAAATGTGCATGTGATTTACACATATGGAAGTACACATGAGAAATCATACAGTTAATTTTCCCAAACGGAACATACCTGTATAACCAGTACCCAAATCAGGAAAGAAGGTGACCCACACTTCAAGAGTCCCGTAAGTCCCCTTTCCAGTTATTCATTTCCTTTCCTCATCCCCACCAGGGTGACCACCATCTTGACTTCTAACAGCATGGATCATTCTTCTTTGTGTACACAGTGCATCTGGTTTCTTTTGCTCAGCATTGCTTGTAAAATGAACTCATCCATATTGTGTGTAGCTGTGTTACTATAGTGTACTATATTATTTCTGTATAATAACCCGTTGTGTGCACATTGCTCAATCTATAATAATCTATAATAATAAAAGCATAATATCCTAATTAGATCAGACAGCTGAATGACCTTCTGGACGTCATTCCAGACATTCTTCAGGACGAAGCCATGGTGGCAGGGCCAAAGCAGAGGCTGTTAGGGGCGATGAAGCAGGCAGGCAAGTGGTTAGAGGCAATGAGGCAGGCAGGCGAATGGTTAGGAGCCAGCCATCCCAGATTGCAAGGGAGATGTCTGACTGCCAGTTTAAACTGGCAGTCAGACATCCCCTGAGGGGTCCTGGATTGAGAGAGGGTGCAGGCCGGGCTGAGAGTTCCCCCTTCCCTGACGGTGCATGAATATCGTGCACTGGGCCTCGCATAACGAACGCCTCGCACAGCGAACTTTGGACAGGTTTTTCATGAAACCATCGGCCAAAAAGCAGAAAATGGATGAAGATGTGCAAGATTCGGTAGACTCTACTTTAGGGGTGTCGAACTCAATCAGAGAAGGGGCCAAAATCTAAAATCCAGCTTAAATTGCGGGCCGAATAGTTTACTGAACAGTCATAAACTGACAATGTCATAAACTGACAGCGGAGTGCAGTGATGACAGCGCGGTGCAGGCCACATTGCAAGGCCTGGCGGGCTGGATTTGGCCCGCGGGCCTTGTGTTTGACACATGTGCTCTACTTAGTCTGTCTTAAAATTTAAAAAATGTGTGTTTTTTTTTAAAAAAAATTATGTTTTTAGATGTATCTAAATAAAAATATGTCATCTTAGCATATTTTTTTTATGTCATCTTAGCATATTTTATGCTACAGAACAAATTATTTTTTTTAACATGTATTGTTATGGGAAAACGCGTTTCACATAACAAACTTTTCGCATAACAAACTTGCTCCTGGAACGAATTAAGTTCGTTGTGTGAGGCACCACTGTATTGGTATACATTTTGGGGTTATTACAGATGGTGCTGCTATGAGATTTCGTATACATTTCTGATACATTTTGCTAAACATATTCACACACCTCTTTGGGATATATACCCAGGAATAGAACAGCTGGGTCATAAGGTGGGCCTGTGTCAAGCTAGTAGATGCTGCCAGTTATCCAAAGTGATTATCTGCTGCCATTCCCTCTGATAGTGTGTGAGTGAGTGTCCTGCTTGTTCCACTTCCTTGCTCAAGCTTAACTTTTCTTTTCATTGGGTGGAGATGTGATATGCTACATCACATCTCTGTTTTAAATTACATTTTCCTGCCGGCTAATAAAGTTGAGCACTTTATGTATGCTTAATGGCTATCTGGATGTCCTTTGCTACAAAGAGTCTTTTCAAATTTTCTGCCCATTAAAAAAAAAAAAAAGGTTTATTTTTTCATTCTCTTAATGATGACTTTTGACAAATAAAATTCTTAAATTTAATGTTGACCAATTTGTCTTTTTTTTTGGGAGGGGGGGAGGTCTTTATGATTAGTTCCTTTGTATTCTGTTTAAGAAATCTTTGTCTATTCAAGGTCACAAAACATATTTTCCTTTAAAAGCTTTTGTTAAGTTTTACCTTTCACATTTCAAATAGATATTAGAGTAATATCTTTTCATCTTTAGAGATAATTTTTCCAGGCCTAGGAAATCTGAAATGAAGCATGGCTGAGGGGCAATATCCCACAGTGGTAGAAATAAGGATCTAGAAACCATCTGCCAGAATCTTCCAATTACCAGCTGCTTGACTTTGGGCTCTTGCTTGACCTCACTGTGCCTCAGTTTCTTAGGGGTATTAACTCTGCCTTCTGCATGGTTTTCTTATGAGGACTAATTGTGTTAGTCCACATACAAGGCTGACAACAGTACCTATCACAGTGAGCATTTACTAAGTGATAATATTATTGGGCTCAACTGAATATGCTAAGAGGGGAATAAGAGTGAAGAAGCAGGAAGAGTAGTGGGAATCCGATGTGGCAAGTGGAGGGGATGGCTGGGAAAGGATAGAACGAGCCACTGTCCGCATCCAGCTCTGAAGTCAGTTCATGGATCACAGGCTGCCAGAGGGCAAAAGCCAAGAGGGTCCAAGAAGTTCACTATAATCTGTAATAATAAAAGCAGGGCAATGTGGCCAAAATTGCAGGAGGGCCCTGGGTCACATCTGTTCTCTCCCATGGGGTTGGGGAGAGCAGGCCTCAGTCACACTCATTATTTAAAGCAGAAAATGGATGATGATCTATTAAACGGTTACCCTGAGGAGCAGATGTGGTTTGTGAGGATCAGTTCTGCTGACCATCCAGCAACCCAGGTCCCCACTCCAGCTTCCAAGAGGCAGACCCTGCTCTGGGTGTGGTGGTTCCCTGACATGGTCCTGGGAGAGTGGACACTCTCTCCAGCCTGGGGAGAGTGAAAGACTTCCTCCAGAGAATATCTAGAATTATGTGCATTTCTTCTCTTCAGGTAAATCTCTGGCACATTTAAAATAATAACAGGAGCTGGAAAACCTCATCTGTAAAAATCCAGACAGTAAATATTTTGTGGGCCCTCCAGTCTGTGTTGTAACTTCTTAACCCTGTCATCTATCATGAAAACAGTTCCAGACAACATGGAAACAAATGAGCATGATTGTTCCGATGCAACTTTATTGATGGGCACCGAAATTTTTATTTTATATAGTATCCATGTAATAGGATGCTAGTATTTGGGTGTTTCCTCCTCCAACCATTTAAAAATGTGAAAACCATTCTTAGTTCATGGGCCATATACAAAGAAGCAGCAGGCCAGACAGGCCCAGGGGAGTGGTGGGTGGTCTCAATGAGTGGAAGTCAGTGGTTTCCAGAGCATGGTCGCTGGACAAGCAGCATCAGCATCACCTGGGAACCTGTCAGAAAGGAAGATATCTCAGGGCCTCCCAGACCCACTGCATCAGAGCTAGGAGCCCTCCCAGTGAAACTCATACACATTCAAGTTTGAGAATCATAGGACTAGAATCATTCCTCCATGAACTTTATGCCAGTTTTCCTTTAAGACAATTTTTGTCTACCTATCTATCTATGTATCTATCTATCTATCTATCTATCATCTATCTATCTACCTATCATCTATCTGCCTAATATGCAAATTGTCCTCTTGGGAGTTCGACTGACCAGGAGTTCAATTGCTCACTATGACTTGTGCTGACCACCAGAGGGTGGTGCTGGTGTAGAATTAAGGAAGACCCCAGCCAGCAGTCAGCAGCTGGGGAAGGAAGCCCTGGCTGGCAGCTGCTAGGGACCCTGCCTGTACACGAATTTTGTGCACTGAGCCTCTAGTCTTTTTACATTAGAAAAGCTGATCAGCTTAACCTTAAAACTCCTTCTGAGAAGTCCTTTCCCATGGCAGCTTATGGAGGCAAATTCCAGAGAGCTACTGGTTGGGGGTTCATGTTCTTTACCACATATGTCTGACCAGCACTGGACATGAGATCTGAACTCTGGTTGGCAATGGATAGGTGTCATTAAGGCTAATCAGGCTCATCTTGTGGGGACTTTAACTGGATAGTTAGGTAGGAAATCATTCATCATGGGAGCCAAAGTATAAACAAAAAAGGCGGAGAGAGGGGCCGCAGGCAGCTTTCTTGAGCAGAAGATGTGAGGAGGCAGCAGTGGGGAGGAAGCAGGAGCCATGGGCATGCTGAACTTGAGGGTGATGGTTTATCAATGAAACTAAGGAATGATGGTTAATCAACAACAGCAACTCACCCTTACAAGGAGGGTGCAGTGGCAGAAGGAAACTGAGTCACACTAACAGCCAAGCACCTGGGCTGGAGATCGGGAGACAACACTAATGTCTGCTTTGCACCCTGAGACAGGAGTCTGCCTCCTGTGCCTGGGAGCCCTGGGCCCTGTACAGTTCCCTGTTCCATGTGAGTCCTGCCAGCAAACAGCGATGCAGTGTGTCTGTTCCTTGGGACCGAAGAGTAAAAACCTCTCAATGAACAGAACACTCCAGCCTCACCAGCGTACTGAGGCTTCTCGTAGCCCACCACACATGGGCCTGTTTCTCTGATCCCCTCTTGGGTACACACCTAAATCTTTCTCTTCAAGATAGCACTTTCAGAATCTCTCCAGCTAAGACTTCCTGGATTTTCCTGCTCTTGCTCTCTGTCTGGTTAATCCATCTTTCCCTCAGAGCCAGCATCCTGCTAGCAATGGCCCTCGGCTTTTCATGTTACCCATTGCAGTCTGTTCAAGGGACTTGAAGACCCAGGTATTGTGGTGCCCCTCCCATCACCAGCACAGGCCTTGCACGTGAGCAAAGTTTAATCAAAGATGGAGATCCCAGAAGGTCCCTCTACTCTGGCACACCTCTCCACCCTCGCTGTCCACAAATGTTTTATAATACAGACCAGAAGACCCAGGTCCACAGGGGTGACAAGATTTGACATTAGTTGGATAGAACTCTGGGACAGCAAAGACCAGATGTCCCTGGTGGCTGCCCTTCCCACACCCCTGTCTCCTTCACACTTCTAACTCCCTTCTCCACACTTCAGCTGAGTGGCCCTGAGAGCATGTCAAGGGCTTTCAATGACCATTTGCAATTAACTGCATGGGAAATATTACCAGTCAATTAGTGTTGGCACGTTTCCAAGGCTGTCACCAACCTGCTCTGGGGCAGTCAGACTTAATTATCTTGTTGTCTTTTCTTTTTTTGAAATCTTAATCTCATTTGTGAGGCTTTCTGTAAACAGTTAGGTAAGCAGAGACTTTTAATTTGAGTGAAGTGTATATTACAAGCAACTTGCAGGCTCTAAAAATCTAGGTTGACTGCTGTAGTCAGTATAGGACCTGCATCTCCTTCTAAAATCATAGGAGCCATATCCCAGGGTGCAGACACTGGGATAGACATCGAGCGAAAGTCTTTTTTTTTTTTTTTTTTTTTTTTTTTTTTTTTTTTTACCACCAGATCACAAAAAAGGAATAAGGGAGTGGATGTTGGTGTTTTGTTTGGGTTTAACCTTTTAAGACCCAACAAAAAACTCTCTGAATTGAACTAACTAGCCACTTAATAGCAGTAACTAATAGCTGCCTTGGGAGAAAGCAAGATGCACAATAGTATTTTCCAAACTAGTTCCATGGAGTGAATGGTTGTTTCTGCTTGCTTACCCATCCATCCTCCATCTGGGAACCGATCTCCTTATTTTATTTAGGACTCAGTTCTCTGCTATTTTCAATCCTTGTCATTCCAGGGAGACTGAGGCCTCACCACCCAGCTCAGGGTAGTAGTGGCTGGTCACCTGTACTGCATTGTCTGGCCATAGTTGTTGTCTTGGAAATGACCAAGGTCGGGCTAAGGAAAGGCAATTGTGAGGTGTTTTCTGGACTATGAGGAAAGAGCAGCTGTTTTCCTGCTGGTGGGGGAGGTTGTACTAATGAGTGTCTTGTCCTTTAGTACTTATGAGGTCACTGCATGGGAACAGTCAGCTTCATGGGAATATAGGAAAAACAAAGGAAAGCAGAGGGGAGAGAGAGAGAGGAGAGGGCGAGAGAGACTGGGTCCATTTGCTGGCATGCATCAAAGGCCAATAAGTCAAAACAGGAGTTTGCAATCAAGTAAAGATTTATGAAGGAGATGGTGCCATTACCGGAATCACAGGTAGCTGGTGCTCAAAGACTTGGCTTCCCAGTGACTTCCAGGGGATGGATTATATAAGAGTGGGCGAGGGCGATCATTAATCAAGTGACTAATAGAGTTAAGGTTGTGGTCTCTACTGATTTGTTGGTGCTAAGGTAGGGGGAAATTGATCACTGTATCTGATCCTGATGTCAGCCATGGAGTTGTTCTGTCCAATTTTGTAAGGATTTGTTCTGCTTTCCTAGGTTTGGAGCTAAAACACAACTGAGGCCAACCTATTATGTTCGGTAGGATTTAAAACTGTCTCTCAATAGTCAATTGACCCAGGACCTTGTTCCTAAGACTCCTGGATGCTGGCCAGAACCTCATTGTCCTGAGGGCTTGATAATTAAGCAAGGGAGAGGGAGGTTGGTGTGCCAGGGTGCTGGGTGAGGCCAGTTTGAGTCAAAGAATAAAAGAAAAGAAAAGAAGAGGCCAGATGTAAGAAAATAAGGTTTCTGAGTGTTTACAATTCTCTCCTTTCTTTTGATAATTCCTAAATCTGGAGAAATATAGGGCAACTGGGTCCAAGTTCAATCATGAGGGAGGATTAGCTTATAAATGGAGTCAGCTTTGTCTGCCCATCATGTCCCTTTTATCTGGCTCTTATAATTTCACACACCCACCTCTTCCTTGATGGTTCCTGAGCCTTAGAGGGCATTCTATGTGTTTAATTTCCAAGCAGGAATGGCAGTAATGGCAGAAGAAGGAGTAGTCCAGGATACTTGTACCCTAAGTAATAACCAGAGTCAACTGTAAGTTTTAAAAAACAAACAAACAAACAAACAAAAAAAAGGTGAAAGGCTCAGAGCTTCATTTTTGCTGGAATAAAGGCAGCAAATCTAAGATGCAGGAAATCTCACAGACTCCCTGGGTCTGCAATGCAGCTGTCCCCAATGAACGTCCTGACACCAGCTCAAGCCAGTTCTCTGTGTGGTTTACACAGCATCAGTCACCAGAACCTTCTAAGGATGAGCTGTTGGATGACTTCTCTGAAGTTTACATTCTGTCATCTCACTGGGGTCTACAATGGCAAGGCTCAGAAAAACGTTTTAGTTCTCAATGATTCCAAGGCAAAGGATGGGAGAAAAAGAAAACACTAGTGAAGAGGGCTGCAGCCAAGCGCTTTCATTAGAAAAATTCAGGATTCAGTCTAGTCCCCAGGTGAAATACAAGATTTTAAAGACAACCAATCTAGAATCGAATATCTAAAACTAGAGGCCCTATGCACGAAATTCGTACAAGGGGCTCGGCCTTCTCAGTCCTGGCTGCCTCATGGCCCTGGCTGAGTCTCAAGCCCTGCGGCCCCGCCCCCTCCCACTGGTCATTTCGGAAGGTCATTCCACTGTCTGGGCTAATTAGCATATTAGCTCTTTATTATATAGAATTGGGCACTGCAATTCCAATTAAAATATTTTTTTTCTAAAATTACCCTCATTTTATCAAAGATAGCCAAATTAAGGTTAATTTATTACATAAAATCTAGTTTTGGTAAATTGGCCTGTTACTTGTAGGTATGACAAGAATCATAGTTGATCATATAGGCTATTTTAAATCTGTTTTGTTGGAGTTTTATAGGGAATCTCCAGATTGAAATTTAATTAGTGTTTCAGGGCTAAGAAGCCACGCCACATTCTTGCCATCAGTATTTGCCATGAGTATTCCTCAAGTTCTGAAGGTTCCCCAAAATGTCTGAGGTTCTTCCTTTGCCAGGAAAGCAAGCTTTGTTCTTTACCTGGAAAGACTGCTGTGACATGAAAGTAAGTTATCAGGCCATTTCTCCAAGGGGTTTTTATCAGCTTCCAAAGTCAATCTTAATTTCCTAAAGCTTTCTGGTGACATTCAGAGACTGTGCATGTCTCTCTCAAACTTGATATTCCTATCCAACTCTTGATAATAAACCCATTTCTAATTGTGTCCTGTTATAAAAATAATGTGTATCTATCTAATTTACCAAACAACCATATTGCCAGGAAGATAATAATATTCATTCAGAGACTCCAAACTTCTACTGGGATCAGTGGGAATAAAAATATAAATGTTTCATTATTGCTTACAAAGGTATAATTTACCAAATTGCTCTAAGTGAGAGGTAGTTTAAAAGAAGACAAGTTCCCTTATATCTGAAAAACGAAAAGTTAAATATGGGCAATATTTTTAACTAAAAGATATCTATACATATATAAAAGCCTAAGTCTAACGGTTTGACCGTTTACCTGGTAGCTATGATGCACAATGACCACCAGAGGCCAGACACTCCAACCAGTAGAGGAGGGAGCCCATTTCTTCATGGAATTGGCTATGGGTTAGGTTGCTGCTGGGGCACTGTTGACCCAAATCTACTTCACCTGCCCCTGGACCCAGAGAGGAGGGAGGAGGGAGACTGATTCCTAGCAGAATCAGTCGAGAGTTAGGTTTCTGCTGGGACACTGTCAGCCCGAAATCTGCTTCATCCACACCCGAACCCAGAGAGGAGGGAGTCTGATTCTGAGGTGCATCATCTGAGAAATGCCCTCTCTCATTCTGGGACCCATTGGGGGATGTCAGAGAGCTACTTTTGGCCTGATTCCCACAGGCCAGGCCAAAGGACCCCACCGCTGCACAAATCTGTGCACCAGGCCTCTAGTAAAAATTATAATCCTCAGCTCATTCAGTCCCATATAAGTAATTTTTGTCTATCTTGATTTTTTTTATCAGCAGTTAATGAATCCAGTTATTCTTCAGAGCTTTATTAAACCTTTATCTAGTTTAAAGGTGCAATCTTAAAGTTTTTATTTTTAGAAAACTCTGTTTTAGAATAAGTTAGTTTTTTTTAATGGGTCTTTCTGAAGATGAAACATACTTGCAAAAGCATTGGAGTAAACAGTGAATGTCTGTAAATGACTTAAAAAAGCACACTTTAAAATGACGTGGATCTGATAATACTGCACTAACAAAGAACTCTGTTTTCCCTAACATAACATTTTAAGATAACAAGAATTTTAAATGAATACTGTATCAGGACTTTGTAGACTCCTGCAGATTTTAATAAAATCCTACGGTAGTATGTACTATCCATTTAATAATAAGAATATCTACACACAAATACAGCACAGCTGTTCCCTTAGTTAACAAAGCTTCCTTGGCAATTAAAACATATCAAATGGGCCTAATTAGTTCAAACCCTCTCCCTTGCCAGGAGGTATTCCAGGGGCCCATTGAAATAACCCCAAACCATTTCTGGGTTAAGAAAAAGGTTTCCTGCTAAAAGTTGAATCCTGGGAGTTTGTCATACACAAATGACCCAAAAGATAGTATGTTCTTATGAAACAATATCAATTTATTTATTTATTCAAAGTGACAATAAAAAAGTGTCAAATAAAAATGCAGTTAGCAAAACTTTAGTTTTTGACCTCCCGACTCATAGGTTGAAGCTCACCAGCCTGGCACATAAGCTTACTTTTGATATTTATATTTATATTTATTTACTTACGGGAATTCCAATCTTATTCAGCTTAATTATGTATAAAATCTCCTCAAGATTTTTCTTTGTAGACCTTTTACAACTTTCTTAGTCCCTCTTAGTTTGTCCCTTCTTATTCATTCAGAAATAACCAACCTTATTCTAGAATAAATCTCATTCTTCTAAGTCCTTTCAAAATATATATTTCCACTATATATATATATGTATATATATTTGCATATATATTTGTATATATACACATATATTTATATATGTATATATTCGATATATATATATATATATATATATATATATATATATATATATATATATATTATTACTAAAATATAGGGTTTTTTTTTCACCTTAATTAGAAATCTTAACTTAGGAACATCAATTTCTAGTGACAACTAAAAAGTAAGCAATTAGTATTCTTTAGAGTAATGCATTTATGGATGCATTTAATAATTTCTAAAAATAAATTTTCTCATAGCACATTTTTTTTTAATGTGGCATAAGTCACGTTTACTAATGGGCCCACATATTGTTAGTTTCTCTATAATAAGCAGACAGACAGTAGATCACCTTATGTTAAGTAATGGTCTAGACATTTAATGACTAAAAACTTTAAAGTTTCAAGTTACCAAAAAGATTTATAAAAACATTTAGTACACTATAATCATTGCTAAAGAATTAATCAAAATAAACATTTTATCCCATTTACATTTGTTTAATTTATTTGCTCCTAATAATTAAGTTTAGGTTACTTACAAAGATTTTACTATACCGTTATTTTTCTTGCTGACAATTTTGCAACAGAGATAACATAAACTCATTTTTGTTATATAAACCAAGGCAGAATAAACATATTGTTTAATATTTAACCAAACCAGACTCAAAATGGCTTTAATATAAAATACTTTCCCAGATCATGTGATTCTGAAGAGCACTTGGGTTAGTTTTTATTATATTTTTGAAAATTTTTATATAAGCTCTTGTTTATTTAAGCCTATTTAATGAAGCTCTTTCTTTTTTTATTAACAACTAGAGACCCAGTGTACAAAATTCGTGCATGGCTAGGTTCATTAGTGGCTGCCAGCTGGGGTTACCTCCTTCCCCCATCTCACCTCCCAGCTGCCTGGCACTGACTCCTGCAGATTTTAATAAAACTCCCAATCAAGGAGACAATTTGCATATTAGGCTTTTATTATATAGGATGTTGTCTGGAGGTAGAAAATACCACAACACACATAAGCAGGCAGACATAGAAATCGTTTAACCTCGAGACAGGTACCATAAAGCGAAACTCACTTGTTTAGAAAGGAACAGCTGAAATAACTAAAATGGATCTGTTCAGATGTCTTGTGTTTGTTTTCTACTAATATTTGTGGAGAAAGCATCTAAGGTTTGTCCTTGTCCTTGTAAGGATGTCTAGGAGCCATGGGAGCAGTTTGTGCTTTCATAAAATACCCCGTCTCCTTTTACCCCCTCACCTGTAGAATTTGAGAAAGATAAAAAGAGGTGAGCTTGAATTTCTTCTGGGCTGCATTACCAGTTTCATAAAGATTTGTAAGATGTGGACAACTGCTCTTAAAATTTTGGTTGAAACTTAAGTGACATCATAGGTTGACCTACCTGTCTAAGTAGTAATTTTTGATTTGTCTCTTTCCCTCTAGGCATATACATTTACTTTAGATTAGGGGAGGGACTCAAAATAGAAATTTCTATAAGGCTCTGACATGAGTTTTCAATTTGGCTAAATTTCTGATCATAGAGCTTTTGAATATCTTACCATGTTTCAGTTAGGACAAGCAATAAATATTTCTGGAATTATTAAACAATTCCATGGACCCAAGAGGCTTCCTTCTAGTTGCTTCCAACAGTCTTCATGTCCCAGTTTCCCAATGAGACACTTTGTCTATTTCTATAAAACAGTCAAACAAAAGAGATGCAATTAATTGAAGTTGATGTAACTTTAACATAAAGCCTGTTTAAATGACCCAATTGTCCTGATTTTATCAATCCATAGTTTTTAATTGTAACCTGAGTCAGGTTTTGCTACCACAGTTCAGACATTACTACACCAAGGAATCCTGGGAACTTTTCTCTCTACCCCCTGGCCATTTCACCCACTCTTGAATAAAGAGGCTTTGGGTTTCCCAGGAGTGATCAAACCAAGGGACATGGCCCTGTTATTAAACTTTAAGTAGATTTAAGCCTGACTATTGCCCCCAAGCAATTGCTGGTCAGGTTTCTCATTGTAATCTTTTCCTCCAGGCTTTTACATTTTTCTACAAATAAAGCAGACTTGTTAGGGGCCCTTTAATCTTAAAGGGACTTATGTAAGGGTCGATTTGGCCCCATTTAGCCTTTGGTAGTGCTATACTAAAACCTTTGTTTTAACCCCATTAATGTCTGCTTAATTTAGTCCATTTTCTCTTCCATAGTTCTTAGCTAAATGTACTCTGATTTTTTTAAGCTACAGACCAGAGAGCTGCATTAGGGAATAGAGACGGAATTACTCATGTTACTAAGGTCTTTATCAGTCAAAGTAATTACTTATTTTTAGCTCCAGTGATGTTAAATAAGTCCTAGGATTAGACAGTTTCCATTAAAGAACAACCTAGGAACAAACCATTGTAAGATCTTACAATTCAATAACCTATTTCTTGCTAACATTTGGCCAGCAAAGAGTCAGACACAGTGGATAAGAGAGTGGAGGTGTTGGGTGGCTCACCCCTCCCGCTGTGCCTCCCACTGCTGAGTGCCCTGCAGATGAGGCCAACAGCTGCCTAGAGTGAGGCCAGAGGAGCTTCCAGGGCCCATTCCTTCAAGGCCAGCTGAAACACAGACAGAATGACCTCCTTCCCATGAGATGAAGCACAGACTTAGCAGGTAACAAATACAGCCTCAAGCAGACTGATAAACAAGATTCCCCCTCTAGATTCCCCCTGAGTTTCTCTGAGTCCGGGAGAGAGAGGCCAACAACTAAGGTTTCTCAAGAACTGGTCCCCTCCCTGTTCTCACGGGGTTTCTCCAAGCCTTAGACAAGGGTAGTTTCCAGGGTCAGCACTGTGAAACCTTACAGAAGATGTCTTCAATTCCCCAAACCAGAGCAAATCCAAATTTAGGCCTTTCAATTCCTCGTTTCTTCATGCTGCAAACAAAAGTGCCAGAGGTCAGGGGTACCCAGTCATGGGTCGCTGTTCAGCCTCTGCCCCCAAGACAACAGGTCTGGGCAGCTGCTAGGTGGGGGCCTGGTGGCAAGCTCTGGACCAAGGGTCCCTGAATCCACAAGCAAAATGGAGGCCCCACATTTGGGCACCAAAGCTATTACCAGACTGAAGGGGTCCATTTGCCTGCGTGCATCAAAGCCCAGGAAGACATGAACAGGAGTTTGCAGTCAAGAGAATAAGGATTTATTAGGGAGATGGCACCACACCAGGAGTCACAGGTAGCTCATGCTCAAAGACCTGACTCCCTGATGGATCCCAGGGGATGGATTATACAGGAAAAATTAGCAATCATGTGAGTAATAAGAGGTAGGGTCATGGTCTCTACTGATTGGCTGGTGCAACAGTGTTTCTCCAAAAATAAAACATCCTCCGAAAATAAGACCTACTTACAGGTTTCCTTCTGAGTGAAATATAAGGCATCCCCCCAGAAAATAAGGCCCCCCCTAGGCTTTGTCTCAGAATGAAAATTAATTTACCGTAAACTGGTCGCTAGGGCGGCCCCAACTGGCGTCTAGCAACCAGTGACGTTACACGGAGTCCTGACATCACTGCTGTGTGGAGGCGGAGCGGAGGTCGGAGTGAGTGGTGAGCGCAGGGCAGGAGAGAGGAGGAGACTTTCGCAGATGCTTGTAGAAGAACGGGAGGATTAGAGCTGATGGGACACGGCAAGGTGCTGAGTGCTGGTCTGTCTCTGGTGACACTACCTGATGCTCGCGGCCGCCCTCATGATGACTGAAGGTTCTCAGTCAGTGGCAGACCCTGCTCCAGCCCACATCCAGGCCCCAGCAAGCCCAGTGACAGTTCCCAGGCCTGTCCCAGGGGGTAAATGTCTGATAAAGGGGTAAGGGGGATATCTGGTGAAGGTGTTCAGTGGCACAGGGGTGGGGGGAGGGGGATCACTTAAAATGACACAGGAGGCCGAAACCGGTTTGGCTCAGTGGTAGAGCGTCGGTCTGCGGACTGAAAGGTCCTGGGTTCGATTCCGGTCAAGGGCATGTACCTTGGTTGCGGGCACATCCCCAGTAGGGGTTGTGCAAGAGACAGCTGGTCAATGTTTCTCATCGACGTTTCTAGCTCTCTATCTCTCTCCCTTCCTCTCTGTGTAAACAATTAATAAAATATATTTTTAAAAAATGACACAGGAGGATCAGAAGGGGCAATCAAAATGACACAGGAAGATCAAAAGGGGTTACTAAAAATGGTAATCCCCCCTCTGTTCTCCTGTGCCATTTTGATTCCCCCCTTTGATCCCCCCTGTGTCATTTTAAGTGATCCCTCTCCCCCCACCTTGATACCCCAATTCCTTTTTTTTACCCCTAGAAATGAGCACAAAAAGAAAAAGCTACTCCTTGGAGTACAAGAAAGGAATCATGGAAGACTCTTGGGGCCAAAATCTTACTGCTTTCTGCAAAGAGAAGATGTTGAGTATTTGATTGGTCCAAAAATGGTGAGCAGAGTATGGTAACCTCATTGAACAAGTGGACAAGAGAAATGCTAAAAAGCACAAGTGTGGATCAGGTCGGCAACCATTATTTTCCAAGCTGGAAGACCTGATCTGTGAATGGGTTGTTGACAGGAGAGCAGAGGCTTTGGTTGTGAATAGGGCTCAGAATTTGCCCTTGCTATGGCACCACAGTTTGACATAGCCCCCGAAGACTTCAAAGCATCACAACACTAGCTGGATAATTTCCTTCAGTGAAGTAAACTGTCTTTAAGAAGATCTACAACATTGTTTAGGTTGGGAGATACTCAAGTTATTAAGCGAGCACTTGCATTCAAGTCCTTTATTGATGATGCTGACTTCTCTAAATATAATCTTTCCAACATGATTGCTATGAATGAAACTGCAGTGTTTATGGGCCAATCATCTCAAACAACAATTGAACAACAGGGTGCCTCCTTAGTGTACATTCCCTCCACTGCTTACAAAAGTGCACGTGTTTCCTGTATTTTGGCAGTTTGTCTGGATGGCGCTAAAATCCCATCTTTAATCATTTCTAAGGGCAAAAAGGAAAAGATTGAACGTGTTTTGGCATTTTTATTCTTAAAACTGAAAAAGCCTGGGCCACACAAGCAGTTATAAGGAAGTGGGTTGATTTAATGCTGCCGCTTATTATGCGAGGGAGCCAAAGAGGTTTGCTAGTCTGGGATGCAGCCAGTACTCACCGCGCTAAAGACATGAAGACATTTCTTCACGAAAGAAAAATAGATCAGATAATGATTCCCACAGGAATGACGGCCTATCTCCAGACTCTTGATATTGTAATAAACAAGCCATTCAAAGACAATTTGCGCATGGAAATTAATGACTACGTTGAAAACAGAATGGAGAGAAATCAGCGTGGAAACTTTGTGAAACCTAAACTTCAAGAAGTTGTGACTTGGGTAAAGAATTCATGGGAGAAAATCACTGACAGTTGCATTGCAAATGCACTGCGAGCAGGCTACCTTGACAAGAAGTACTCATTTAAAGACAGTGCTATTGCTAAACATGAGAGATTTGGTCCACTGATTCTGAAAGAAATGGAGTTACAAGAAATTCACCAGGAAATTCAGGAATTGGATTGTTATGATGATGTTCCAGAAGATGATGACATGATTGTCATTGAATAAATGAGTAAATTCTTGATACTGTAGAATTCACAGTTTGTCTGGTTTGTGTTGACAACTACCGTACTACCGTACTATATACAGGTAATAAATTCCCTTTATTTTCATTTAACAGCAAATGTGTACCATATTCTTCTTCATGGAAAAATAAGACATCCCCTGAAAATAAGACCTAGCACATCTTTGGGAGCAAAAATTAATATAAGACACTGTCTTATTTTTGGGGAAACAGGGTAGGATAGGGGGTAACTTGTCATTGCATCTGTCAGCCATGGAGTTGTTCTGTCCAACTTCCCAAGGGTTTGTTCTGTGGGTTTGTTTCTTGGGTCTGGAGCAATAACACGACAGAGGTCAAGACATTATGTTAGTTTGATTAAAAACTGTCTCAATAGTCAATAGACCCAGGACTTTGTTCCTGAGACTCCTGAATGCTGGCCAGAACCTCATTGTCCTGAGGGCTTAAAGATTAAGCAAAGGAGAGGGCGCTGGATAAGGTCATTTTGAGTCTAGAAAAGAAAAGAAAGGAAAAGAAAAGAAAAGAAAGGAAAGGAAAAGAAAAGCCAGGATTAAAGAAAATAAATTGTTGGGGCAATTACAAAAGAGATATTCCTGAGGCCAGCAAAGAGGGGAGAGGGGTAACCTAATCAACTACATCATTGGCCAATAATTGACTTTTTTCCTCCTTAATCCAAGTTGTGTGTGTCACTTACAACACAAAGAGTCCTTATACAGATAATATTAAAGTATAATGTAAGTTTTCATGGTCAAAATTTGTGTCAGCCATACACAAGCAGTAAGTGACAAATTTCAATGGAAGCTCCCTTAGGAGACTGAACAATAAATCAAGGTAGGATTCAACTCATGGAAGGAATAACTTGGCATTTTATCTTTGTTTCTCCCTGACTCTGGGGCACCTGAAACCTTTTTCTTCAGGATCCTCAAGAACCTGAGCAATGATCTCTGAGCTGCTCGCCTTTTGGGCATGTCTCTGATTACAAGTTCAGATGTGACTTGATGTATGTTGGCTGCCTGGAGTCTACAGCATTTCTGCTCCCATTTGGAGCAATGCAAAGGGCCAGGAATCCTGAGATCGTCCCCTATTCCACCCATTACTATTATTGGATTCAGGGCAAGGCATGCTGCCCCTTCTCTTTTCGTCTCTCCAGAGGTCCACTCTGTGATGCAAGTTTGTCCCTGTGTGAGCCCCTTTCAATAGCTCCCTTTGAGGCATGTCCTTGCCCAGTCACAGCCTCTTCTCCCAGGTCTCACACACCCTCCCAACTGGCTCCAAGATCGCAATGGCTCCGCCCACTGCAGTCTGGATCTGTAGAACTCATTTTCCTTTTCAATGTCAGCATGGCCTCAGACGCCCATAGGTCACTACACCTGTTTAGTTCTTACATTCATCCTTCAGCTTCCCTCAGTCTTTGGCATCACTCAGAATGTAGAGAGAATTCCACCAGAGCTTTGCTAAGATTGAGGTTCTAGTTCCCAGGAGGCTCTGGGGAGAAAGGGGCATGGCGGGAGACAGGACCTGGCAGGTGCTCCCGGCTCCGGGAAAGTGTGATGAGGAGGGACTGGCTAGAAGGCTTTGTACCTGTTACAGTGATGTGTATCACACAACTGAGAAGTGAATGAGAAAAAAGCCCTCGCTGTTCATTTGAAGGAAAACAAGAGAACTAGAGATGAGGCACAGCCTTCTGGCTGAGGCAGCCTGGCCTTCAGAGGGGAGAGCTGAATTTGAAGGCTTCCCAGGTTCGGCCTTTGAGGGCAGGCTGCTGGGGCACCTGCCAGCCCCATTGTGCAGCACAGCTGGCCGTCCTGGCTCCGTGCCCAGCCCAGAGCATCTCCCGGGGCCTGTCCAGCACACTGTGGGATCGATAAACATTTAAATTGTCACACTTCCAGGAGCCATCCATCATGGTAAACGCTGTTGCTCAATAAATGTCACCGGAGGGAAACAGAATCTTTCCTGCAGGAGACCCTCTGGCCACATTTCCTCCCCTGACTCTCCCACTGGGATCATCATGGGGCCTTTCCGATTGAACAGCAAAGCCTGAAAGGCGAGTCTGAGTTCGAAGCCGCAGGTTGTTGTTTTCCTGGAGAGCCCGGCATGCAGGGGCTGGCTTCCAGCTCCGTGTGCTTTATGGTCATCACCAGTGCTGTTTGCCAGGCATCTCTGGTCCTCTGCCCTCTGGAGCATGGCAGGCCCACACTGCCTGCCCCATGCACGGAACAGCTAAATGACTATGAACAGAAGTGGCATGTGTCACTTTACACTGGCATGAGACCCTCTCTATATCTCTTTCCCTTCTGATTCGGTGACTCAGAATGCTCCATATAGTGGCTCCCCCATCAGTCTGAGTTCCCGAGAGACCTCAATGAGCCAAGCCCTCTACCATCTTCAGTGGACATGCAGCACAAGCAAAAAACACACCTTTGTCCACCTGGCATGACTCAGTGGTTGAGTGTTGACCTATAAACCAAAAGATCATAGGTTTGATTCTCAATCAGGGCACATGCCCAGGTTGAGGGTTCAATCCCTAGTGGGGGCATGCAGAAGCTGACCAATGATTCTCTCTCATCATTAATGTTTCTATCTCTCTTTTCCTCTCTGAAGTCAATTAAATATATATATATATATATATATATATATATATATATATATATATATATATATATATATATATCCTGGGACGCAGGCGAGGCAGTGAGGTGGCAGGGTACTCTCCAGGTCTGAGAGAGGCTGCATATATATATATATATATTAGAGGCCTGGTGTATGGGTAGGGTTCCTAGGTCTGGCTGGCAACCAGGGCCAATCTGTGGGGCAACCGGTGGAGCAATCAACCCCGCTCCCAGGCCCACCTCCTACCACCATCGCCCGTTGCCTCCCTCTGCGGGATGACTGGAGGGGCAGTCAGGGGCCCTCCCTGCTGGCACCTGTCTTGGCTGGCAACTTGGCACCGTCCACTTGCCAATCCCGCCCCCCACCCCCACCCCACCATTGGTCTGGTCTGGGCTTGTGGGCTGGGGGCAGCTCCTGCATTGAGTGTATGCCCCCTGGTGGTCAGTACATGTCATAGGGACTGGTCATTCTACCGTTCTGTCAATTTGCATATTAGGATTTTATTATAAAGGATATTTAAAAAGAAATCCACCTTTATTGTTTGAACTTAATGCAATTTGGGAAGTCTTTTGTTACTGAAGCATAACCTAACCTATTATAACTGATGTAGGTGCCAAACTGCTGAGGTATTTGAGAAAAAGTAGTTGATATCAACCTAACCTTTCCCTCCTCTGTCCTGGGCATCTAGAAGAACCACATAAGCTTTGCAGGAGGAGTAGGAGCTGCCCTTTTCATCTGAGTGGCTGTTGGCAGCACCGGAAGGATGTCTGGTAAGTCTCCAGGAGCGAGCCAACATGTGGAGAAAGGAGGCATCTTCCAGGGTTCACACTCAGGCCATCACTGCTCTTGAGGTGCAGCGCACAGAGAACATTGTCAGTGCTGCTTCAGGACCCACATGGGTATGTGGCTGCTGCTTCAGTTGCTCATCTTGGAAGCGTGTCTAGAAGAGGTGGCAGGCTTGGGAAAGTGACATATGGTGAGGCGGTACCTGTAGTGTTGACTCTAAGAGATTGAATGAGGTCGGGAGGTTGCCCAGTGCTCCTCCAGAGAGCAGCTGCCGTCTCCAGTCTGAGCCTGCACTAGCTGAGCCTGCACCAGTGGCAGGAGGGGAAAGGCATGTGCACCTGGGACACAGGAGGCAGTGAGGAGGCAGGGTACTCTCCAGGTCTGAGAGAGGCTGCCCAGGGCACTGCTTTTAAGATACAAGGGGAAGGGAGGAAAGTGCTGACAAATAACAAAGGCTGGGCCTTCTCTGGTTGTTCTGAAGCATAGTGATTTCTCCTTTGGAGAACTGCTGTTTGAACAACTCTGTTATTCTTAGACAGTCTCTCATTCTATAGGTCAACTCTGTTATTTTTAGATAGTCCCTTATTCTGTAAAATAACTGTTTTTGTTTGAATAATAGAAAAAGATCAAAACTTAGCTGCCTGACCTTGCAAGCTAGCCATCTGATGTCGCAGGATAATACTGATACTGTTAATAATCCCCCTATTTTGATGCCAACTATTGGTTCATTATGTATTCAAGGTTACAAACGGTCTGTAACAATAACCTACACAGAGCCCTTTGTGAAATCTGCAGACAAAGAAGCTCAAAAGGTATAAATATGGGAACCTTCCTCCATGTTGGGGCTCAGAGACTTGGGAAACACCTCCCTCTGGGCCCGCGCGAATAAAGTCTCCTAATTAATGGGCTCATTAAGGCATCTCATATCTATCTCGCTAATTTACTAGAGTCCAACTCT
Source organism: Pipistrellus hanaki (assembly GCF_964339955.1). NCBI lineage: Eukaryota > Metazoa > Chordata > Mammalia > Chiroptera > Vespertilionidae > Pipistrellus > Pipistrellus hanaki. Next base: position 40,989,886 of record NC_140518.1, read on the forward strand.
AGTCAGGGCAGGGAGTGTCCTCTGCCGGGTGGAAGGGCTGCTCCTTCCCTTCAGCATGGAGACCATCAGGACTGGGGCTTGTGCTCACTCTGCCCCCGATCTCTCTAAAGATGCCCAGGATGAACAAGGGGAATGGACCCCGACTTTGGCATTGCAGGATCTCAGAACCATCCTCAGAGAACACCCTTGCCAAATGCCTTTGCCACTCCCGTGGGTCTCTGAGCTACATTTCCAGCAGGATGTGTCTTTAAGGCTGCAATGCCACACATGGGGGAAGAGGCAGGAGGGACAGCTTCATGTCAGCATCTAGGAGGAGGGCGTTTAGGTCAAGGGCAGAAGCCATCCTCCTGGCAGGAGTGGTTATTGTCATTTTCTGGCTTTTCGGGAATACTGTATCCCTGTGTAGGCTCCTGATGATTCACATCTCCACCTCCACCTCCACCTTCACCTGCCTACACCTGCTCACCTGCATGGTTCACAATCAATGTTGCCAAAAGGGGTGACTTCTGGATCTGCAAGATGGCAAAGAAATTTATCCCATTGTAAGCTACATTGATCTAAGCATTCTGAAGGGCCTAGGGTTCTCTGGGGGTGTATCTCTCTTCTTTAAAAAAATTTTTTTTTATTGATTTCAGAGGGGAAGTAAGAAGAAGAGAGAGAGAGAAACATCAATGATAACAGAGAATCATTGATTAGCTGCCTCCTGATTGACGATTGAGCATGGGGATTGAGCCTGCAACCTGGGCATGTGCCCTGGACAGGAATCAAACATGGGACCCTTCAGTATGCAAGCCGATGCTCTAGCCACTGAGCCAAACCAGCAGGACTCTCTATTTCCTCTTTGTCCACATCCCATCACCAGCAGCTACATCTCAAGTCATCACTGACTGCCTCACCCACGGACAACAATTCTGGGCTTGCTCAGGTCTTGGGTTCTGGGCCACTTGGGATTCTGAGCAGGCTCACTTCTCTGAAGTGTCACTTTTCATTCTTTTCATGACAATACCTTTCATTTGCCCAACTCTTTATACTGTTCACAGCTATTATTGCATTCACTTCTCACAGGCTTTTCAAAAATTGCAGAATGAGTTTCCATAGTGTACACACAGCATTTGCAGTTCCTTTCCCACCACAGGAAAACCAAAACCACTTGCACAAACACTCAGTTAAGAACATCATGGCTTTCTGTAAACACAGTAGAGTCACTTTTTATTCCTTCCATCTTTTTCTCCCTCTGCTTTCCTATATCGTTTAGACTGTCCCTCTCCTGACTATGTTACATACACTCTCACATCAGGGCTCTGTGGTCTTAGGAAGTATTTAATCCCCTTATCTTCATTCCTGTTCTTGTTTTACCCTCTTTCCTTTCAACAAGATACTGTAAATTCTTTTTTTTTAAATATATTTTTATTGATTTTTTACAGAGAGGAAGGGAGATAGAGAGCTAGAAACGTCAATGAGAGAGAAACATCAACCAGCTGCCTCCTGCACAACCCCCACCAGGGATGTGCCCGCAACCAATGTACATGCCCTTAACCGGAATCGAACCTGGGACCTTTCAGTCCGCAGGCCGACGCTCTATCTACTGAGCCAAACTGGTCTCAGCTATATAAACTTTTAATATAAACTTTTCAGGTTTTATTTTAGGCTTAATAGAAAAATGGAGATGTGGGACAAAACAGCTAGACAACTAAGGAGGATATGGAGGCTGGAGATATGGACCAAGGAATCATCAGGGTATGAATAATGTCATAGGGCTGAACTGGGTTATCAGGGATGAGGTGAGGAGGGAGAAGAAAAGTGGCCCCAGGATTAACCTTTATCATAAAGGTTAAGAAGAAAGGTGGGATCCATCGGAGAAGATTTAGAGGAAGCAGCCTGTAACATAGGAAGAAAGTCAGCAGAGCAATAGCTCTCAGAAGCCAAGTGAAGAAAATATTTCAAGAAAGAAGGCATGATCAATGGGGTCAATGCCTTTGCATACTGTAAACCACAAATCTCATCGGTATAAGGTTCTCCCTCCTCCCAACTGGTGGGCGGAGTTATGACATTACTGGCATCTGTCACAGGGACATCCCCAAGACATTGAGCCACCAATCAGTGCAAGCCAAAGTGTCCTGGAGCCCACCCCTTCCTGTTCTGCCCTGGGTCCAACCCTCTCCTGCTCCTCCCCTTAAAAAGACCCCCAGACCAGTCCATGAGCTGCTTGTTCTCCATGTCCAGGAGGCAGCCGGCTGGTTCCCTCTCACCTCCCCACTCCTTCAGTTCTGATTTCTCTACCTCCGTAATGAGTTCCACTCATTTCTGAGGAATAAACTTTACTTTAAAATGTCTTCGTGGTCAGTTTCATGCACCTCAAACCCTACAATCTGCATCACTAGGGTGGGGAGTCCCGTGAGAGTCCACAGGAGAAGCATTAGGAGGCAGAGCCAGCACAATTCTGCGTTCCTCTGGTGGCCTGAGTGGGGACTTTAATGCCCTTGGAAGTGAAACCGAGAGACTTGCATCCTGGCTTCGCCTTTTCTGCCTGACCAACTCTCAGAGGCAAGAGGACAGTGTTGTGGTACACTGACTGGAAGACTTCACTCCACACATGGGTATTAGTAGCTTCCTAGAAAGTGTGGAACTGGCTTTCAAACTCTTACAGTGTGAGTTGAAGCTCAGTAGAATAAGGGTTTTTCTTTGGTTAGCTAAAAATTCTGCGGAATTTCTAGGGACATCCCTCGGGAAGAAGATTCCCATTTCCTTCTGTTTAATGAATGACAGGAATTGGGGGATGTAGGTTAGGTGCTATCTGAGGGCTAGGATATGCAAAGAAAGGGCAAACATGTGGCTGGTGAGGGTTCAGTTTCTTGATTGAACTTGCTGGCTTGCTTGGAACCTTTAGATGGAGATAGCATGTGGTGTCAGGTTCATACACATCCTATTTACCTCTGAATTGCACACTGTTTCTTGCCTGATGCTAGCCAGAAACCCAGGGAACCTCATTCTCTCCCACACATCATACTGGCTCTGGCCCCAAGACTTGCCAGATTTCCCTCCTAAGTACCCCAATCATGTCCTTTTATCGCCACTGCCATTGTTGGGGGATCCAAACCATCATCACTTTGGCTAGACTCCTAATTAGTCTTTCCACATCTACTCTGAGGCCTCCCCCCCTTCTCCACACTGCAAAGTCATCTTTTTACCTTCTTCTTAGAAATGTTCAATGGCCTCCTATTGATCTTGTGATGAAGACCAAACCCCTCAGTTTGCCCCCTAATCTCACTCCAATCTCAACTCAAGCATTATTTTCTCATGAGGACCTTCTCTGGCCACCTGTTCATCATTGATTCCTTTGTTTTCTGCTCTCACGGAACCATATTCCTTTCCTCTATAGCACTTACCTGAATTTACAATTATAAACTTAACACTGCTGTGATTTGGTTGGTACTTGAAATTAAGTGCTGGTTTGGCTTTCCACTATATCCCCAGCCCCATCTCCATGGAAACCACATGAAAACAGTGAATGACAGTGTGAAAGGAGCTGTGTAGAGCCCAGATGAGCCCATTCAGAGAGGAGATAAAGTATAAGCACTTGTCACTTAGGACCTGTGGCCCTTGGAGATCTGGATGTAATTGCCATGAACACCAGTTAGCTTTGTTCTCTTCCCAAAGTGCTTTTGCAGGGCCTAGTCTACACGCCTCTGAGTCAATAACTTCACCTGCAGATATCTCTGTTTTCCCTCCTCCAACCATCATCAATTTCATCCCTTTTTAGGTCTCCACAAAAAATCCACCCACAGCCATGGTTTAAATGCTATAAACTGTGCGGCTTTCCTCGTTTCTGTTCTTCCCTCCACCCCTTTCTGGACTGTCTCCATGCACCCCATCTCCAAAGAACTCCAACTTTTATATGGAGCACCTTCACCTTTCTGATGCCACCCAACTCTTAGACTAGAAGAAGGTCTAAACCTCTAGCCCCAAACTTGCATGAAGAAACACATCGAGAGCCCGAAACAAAAGCCTTTCTCCTAAAAAAAAAAAAAAAAAAAAAAAAAAAAAAAAAAGTCTGATAGGAACTCCTTGCAGAACATTAAGGATTTTAAAGAGGGAAGAGCCTTCCCCTCCACTTGGTTGTGAAGACCAAGGAATGGTGGAATTGAGAAAAATATAGTAAGAACTGTGCAAGAGCTAGTTCTTAATCTTTCTTTGAGCATTGTCCTGGTTGTGACTTTGTTGAAAACATAGACTTTTGTTAGAACTCCCTGGGGTTAAGGCAGCTCATGCCTCATCCCTGGAGATTCTGCTTCAATGGGCTTGGAGTGGTACTTATAGGACTTCCCAGGTGATTCTAATGGGCAGCCACAGCTGAGAACTTGGATGGAACCTCTCCTTTCTTTTAGGTTTGAGGAAGTTAAGGCTCAGAGAGTAAACCTGCAGCTCAACCAAGACATCCTATTACATATAATTTTATTTTAAATGGTTTATATGCTTACAACTTGTCCTTTTAATTCTCAGCATGTCCATTCTTGGATGCATAGTGTATGACATCTTTGAATGTGTTCTTCCAAGAAGGATAGATAAACTTTTAAATCCTGGCACACAAATGTTTTCCCATTGCATTCTCACTTAGATGGCCATTTGGGTGATATGAGCCCAGCACTGCTGGCCTATGGTGTGCATGTGAATCACCCTGGAGCTTGTTAAATGCAGAGGCTGAGGGAGAAGGTCTGAGAGGCTGAAATGCTGAATTTATTTCTAGCATGCACCCAAGTGATGCTCCTGCTGCTGTTCCATGAACCACACACTTGGAGTGGCAGCAGTGATGTGGAGTGTTACCCTTTCTGTCTGCCCACTAAATTGCCAAGTCCCTTTGTCGACTGCCTCTAGGGCATTTGTCTTGTTATCCCTTTATGAGAACCCCATCCTTAACCACAGGGATTGCTATATGATTACTGGAGGAACAAAGTTCTATTTCCCCTGAGATTGTTGTACTGAGAATCCTGTTAGTGGGAATAGTGAGAAGATCATCGTGACTGCTATCTCGAGAGACTCTGTCTGTTAAAGCCAAGTGCCGTCAAGGTGGGAGACGGATAGAGAGTTCTTATTTCTGATGCTCTGAGCTTTTGAATTTAACTGTGCCTGAAGATTCATCCCCAGAATTCTCAGTGATCTCAGTTAATAGATTCTCTTTCCCCAGTTAGGCTGGTCTAAGTGTGTCACAACCCCCCCGGTGGGGAACTGGCTCGGTTGAGGTAGTTTCTAAGGTGGTGGGATGCCTCCAGTTCTTGCTGGTTATTTATTATTCAATAATGAAACAATTGGCTAAACTGTTACCTGTAGGGCTGGAGCCCTTTCTATTTAGAACATATTCCCATGCTGATTAAAACTGGAGCTTTAGGAAGATTTCAGAATGTTGGGATGGGCAGGCTTTGTTTCTGGCAGACTAGTAAATTTTCTCAACAAAGGATCAGTTTTAGTCCCCACTTCCTGTCTGAAAGCAGAGGTGAGAAGGCCCCTCTGCTGTGGCCAGCTAGGACAGTGGCCAGTCAGATCATCTGCAACCCTTTTACTCAAACCAAGTTAATGCAAAGCAGGCAGGGGGTGAGAAAATGTATAAATTATCTATTGTTGCATAACAAATCACCCCACAATTTAGCAGCTTAAAACAAGACACTTATTATTTCCCATTTTTTGGGGGATAGGAATTCCAACGCAGCATAGCTGAGTCGCTGACTAAAGAGTCTCCCACAAGGCCCTGATCACAGAATAATCAAGGTACAATCAAGGTCTCTTCTGAAGATTGTACTTGGGGTCCGAGGGGAATTTGCTTCCAAACTGTCTCATGTGGTTGGCTGTCTGGGTCCCTCGCCACATGAACCTTTGTTCTAAATTGCCTCACAACATGGGGTGAATGATCAAGGACAGAGCAAGAGAGGAAGTGCCCAAGACAGGGGCCAAATCTCCTCAAAGCCACTCAGTAAGTCCAAGCCACATGCCACAGGTGGTGTGAATACCAGGAATGAATGACTATCAGGGCCATCTTAGAAGCTGCCTACACGGAAACTCATTGAGATATAAGAATGCCACCCTTGAAGGGTCATCAGGTCCCTCCCAAAGGCCTCATGCTGAGTATTGTTTACCAGAGTTCAAGTCCTGCCTTCACATGGGGAGAACGAACATTTTAGTTCTGTCTCAGCAGTTGGCGATGGTCAGAAGTCACAGCCAAGACTAAAGCTGCAAAGTCTGGTCCAAGTCTTCATGGGAAGATGACTGTGGCCTGTTCCAAAGCCAGAAACGGCATGGGAATGGCCCAGATGCTGAGGCTGAGCCATTCATTAAGATGAGTGTTGGTGATACAGAGTTTCAGAAGTCCAAAGGATCAACAGTTAAAAAAAGTTTTAAGGAAATTATAATGAAAACTCCAAGCCTGAAGTTGTCACCAATTCTTCTTGTACCCTTGTCATAGATGGCATGAAAGATGGTGGGTAAGAGACCCAAAGGCAGGCCACCCAATTTGCTGACTTAGAAACGTGTTCCGCTACCAGGCTTGAGACTCTTCTGTTTCTCACCAACAGTAGGCTCCCCTCCTTCCCTTGTCTAAATCAGCCACTGTTGTGTTAATCCTGTTTCCTCTCCATTGCTACAACATTAGTCTTGTCAGAAGTGACTAGATCTATGATCTGAGGCTGCAGGTCTTGACAGATCCCATTTATGGCCTTCAATGAAAGGAATGTGTATCTTCCAGAGATACTGGGCTTGCAGGTGGATGCAGTAACCAGATAAGATGCTGAGTTGCCATTCTTTGGGGAAAGGTGTGTGTGTGTGTGTGTGTGTGTGTGTGTGTGTGTGTGTGTATGGGAGGGGAGGGGTTGATCAATTCTCAGATTGTAGCACCATAATGTATTTTTTAATGAATATAAAGGACAGGGGCATGAGAGTGTGAGGTTATAGGGTAGAATAGAGTGAAATGTGGGGCAACGGTTGTGGGCTTTCTGGAATCTTCCCCCATCTCCTTTGTCCCTGGCTCTTCAGGGTAGCTCTGTCCTGCTCCATGGGGTTGTTGTGAGGCTACCAAACAAGTACTTTGCTCCTTCTCCTCAGGGATTTCTGTCACTTGCAATAAGAAGCATTGGAACTACCGAAACCGATTTGGCTCAGGGGATAGAGCATTGGCCTGCGGACTGAAGGGTCCCAGGTTCGATTCCTGTCAAGGGCATGTACCTTGGTTGCAGGCACATTCCCAGTAGGGGGTGTGCAGGAGGCAGCTGATCAATGTTTCTCTCTCATTGATGTTTCTAACGCACTATCCCTGTCTCTTCCTCTCTGTAAAAAATAAATAAAACTATATTTTTAAAAATTTTTAAAAAAAGAAGCATCGGTACATTCGCACTGTTTTGGCCTCACTCCTTTTCCCTCAGTGATTTTGTTGATTACCTTTGGCATTAATATATCAGTGGAAAACTTGGGAGTTAATATGTTTTCATAAAATAGAAGTTAAATAATCTGTTAAATCTACCTCATTTAACACTTAAGTTCAAAATCCATCTGTATCCATTGGAGTTTTAATATTCATTGACACCTTTGGATCTGAAGGTTTTCTGTTAAGGAAATGTTCCTTTATTAAATCATGGGTATTTGATTCTGCTCTATTTGTCTTATCATTTCCATCAAATAAGCCATTAACCTGTAGTTTGGATCTCTCTTTCCTGTTATCTATTTATAGCATTGCCCTTTTTGTGATTTTATTTTCCCTTTTCCTCTTGGTTTTGGGTGTGTTCCTCAAATTGCTAATGTGATTTTTTTTTTTTTTTTTTTTTTTTTTTTTTACTGCCGATTCTTTACTTTTCAAGCATTAAAAAACCTTTTTACATACTGAGTAGTAACATTATCTGCTGATCTCATCTAGTTCCCTTCTTAGAACTCCCTCAGAGCAGCTGCCTTTTGATCGCCCTGTGTTGCTTTTGTTTTAATGTTGTTGACAAGATAAGACAAATGCCTAAAATCTATGTCAGTTCCCTGCAGTAAATCTTTTGAAAAACAATGCTCCTATTGCTTCCTAAGTATTAGACCATCGGTCTGTGGTCTCTGTTTAGGATCTTTTTGTTGGCCGCTTGTCATTTTTTCATCTTTGAACAATAAAGCTCCTATCTGTGCCTGGAATTTGTTCAGCAAACGGAATGAATAGATTCTTCTAAATCATCTTAAGGTCTTAAGCTTTCCGGCAGCCCTGGAGAGACCTACAAGATAAGAAGGGCAAGTTCATAAATGGGCAGTGTCTTTTCTGGATAAAGCCGCTGAGTGGATACCTGGTGGTCAAATAATCTTGTTCTTGGCCCACCTTGTATGGATGAGCCATGGCATTCAGTGATACAGTGGGGCGCTTGCTGCCATCTTTGGCCCATGGTTTGGTGCAAACGCCCTTGCCCAGGCCACCCATGCACTTGACCTTCAGATTTCCCATTGCTCTTTCTGGCACTGCTACCCTCCACTTTAAGAAGCAACCTCCCTCCCACACCCCCAAACTACTGTTACAGAAGACTGGAAAAAAAAACAAAGCCATGCTTAGAAAGGGAGTTACATTTTATTAAGGGCAGGGCCAGAGAAAAATGTGCCTTTTAAATTCTGGGTCCTTCCACATGAAGGAAACCTTTTCTATTTATACTTTTCCTAGCTCTTTTGTCTCCCAAATTTGGAATGAGACTTCTGGACCTTCTGGGAAAGGAGACCTATGTGCTGGGAAGGGGCCATGAGACCAAATTTCAAGGCCTGGCCTGGTGTCAGCACTGACAACTCTGTCTGGGGCATAGTTTATGGCCTCTCTGGAATGGGAGTAGTCTTATTTTCCTTATTATTTAAGCAAGTAAGCTTTTACAGAAGCCAAAATAGCAGGGTTAAAATTTCAAACAGCAGTTATTATATAAGATGGATGCTTCACTACCACCACTAATCTCATACTTGACACACAGATCTCTTCAATATTTGTCAAATTTTTTTAAAGATTTATTTTTAAATATATATATATTTTAAATATATAAAAATAAATAAAGATTTATTTTTTAAAGATTTATTTTTTTTAAATATATTTTTTACAGAGAGGAAGAGAGAGGGATAGAGAGTTAGAAACGTCGATGAGAGAGAATCATCGATCAGCTGCCTCTTGCACACTCCCTACTGGGGATGTGCCTGCAACCAAGGACTGGAATCGAACCTGGGACCTTTCATTTCAAAGGCTGATGCTTTATCCACTGAGCCAAACCAGTTTCAGCAATATTTCTCAAATTTTTATGTGTTACTTATTAACCACATATAACATCTACCTCCCACTTTACCGTGATATGTTAACGCAGTGGTCTTTCCTGTGTCTGGAATATATCGATGTCTCTTCTCTATCCTTCCAATTCCCACTCCTCTGGAACTTGTAGCCCAGTGGCCCTCTAACATGCCACACACTTTCGGATTCTCCAGCTAAAGTCTTGTCTCTCATTGTGCCTTGTACATTTTCTATTTCAGCATTTGATCAACTGTTTTAATTGTTCATTATTCTATCTCCCCCATTCAAAAATGAGTTCTAAGTTATCAAGGGTGTGTTTTATTTATTTTTATTATCCTTTCTCTTTCCTTGGCACCTAACAGACAGTTCAATAAATGCTTATGAATGCACTAACTGAGGGAGGAGATTTACTTGCCAAACCCCAGCATTTTCCAGCCTGAGGTGCTTTCTTTATCTCCGGCTTGAGAAAGAGCAGGAGGTCGGCGTGGAAGCTGACTGATGGTGGGAACGGCTGTTCTTTCCCGCGCTCTCTGTGCTGTGTACCTCACCCATGACAGCCCTGACCTGTAACTCACTGTCTCCCCCCATCACAGGTACACAGTGTTTGCCACCAGCCCCTCCAGTTCCCAGCGCTTCCAAAACAAGCCCTATTCTGGTTCCCTGGAAGAGGCCTTCAACTGGAGAAGGAAGACAACGTGCTTTCCTATGCTCTGGTAGCTATAAATCACACTGCATGGGCAAGGTGCCTGCCTGCCTTTCCTGACAGAAATGGAAAATAAAATATTTCTCTCTGCTAGGCATGCTTTATTTTCAATATTTCAGCCAAATGTCAATGAGACAGGGGATTCTTTCTTCAGTATGAAAATCCTGTCTAATGGGTTTGGAGGGAAGATTGAGATTAGGCCTGAGCTCATTAGGCTCCAGCTGCCGGAGGATGGAGCGGTACACCGGGGAGCCATCAAAGGAAGGGACTAAATGCATTGATGCCTTCAGATGCAGAACGTACCTCCCATAAACCAAAGAAGTTACTTTCTTTGTGTGTGCTTTTCTCCTTTCTTCTTTGTGGACTTAGTGAGGTGTAATTACTGCACATGTGTAATTGGACACATTATGTATGTGTCTGTGAAACCACCACCACCATCAAATGGATATGCAGAGACCTTGTGAGTTTGTGTGCTGTCAGGATCCAGGGTTCTACACCATAAGAGTTAATAAGTGTTGTCCATTTTTTCCTGTGGCAGACATTGTTTTTGCCACTTGGCCTTCAAGCTCTTCTCGGGTTTCATCGTCTCTGTCACCATAACTGCCAACACTGGGGTGATTTATGTTTCCGCCTGAAACAGATGCTGGTAAGTCTGCAGCCACTGGCATTGCATGTGTGTGTTAGGGGGGGAAGGGGGAGCAGGAGGGGTTCACCCACCGTGGTCCTGCATGTTTTCCAATGGCACCCCAGGCCTCTGAGCCACCAAGTCTTCTCACAAAACCTAGGGATCCCCTTTCCCTCTTTCTAACTTCAACTCTAATTGTGGAGATGTAGTATTTCTGCCACTTCTCTCCACTGAATCCTTGCCATGGCTTCCTGCCCTTGGCACATGCTGAAGATGAATTCTGCCTTCCTCCATCACAGTCTCCTCACTGACTGGCCAGCGGTAGCTGCAGGGCCTCCAGGCTTCTGCCAGCACGTTTCTAGAGGCGATCCTGTTTTAGCATAAGGTTTCCCAGCCTTCGATGAGCATGAAGGTTATGACTCTTGTAAGCTTGAAAAGCAAAGAGAAAAAAAATTACCATTTTGGGGTGATATTGAATAATCACATAGGTTTAATCTGAGTGCAGAATTGAAAGCCTCCTGACTCAGAATGGGAAGTTGTCCCTCAGTTTCCCCACCTCACAGAGATAGTTTATTTCAACTTTCCCAGAGAGAATCTTGAAGTGAGAATCACAGGGTCTCAATATTTTTGCAATCATTTGTTTCATGGATATGACAACAGTTCACCACAGGGCTGTAAATATGGTTTTACAAAACCTGTTTGAAACAAGCAGTCCATTCATTGAGGCTGGCAGGGGAGGGCAGTTAGGGGCAATCAGGCTGGCAGGGGAGCAGTTAGGCATCTATCAGGCTGGCAGGGGAGTGATTAGGGAATGATCAGGCTGTCAGGCAGAAGCAGTTAAGGGTAATCAGGCAGGCAGGCAAGTGGTTGGAAACCAGCAGTCCTGGATTGTGAGAGGGATGACCGACTTCCCTCAAGGGGTCCTAGATTAGAGAGGGTGCAGACTGGGCTGAGAGACACACACACCCAGTGCATGAATTTTGTGCACTGGGCCTCTAGTGTAGTCAATAATATTATAATAAGTTAGTACTACAAGTAGGTACTAGGATTGTCAGGGGATTAGTTCATAAATTATATAAATATCTAACCACCTAAAACTAATCCTATATAATGAAAGGCTAATATGTAAACTGTCCCCTTGGCCAGGAGTTTGACCAGGTATTCCACTAGGGGGCGGGGCCGGCCAGGCAACCACCCACATCCCCTCCCCTTGGCCAGCCCAGTCCAATCGGCCACAATCAGACCCCACCTGTGCAGGAATTCATGCACCAGGCCTCTAGTGCTATATACTAAAACCCTAATATGCAAATCGACTGAATGGCAGAATGGCTCAACATAGGAGCTTTCCCCTGGTGGTCAGTGTGTTCCTACAGGGGGAGCACCGCTCAACCAGAAGCTGGGATCACAGCTGGCCGGCACAGTGGCAGGAACCTCTCCTGTCTCTGTGGCAGCACTAAGAACCCCTCGGGGTATGTCCGCCTGCAAGTCAGACATCCCCTGAGGGGTCCTGGATTGCAAGAGGGTGCAGGCCAGGCTAAGGGGCCCTACCCCAGTGCAAAAATGTTGTGCACAAGGCCTCTAGTATAAAATAATATTGAATGTCTACTATACTTGAAAAAAAATAATAAAGCCTTAATTTAAATACCAAAAGAGAAAAAAAAAGAAAAAAAAGAAACACATTCTGAGAAATGAATCATTGGGCAAATGTATGGTTGTGCAGATATCATAGAGGCACTTAGACAAACCCAAATGGTCTAATCTACTACACAGCTAGGCTCTATGGTAGGGGTGTCGAACTCAATCAGAGAAGGGGCCAAAATCTAAAATCCAGCCTAAATCGCGGGCCAAATGGTTTACTGAACAGTCATAAACTGACAATGTCATAAGCTGACAGCGGAGTGCAGTGATGACAGCGCGGTGCGGGCCACATTGCAAGGCCTGGCGGGCTGGATTTGGCCCCCGGGCCTTGTGTTTGACACATGTGCTCTATGGTATAGCCTATTGCTCCTAGGCTACAAGCCTAAAGGGCATGTTGCTGTACTGAGTACTATAGGCAATTACAATACAACAGTAAGTATTTATGTATAAAAACATAAGTAAATATATAAAGGTTCAATAAAAATTAGTATAAAAGATAAAGTGTATGTGGATGGGGGCACTTAACTGAAGGGGCAGGGGGAGGGCTGTGCAGGAAGGCTCCATTGGAGAAAGAGTAGACATTAGGAGGAGAGAGGAAACAAGTGAGGGAGGGAAGGAAGAGAAGAGCAGAGAAAGGGAGAGCATAGATGAAAAGGGACACAGAGAGATAAAGCTTGAGATGAAAAATAATCAAAGGAAGTGAGAGAAGAGAGAAAGAAGAGAGGGCAAGAGAGAGAGGGTGCAAGGGGGGAGAGAGAGATGAGAGAGAGAGAGAGAGAGGGAATGAGAGAGAGAGAGAGAGAGAGAGAGAGAGAGAGAGAGAGAGAGAGAGAACTAGGAGGAAGGAGAGATAAAGAAAGAAAGTTTGTATGCAAGGATGTGTGCATGTGCATGTGTGTTCAAGGGTAGATGTGAGAGGGTGGGGGTTGGATACCTGCTTTTCAGCCCTCTCCCCTCACTCTCTCACCAACTCAGAATCTCAGCCCAAGGTGGACACAAGGTGAGAAAGGTGGAGAGCATGCTGAGTTTCCCTATCTGTTTAAAACACCCACAACTAGCAGGACATTTCTCACTTATTAGGGTCCAGCCTTTCAACATCACAAACATTTCGCTTATAATCCATTATGGTTCTATGGAACCATCCTCATATACTTTGTCCTTTGTTGATGGAAACATCCCTGGGTGCATCATTGTACTTCTGGAAGGAATGTATGTTATGAAACTCTACGTTCTCATTTATTGCCCTGCACCTGGATGGCAAATGCTAGCGATCAGCCACCTTGGAAGATGTTGCAAAGAGTCAGCAAAGCCTGGGGAGGCAGTTTTGAGATGCTTCCCTTCACAGATGTACTGGCCAAGGCCCAGAGAAGTTAGAGACTTTGCCAGGGCTGCACTGCTATGAATGGTGCACCCACGATGAGACCCCGGGAAGATGGTGCAGAGTTTCTGACTACCAGTCAGAGCATTTACCCTAACATTAAAATTCCCACCCAAAACTCCCCCCACTGAATGAGTGAGTCACATCTCCATTTAAAAATCCCAAATAAAGGTGAATGTCAGTTGCTTTTCAGAGTTTCGCAACACTGGCGTATGCAAATTGCATGCCTCTGTTCGGAAGATACGGCACGTCTGGATTCATCTTCTCTGTTGTTACTTTAAGTAGAGTGACTAATCATGTATTTCCCTAACTGAAGCATACTGAAGTGAAAACAAAACCACTGCCCCAGAGCTCTTGCTGACACTAATGTATGCGTGTTTGTCTTTGCCTTCACAGTCTACTAGACAGTCATGTCTATGAGGTGCTTCTAAATGCGCTTTCACAGTTGGCTTTGACTGGTGGGTTTTTAGAGTCCAAGGCGACAGTTCATGAACTAGATTTTAGAGTGGCTGATTTGGCCAATGCCAGAGCCAGGCTCTCTGAGCACCAAGTAGGTACTAAAAATAGAGAGAGAGAGAGAGAGAGAGAGAGAGAGAGAGAGAGAGAGAGAGAGAGATATGACTTCTTGGCTCTGAATCTACTGTTTCAGAGGTTATATTTACTTGAGTTCACTTATGATGAAGGCTCTATCGCTCAATGAGTACGAACACAGCACTGAAGTCAGAAAGTCGGACTGACTTCTAAGCCTACCTCCTCACTTGCTTTGAGGCCTCGACACACATTACTCATCCTCTTGGGATCCTCATTTTCCTCACTTGTAAAATGGGGGATTTCAGGCAGCTAGTCCTCATTCAGAGGAGCAGAACCATCTGATTGGCCTATTCATGTTACACAGGAGCTTGTTAAACAGTCTCTACTGGCTCTTGCCTTCCTGTCGGATGCTGGTACTTGAGGTCTGTAGGGTAGATGGATGTGAGGTGGGCAAGAGGAGACAGATTGAAACCCACGGACATGAATAGGAGCCATCAGGACCAACCAGAACCCATGTCAGTTCTCACTGCCTCCAGCTTCAATGAGGTGGGTGTCCTGCCAGAGAAACTGGAACCCTTTATCCCACCACTCAACACACACCTGGCCCAAGAGGAGGTGGAGCGGGCAGGTCCAGGGCCTGTCCTGGGCCAACGACGTGAACTGCAGACCAATGGCAAGGTGTGGAAGTGTAACAATAAATGGTAGCCATTTCACTGGCTTTGATATTGAGTAATCATTTTGGCCCACCTTAACCAGAAACACCATGAAGGAGATAGCAGGAATTCAGCTTAGCCTAGCTAGGTGGGCTTGTCAGAAAGCCACACATAGCAATGAGACCACGCTACAGACTAGTTATGAGGATTCAATATGTGTGAGGACCTGGGATACGGTGAGTAAGATGAGGAGAACCTGTGGTTCCCACTAAGGACAGTAGTCTATTTTAGGTATCATGGAGGCCAGAAATATGTCCTCCCATCCTGGCCTCAGGTTCCTTCCTTATATTCTACCATCAGAAAGGAAACATGCAAATGAGATGTTGTGATTGTAACACTCCTCCACTATTACAGTTTCTCAGGAATGTGTCTCTTCTGAATGAGCCAGTCAGAGGTGGGAGGCTTGCCCTTGAAGAATTGAAACCCTTTCTTTCTTTAATAATTTTCAATGAACATATTTGACAAATGCATTTTACATTTTCTGACATCCTATGTAGCACGAAGGAACCACTTCAGCTTTCCTTTATGACTCAGAGTCATTACTGGGGGGCCAATGGTTGTCTTGCTCTATGATGGGACCTGCTGTATTTGGGGCCATTCAGATGGACGTTAAATGGCGGTGATTGATATTATTCTCTCTTGCTCTCAGGGTGACACTTCTCACTATTTTCACTCTTTTTGCCTCTGGTGGTATCTTTCTTGTAATTTGCTGCTTCCAATCTGCTGGAGATTGAGAAACTAGATAACCAACCTTGTTGAAACCATGTGACACGCCCAATGAAATAAGCTTTGAGGAGAACATGAGCGAAGCTCCTTTTGTTGCATTTATTGTCCCTTTCTTAGGAATTGTGTGACTTTAGAGCCCCATAGGTAGGGTATGTGCAGTTTACTAAGACAACAGTATTCCAGCAAGTGCGGCTATGTGGTGCCTTTTTGCCAAAGCCCTGGTGGAGAGAAGCAGGAGGAGGATGGAGGGATCACATGGCTCAACGTGAGTTCAAAAGGACCTTGCTGGGGCCGTTGGGACTATGGTCACCCCGGGTACAGCGATTTAGTCTCAGCAAGGTGCCATCTCACCCATGACATTTATGATAGGGATTAGAGATTAACTTTCTCTTTTGTTCTTATTTCATTTCTAAATTTTATCATTGTAAAAGACCTACCTGGTATAATCGTGGAAACTTTGTACGCAGGTTTATGTGTGTGCGTAATTGCAGTGAGCATCCATGTGCGCGGGGAAACATTTTCTTTTGACAAGTAAATATAACTTCCCACTAGCTGCAGCTTTATCTGTCAAATTAGTCTAATGTTAGTGTCCTGCTTGTGTTAAGGAGGAATCCGTCACTTCTGCCAGTCTCTGGGCTACTGTACCCTTCAGGCTCTCTGTAGGCAGCGCTTCCCTTCGCTTTGGGACACAGTGTAGCATCGTAGCCAGGTAGCGAGCGGGCTCAGGGCACAGGCCACATGGGTTGCAGCCTCAGCTCTGCCAAATTACTAGTTGTATGACCTCTGTGCCTCAATTTCCTCATCCCTTTAAACAGAGCGTTAAACTCTCTAGGGTTGTTGCAAGGACGAGATGAGGTGATGCATTAAAAATGTAAAAAACGGTGCCTGGCAGAAAATGAGTGCTTCTGACATGTTGGCTATTGATAGTCTGGCTTTTCTGACACTTCCGAACCTCAAAGCATAAAACGATGCCACAATGGAAGGAAAGGAAGAAGAGCCAAACCGTGAAAGTTATTACTGGCATTATATGAAACGTCGCTATAAGTGAAGTCTTTATATGTGCTTTTAATTCATTTCAAAAGAGGATGGCCGTCCCCATCAGTGATTGGCAGAGGCCTGTGTTTGGGAATGAAGAGCGCACGCACGTGTGCAATGCTTATAGGATTAAAAGGAGGGCTTAGTTATCCATTCAAAAAATTGTTCCACGTGAAGATCTATTTGCATGACAAACAACACAGCGCCTGCCAGTTGGAGGCACGTTTGTTTGCCTGGTGGAAAGGTGAGCATTCCGGAGCCAGCAATGTCCCACCACGGAGGGCATTTCTCCAGTTGGTCTGTTTAGTTGCCGCTGAGGTCTATATGCCAAAGGAACCCGATGGTATATCAGGAGTAGATGAGTGAGTGAGTGAGTGAACACACAGAGGAAAGAACACATAGGAGCTGTCTGCAGAGAGTGAGAACACGTCTTTAAAAGCATACTTTAAAAAGATAACAAAAGGAGAGACGATTTGGTGGAAATCTGTGTTATTTTCAAGCTGCCTGTGTCGCCTGGTCCTACCGTGTGGCTCTCACTATGGTTGGCCTTCCACAGTAACTGTGAGATCTGGGGTGGTGAAAATGGTGGTGTGACTGTGTGTAAGAGTGTGTGCATGTGTGTGTGCATGTGGGTGCGTGCGCCTTTAAGGTGGTGTAGCCTGGATGTCTGGACCTCTTGCACTTGATTTCACACTACAGAAGCTAAGTTAGAGGTCCTTCATCACCTGTCAGTCACAGCAGATAGAATCTCCTAATTGCCCCCTGGAAACTCAGTTCAGTCTTTTGGTAACTAGGACTGTTCTCTGGTCCTTTAACTGTGACAGGGTGACAGTGGGTTCTGATTCGCTCTTCTGTATGACTACTCACTTCTTACCCTCATTAGAGTGGAAACATAAAAGGAGGGGAGGATCCTAGCTCCCTAACCTATCTTTCCCTCCCCCTTTTCCCTTCATGTAGGAAGGATGTCAGGGCTGGCTCACCAGAAGCTGCTGCAGGCGTTTTTGCAAGAGCCACTGCCACCTGGGGGTCTCTTAGTGCTCCCCTAAGCCTGGCTTCTGCTCCCTGTGAACACAGAACACCAGGGAAAGAGAGTTCCCAGCGGAAACAGATGCTGAATATCCTTCACCTTCAAGTTCTTCCACCTCTTATGCACAGCCAGCCCCTTTGGAGAGTTGTCTTGAAGGTCACGTCTCACTGAACTGCTGTGTGTTCCTGCAGCAGCACCGATCCCTGGCCAGCTTCCACCTCCTGCTCCACATCCTGTCTGAGCAATAGCCATACTTCAGCAATGCCACCCAGGAACCTGGCTATGAGCCTCCTTCCCAGCTCGAACTTGGGGTGAACTCATGGAATAAAGAAGGTGAAGAAGGAAGTGCTGCGTTTGAAACCCAGCTCCAACTCTCTCTAGCTTCAGATGGTGTGTTAATCACAAAAAATTTTTGTGTATTATATTTTGACATTTTTTATCTTAAGCATTTTTTTTTTTAATTTTTTTCTGGCTGGGGAGAAGACTGCCTCTCTTTGGCGAGGCCAATTTTTGGAGGGATGCAAACTAACTAATCTGAACCTAACCTCCTCTATTAGGCCCTCCTACCCCAGGAGCCCAAAGCCCAATAAAATTATTCAAATTAGCCAAGTCTCACTGTTCACCTTGCCCTGCCTTGCTCAATAAAGACAGTGGCCTGAACCTCCCACTCACTCCTTTCCACTTCCTGACCAGACCTGGCATTCCTCCATGGCCTTGTGTGAGGAGCATGCCTCCTGTTTCTATGGGGACTGTGACATTAAACCCTTCTTTCAATGGCATTGACCTCTTAGTGTCATCACTCCATCACCTTTGTAAATCAAGACCTGGACACAAAATACATGGATGTGGACAAGTCACTTAATCTCTCTGAGCCATTATAACTGCAGAACCAGCTCAAAGCGGTCCTGTCCTGTTTAACAAGATACTGGGCTGCTTTGCAGAGGCAACAGACCAAAATCTCAAGTCACCCAGGAACTGCCAAGCTCCAAGGTCCTCTATTAAACCTGCCCCGTCAGTACTTCTATATAGCTGTTCCCCCTACACTGCATAAAGACCCCGGAATCCTGGATCAAGGAGGTTGGGCTTCTGAGCATTGGCTTCCCTTTCTCCTGGATGGGCCTTCATCCTTCTCCACTGCAGTTCTGGGCTTTCGTGTTTGGCTCTGCCAGTGCCGGGTGGATGACCCCTTTCCATCCAGTGGCACCAGTAGCCTCTCCCTAGAGCTTTCAGAAGGATCAAAAGAGAGAACACATGGGACCCTCCCAACACCGTGCTCGGCATGCAGAACATCTGTTCTGGAGCTGATGCTATTGTGAGCTCAGTCCCTGCCTTCCCAGTAGCAATGCTCGCCACACTGTGGAACCCAGAGAAACAATGCTGTTACAGCACACTGGGTGGTGGGGTAAGGCTGTTCAAGCCCGAGGTTCCAACAGCCTCAGACTTCAGCTTGCACCATATACCTTCTGCCATCTGGGGCCCTCCCGGTGGTGTCAGACACCTGCTGGGAAAATAGCAGCTAGGTATCATAAACCCCAACCACCTGAGGCCCTCCAGTGCCCTCAGACGCCTGCTGAGGAACACAGTTGTGCATCATAAGCCCGAGGTAGAGCGTGATCTTTGGGACAGGGACCATTCCTGCTGTGGGACCTCAGCGAGCCCCTGCAGTGTCCTCAACATGGCATCCATGTCAGTGCTAGCCACAATTTTTGAGCTCCTAGCACTTCATAAATATTAGCCGTCATTAGCTTTATTACCACCCTAATTTTAACCACCTTTGAGCTATAATAGTTGTAGGAAAAATACAATTTTGTTTTTCTGTCCATCACTTTCTTCAAAATGCTCTGCCAATTTTCCCCTTTGTGTCTCTTATTAATGTCTGTCAGACCCTTTAGTTTCCCAGTTGCTTTGTAAATATTAAGGAGTCCAATGGGACTTCATCTCTTTCCAATGTGCGCTCACCTCTTCCCCTCAGAAATGGTCATCCCTTAGTGTGAGCGAGTGATAGACTTCTCTTTTCACACCTTCTTCCTCTCCTCTGGTGTGTTGGGTTTGTGTACAAGGTGGGAGGAGGGGGAAGCATTAAAAAAATACATTTTTAATTGATTTTTTAGAGAGAGAGAGAGGAAGAGAGAGGTAGAGAGACAGAAACATTTATGTGAGAGTGAAACACTGATCAGCTGCCTCCTGCATGCCCCTTACCAGCAATCAAACCTGAAATCTATGCATATGCTCTGATCAGAAATGGAACCAGCAACCTTTCAGTGCACGGGACCACTCCCAACCTATGGAGCACACTGATCAGGGCTTTTTTGGTCTGAAGGTAGTTGAGGCAGCAGCAGCTCTCTCAGCTGTCCTGGTGGCTCCTGGCGGTTCTCTGCTGTCTGGCATGGGAGAGGAGAGGGGGGTGAATGTGTGAAGCCATTGAGGTGAAGTGATGCCTGGTTGAGCTCTTTGGGCTTCCTTTAGCTTCTGCTCCTTCTGAGACACGTTCTTGCTGTTCAGGGATCCTCTAGTCAAATAGCTATCCACTATACCAGGACCCTGGGACCCATCGCAATCTTGCCACAGCAGACGGGAATGCTGGCTGCTCCACTGCTAATGACTCTCTCCAAGCTGCCTCTCCTCACCTTCCAGATGACTGCCTAGCCACATTCACCTTTTCCATAGGATCAGAGAACAGCAGATGTCAAGCTGTGAGGAGATCTCAAACTGTACTGTTTGTGGATACCTCAGTCTCCGCCAAAGCTCCTTTGGTGCAACCCCTCTCTGATCTAGGTGAGGGAAGCATGGCAGAAAGAGAAGAAAGTCATAGCATCCTCCTCCCTGGGCCTCAGCATCTCAAGGCCCACCCAGGACTCCCTCTGGTCTCTTGGTGGGTGATGAGAGACGGGCCGGGTCCAACTTTTAATAAGTTCTGGAGCATCTACCCTGCTGGGAGGATCTCTTGAAAACCCAAAAACCTTACTTGGCCATAAAAAGAATGGAATCTTACCATTTGCCACAGCATGGATGGACCTAGAGGGCATTATACTAAGTGAAATAAGTCAGTCAGAGAAAGACAAATATCATAAGATTTCACTTCTATGTGGAATCTAAAGAAAAAAAATGAACAAACAAAATAGAAACAGACTCATAGGTATGAAGGACAGACTGATGGTTGGCAGATGGGAGGGAGTTGGAGAATGTGTGAAGCGGGGGAAGGGATTAAGGATTGGTAGTCATATGCCCTAGCTGGTGTGGTTCAGTTGATTGGGCATTGTCTGATGTACTCAAAGGTTGCTGATTTGATTCCTGGTCAGGGTTCATATCTAGGCTACAGGTTTGATCTGCTGATTGATGTTTCCCTCTCACATTGATGTTTTTCTCTCTCTCCCTCTCCTTTCCCCTCTCTCTAAAAAGAAGTAAAACATCTTTAAAATAAGAATTGGTAGTTACAAAATAGTCATGGGGATGTAAATGACAGCACAGGGAATATAGTCAGTGATATTGTAATAACTATATATAGTGCCAGGTGGGTGTGGAAATATCAGGGGGAACACTTTGTATATGGTATGATTTTCTAATCACTGTGCTGTATACTTGAAACTAATACAAAGTAATATCAAATGTAAACTTTAATAAAAATATGAGAACCTATCATTACTGGTCTTGAAACTTTATTCAGACCTTTTAGGCACTAGCAACTGTCCTACTCACTGAGATTCCTTGTACACATTTCAGGAGGTACAAGAGGCCCCCATGATTCCTATGAATGTCATGGGAGCACACACAGGAATCTGTCATCTTCATCTCACATGCCAAATCCACCCATCCCTGCTCTTCTCATCACCTGACTCTTTTCTTTCCTATTCTCTGGAAGAAGTAAAATGTGTCACTCAAGAAAGCCTTAAGTAAATAAAGATTATAATTCAGAGAAGTAAAAGAAAAAAAAAAAGCCAGAGCAGAGTAGAGGATAAATGGAAGCCATAAAGTGCCGGGGACAATAAGAAAGGAGGAGAGATAGGGAAAGACAGGCATGTAGGGAAATCAGCATGAATTGTTCCAGCATGAAATGAAAGCTGATTAACACAAATTTTGTAACATCATACTCTCTCCTCTGACATTAGCCCGCCAGGTGATATATTAGTCAGCTCAGGCTAGACATTTTAATGATATTAAACCTTCTACTCTGTAACACAGGATGGCTTTCCATTTATCTGTGTCTTCTTTAATTTCTTGCATCAATTTTATGTAGTTTTCAGTGTACAAGTCTTTTGTATGCTTGGTTACGTTTATTCTTTTTGATGCTATTGTAAATGAGATTGTTTTCTTAATTTCCTTTTTGGATAATTTATTATTTGTGTGAAATATGCAATTGATTCATGAGTTTGTATCCTGTGTTGAGTTTGTATCCCGTGACTTTATTGAATTTGTTGACTAGTGTTTGGTGTGTGTGGAGCCTTCAGGGTTTTCTCCTCAGCTTTCCTCCTGGGTGGCCAGTGGTCCCATCCCCCCATTTCCGAGGGAGGAAGAATTGCCGATTCCATTGCTCAGAGTCTGGAACCAGCTGGACTTCGACCAAGTGTCCTCTTTTCCCTTCCTACAGTCCAATATCCACATGGCAGCTAGAGTAAATGCTCCTAAAAGATAAATCAAACCAGCTCTCTCTCTTTCCTGCTTAATACTCTCCAAAGGCATTCTAGTGTCCTTAGAATAAGTTCTGAAGTCCTTTCCATATTCACAATGGCCTTGCCAGCCACCCATGATCTGGCTTTGACCTCTCCTCCAACATCACTCCCTTCTCACTCTCTGTCGCCAGCTGACTGGCTATTCTGAGCATGTGCTAGCCTCATAACCTTTACATGTGATATTTCTGCTCTAATGTATCTCTTCTGACTCCTCACAGCATTATGTCTTCTCATTCATCAGCTCTAGATCCAATATCTCCTTGGAAAGTCCTCCACGAACACTCTAAGCCACTCCAGCACCCTCATCAGTTACTGAGCGGCATAGTGGCATAGTGCCATGTTAATGTTTTAAAAATCAATTTCCCATTTAAATTATTTCTTATTAGCTTACTTGATCATAGTCTGTTTCTCCCATAATAATGTAAACTCAGTGGGAATAATAACTATTTTGTGTCCTGTTGATCCCCAATACCTAGAACACTCTCCAACATACATTTGATAAACATGTGGAGAATAGTATGGAGTTTCCTCAAAAAACTAAAAATGGAACTCCCATTTGACCCAGTAATTCCACTTCTAGGAATATACCCCAAGAAACTAGAAACACCAATAAAAAAGGATATATGTACCCTCTGTTCACAGCAGCACAATTTACAATAGCTAAAATTTGGAAACAGCCTAAGTGCCCATCAGCAGATGAGTAGATTAAAAAACTGTGGTATATCTACACAATGGAATACTACACTGCCGCATAAAGGAAGGAATTCATACCATTTGAAACAACATGGATGGACCTGGAGAGCATTATGCTAAGCGAAAAAAGCCAGTCAGAGAAAGATAAATATCACATGATCTCACTCATTTGTGAAACATGATGAACAGCATAGACTGATGAACAAAAATAGATCCAGAGACAGAAAAGCATCAAACAGATCCTCAAACTTCAGAGAGAAGGCAGTGGAACGTAGTGGGTAGGGGGAGAGATCAACCAAAGGATTTGTATGAATGCATATAAGTATAACCAATGGACACAGACACAAGGGGGGTGAGGGCACGAGCTGGGAGGTGGGGGGGAATAGGGAGATAAGGACATATAGGTAATACCTTTTTTTTTTTTTTTTTAAATAAATTTTTATTGTTCATATTATTACAAGTGTTCCTTTCCCCCCCCTTCCCACCCCACCCTCTGCCCTTTCCCCACTCCCCATTGTCCTCATCCATAGGTGCACAGTTTATGTTCAGTCTCTTCCCACATTCCCCTCTCCCCTTTTCCCCAAGAATCATTAGTTCACTCCCCTTCCATACCTCTGATTCTATTATATTCAACAGTTAATATTGTTCATCAGATTTTTTTTTTTAATTTCCTTGGTTTTTAGATTCACTTGTTGATAGTTACGTATTTGTTGTTCATAATTTTTATCTTTATTTACTTTCTCTTCTGAAAGAACCCCCTTCAGCAATTCATATAATTCTGGTTTGGTGGTGATGAACTCCTTTAGCTTTTTTTTATTAGTGAAGCTCTTTATCTGACCTTCGATTCTGAGTGATAGCTTTGCTGGGTAGAGTATTTTTGGCTGTAGGTTCTTGCTATTCATCACCTTGAATATTTCTTGCCATTCCCGTCTGGCCTGCATGGTTTCTGTTGAGAAATCAGCTGACAATCGTATAGGTGCTCCTTTATAGGTAACCTCCTGCTTAGCTCTTGCTGCTTTTAATATTCTCTCTTTGTCCTTTGCTCTTGGAATCTTAATTATGATTTGTCTTGGTGTGGTCCTCTTTGGATTCCTCTTATTTGGAGTTCTGTGTGCTTCCTGGACTTGTAAGTCCAATTCTTTCACCAGGTGGGGGAAGTTTTCTGTCACTATTTCTTTCAGTATGTTTTCGATATCTTGCTCTCTCTCATCTTCTGGGACCCCCATGATTCTGATGTTGGATCGTTTGAAGTTGTCCCAGAGGTTTCTTACATTATCTTCAATTTTCTGGATTCTCTTGCCTTCTAGCTTCTGCAGAGGAGTGTCTTCTGGCTCTTTATGTTCCAAATCTTTGACTTGATTCTTGCGATCTTCTATTCTGTTTTTAGGACTCTGTATAATATTTTTTATTTCAGACAATGTATTCTTTATTTCTTGTTGATCCCTTTTCATATCCTCATAGGTCTCAATTATTTTATCAGCCTTTTCTAGGAAACTCTTGAAAAACCTTATAAGTGTGGTTTTGAACTCTATATCCAGTCGCTTTTTGTCCTCCATTTCTTTTGTTTGTGATCTATTTGGTTTAGGCATTTTCGCAGACAGCTTTTCTGATGGGGCGGAGTTTCAGGGTGGAGCCTACAGCTTTGGCTTCCGTCAGCCCCGCCCTATGCGACTCCTGAGACTCAGGGTCCTTCAGTACTTGTTGCAAGCGCCTCTGAGAGAAAGGTGCCCTCGATTTTCGCCTGCTACCAAACAGTGTAGGCTCTCCCGCAATAGGCCCGAAACTGGGGTTCAGTTCAGTTGGAAGTGGAGTTGGAGGTGGCGTTCAGAGCAGTCTGGAGCCCCTGTCTCCTTCCCGCCAGGGCAGTCCTAGGGCACAGCCGGCCGGCCCTTCTCTGCGCACAGTGTGCACGCCTCTGGGACCTCCTTTCGCCACTTCCCCAGGTTCCGCCTTACAGCCCAGCTCCCTATGGATGAGCCTGGGTCCCCGGGGTCTGGCCTAGAACGGAGGTTCAGAGCAGTTGGGGGCCCAGCACAATCAGAGCTTTTCTCTGCTTCCCGCTAGGGAACGCCAGCCAGGCACTCGGCCTCCCTCCTCTCTGGCTCCGTCCTCTCCGCGCGCCGCGTGTCTCCGTACCTTAGGCTTTTACAGCTCCTCCGCGCTTCCTTCTGGTTTTCTCCTTGCTTCTCGTTGTAGAATTTCCAGTCAGTCGACTTTCCTGTAGTTCTGGGTGATGTCCATTTTATATTTTAGTTGTATTTTATTGAAATTGTTGCGTGCGGCTGCGGCTAGGTGCCTATCCGAGCAGCCATCTTGGATTCTCCTCCATATAGGTAATACCTTAATCAAAAAAGAATAAAAGAAATTACAACAACAACAACAAAAAAAACCATACCAGGATAAACAAATTAACATATTAGACCAGATTTACTACCAGGAAGGGTCACTATGAGTTGAAGGCTTTGCATCCATGAGCTGACTCTTCTGGTGGAAGCAGACAGGGGAAGACAGACTGATAAAACCTCTCTTTCTTATTCTACCCCTGTGATTGGTGAATGGTTTGGGGCCTGTTTTGAAGACTTATTCATATTAAATTCAGGGAGGAAGGAAGCAAAAGGCTATGTTGCATTTCCTATTCAGTGTTGCCAAAAAGCCCTACAGAGGGATACAAGGTGCTTGCCTGGTATTAAGTAGTAATTACTTTAATTGTTATTCTTCTGTTGTTCCTAATGTATAGTTCCCTCAGTAATATCTGGGAATTTATGGGCCTTAGATGCAATAATATCATATTAACAAAGCCCTACCCTGAATCCATATGTATTAGTGCCTGAACTGGAGCCAGATTGGTAAATGTACATGGGTTTGGGGCCAAAGAAGCACTATGTGGGGGGAGCAAAGTTCTGGACCCAGTTCTGGGAGCCGACTCTGGCTGGGCTCGGCATGGCAGCCAGGCCCATGTGGGGTTTAGCAGGAGAGAGGAATGACTGAGGCCAGAAGAGGAGTGTCCTGGCACTCAGACTGGCTCCTGGTTTGGCTCAGGATGCAGAGACTTTTTTTCATGGAAGAAAGCGAGGTGGTTTCATTATTTCTAAGTCTCAGAGTGCATGGGGGGAAGAGGGATGGGGAGGTCTCTTACTAGAAGGAAGGGCAGGAAGGCTCCCTTTTAATCAGAAGTTTTAGTCACACATTGTGTTTGTGATTCCCTGTCCTATAATTAATTCCATGAGCAACAAGGGCCTCTTATATTTCTAAAGAGAGATCAAGAAGTCAGGACGAGAGAGGAAAGGAAGGGTCGTGTGTCCTGTCACTAGACTAGTGAGTTGTCCCAATGATTCCATAAGGGACATATGTACAGGTGACCAAGGGTGTCTTAGCCAGAAATCTGACACATACGACCCAAGGTACTTAATTAATCCACCGAGCATAAATTACACAGGAGACAAACATGCAATGCATGAATCACACACGGTTTATTTACCAGAGTCCTGGTGGGTTCCAGAATCTTAGGCAGGCCACCTGGGGATCTGCACTGACAGACACACACAGTTCACAGAGGACTTTGCAGCTGCAGCTCAGCTTGAGTTGAGGACTCTAGGGACGGCTCTTAGTCGTTGGCTCAGGGTTTGGGGCTCGGGCAGAGCTTTGACTGGTGCAGGCAGGGAAAGTGGAGAGCGACCTTTTGTGGAGGAGCAGAAGGAACATCTCTGATCTTCTGTGGAGCTTGCTCTTTTTATGTGTCTTCAGTGCTCAGAGGTGTCTTCAGTGTGTCTTATCAGCAGGTCCCAGGAGCCTTGCTATCTGGTCTTACATATGGGGTACAGATCACTATATCTGTTTTCTACATACAGGTCACTCAAGAGTGCTTATCAGTTTGTTTACATTCCATTCCATACTTTCAGATATCACACTTCAATTCCACACTTTAATACTTATACTATATTATTTTTATCCTTATTACTATTACTATAACATGAGTTAGCTAAGGCTGGAAGGATGGACAGTTGTGGGAAAGACAAAGAGTCAGGGAAGAGTTCTGACACAAGGCCTGGCACTGTGATGGCTGCTGTATAGAGTGATGTGGAAAAACTACATGACCTCTGCCTTTTGGGAACTACCTTCTATCAAGGAAAGAGGTGGCATTAATCAAATAATTACCAAAGCAATTTTGAAATTATAATGTTGACAAATGGTATAAAGAATTAAACCTATAATTCAAAGATTTAGTTGTTAAGTCAGGAAGGTATTACACTAAGCTATGAAGAATGGGTTTGAGTAAATCTGGAATGGGGAGTGCTTTAGGCAGAAGGAATAACATGTGCAAAGGGACTGTGGTAGCAGAGGCAGAGCAATAGGATAGACTAAGAGGTGTCTCAGAGTTCAAGTGCATATTAGGAGGTTTATTTGAGATGAAAAGAGACAGGATATATTAGTTATGTATCACTCCATAAGTCACTACCCCAAACCAAATGGCTTAAATCAACAAACATTTATCATCACGTGATTTCTGTGGGTCAAGAATCTGAGTTAAGTGCCCCTGACCCAGGGTCTTCTACAAGGCTGTGGTTAAGGTGTTGGCCAGAGCCACAGTCTTTTCAAGGCTTGAGTGGAGAGAATCCATTTCCTAGCTCAAACTATTGGCAGGCTTCAGCTTCCCATGGGCCGTTGGCCAGAGACATCAGCAACTTGTCTCATGGGTGTTTCCATAGGCTATTAACAAGATGGCAACTGGCTTCTGAGAGATGAGAGAGAGAGAGAGAGAGAGAGAGAGAAAGAGAGAGAGAGAGAGAGAGAGGGAGAGAGAGAGAGATGTCAGAGCCTTTTGCCTCAGTCTACTTGTTAGAAGGAAGTCTCCAAGCCCAGTCCATACCCTATGGGAGGGGATGTTACAGGATGTGAACACTGGGAGGGGAAGACCATGGAGGGTCATCTGGAGACCGCCTGCCACACACAGGACATGAAAGGCCTTAGGGAGTTTAGATTTCATTTAAAAAGCAGTGGACGACCATTAAGTAGTTGTAAGTAACCAGATGGCATGATTGCATCTATTTTTTTTAAGAAATAGACTTTGTTTTTGATGATCAAGACCATTGTAAACTTTTCAAATTTTCTTTGTTTTATAGATATTTTTGCAATGTTGGTTCTGCTTTTTTCCTCTCTGGCACAAGAGTTGTTTAAGAGAGTTCAAATTTTCTAGGCAATAGGCCTTTTTCACTTCATTGTTAATTTATATGTTTATTGCTTTATGTTTAGGAAATCTGCTCTTGTTATTTCTACTCTGTGGCCACTTGAAAAGACCTTTTCCCTTCTGCTCTCATCTATTCTTCTGTATTATGTGCATCTTGTTGATCTTGTGCTTTGGGGTGTCTCTATCACCACATGGTTTGTTCTACATCATTTATGAAGCACCAAGAAAGGGGTAGGGAAATCTCCCTTTGCCATACAAATAGTGATGCTTTGCTGTTTGATGTCGAACAACTCACAAGGGAGATTCATTGCATTATGAGCTGTCTCCTAATGGTTACAAAGAACGCTTCCTTTTCTAATGTAATAATTCTTTTCACATTTATGTATTTATACACCTGTTTGTTATATCATTGACGATGTATCTATTCTCAGTGTTTTGGGCCATTTTGTTTTAGATTTCTCTTTTGGGTTGTGCTTTTTGGTACAATCTGCTAATATTTAATAAGATAAAAGATTTTAAAAGGTGAGTATATTTTCTTTAAATCACCTTTGTCATCTTGGTATGTGTTTTTAATCCCTTTTATTTTTTTTTAAAAGATATATTTTATTGATTTTTTTTTTTTTTTTTTTTTTTTTTTTTTTTTTTTTTTTTTACAGAGAGGAAGGGGGAGGGATAGAGAGTTAGAAACATCTATGCAAGAGAAACACCAATTGGCTGCCTTCTGCACAGCTTACTGGGAATGTGTCTGAAACCAGGGTACATGCCCTTGACCAGAATCGAACCTGGGACCTTTCAGTCCACAGGTTGACGCTCTAACTATGGAGCCAAATTGGTTAGGGCATAATCCTTTTTATTCTTAATGCTATAAAAAAATCCATTTACTTTAAGTATTTATTTTCTTTGCTTTAACTCTCCCTTCTGGTTATCTGGGAGGTTACAAACACTTTCTGTTTGTTTTGTAGTGGCTATCTTTAATAGTTTCTTGGTTTTTACCTTTAAACTGTACGTAATGGTCCCTACTACATAAGACTAGAAATTTAGTACACCTTAGTATACTTCCCTCTTCTCCTCCACCCACCTCCACCCTGACTCTCCCAACACCCGATTGGGATTGGTATATTATTTTTCATGATTTTTCTGGTGAATAATCTGATAAATGAAATAACATTTATAACCTTAATATTTTATGTGTCAACTCTGTATAACATATTTGGACACCCCCCCCTAGCCTGCTGTGAAGGACAAGGAAGCCAGCCCATATATGACCCCTGCTTTCTTTCTTTATTTTAACTCATGAGCATGGTAAATTCCATTATTGTATCTTCCCCATAGATACTTAGCTTTTGTTTCACATTGTCCACTGATGCCCAAACCAATCCTTTCACGTTGGGACTACATTCATCTCATGATGAGCTGGATGTTGGCTCTCAGTTTCACTGTTTCTTTTAGGAAATGCTCAAGGACCTTTACACCCTGAGTTTTTAAAGATTCACAAATATTCTTGTGGCCTTTATATCTGAATTTCAGTTTCTACCCCAAGAACTTTGCAGACATTGTTTCACAATTTTGTAGCTTTAAATGTTGATGTAGATGTCTTAGCACATGAGTAATTTTGATTTAATCCATGTATATGATTTGATTTTCTTCTGTGTGTGTGTGTGTAGGGGTATGTAGTAGGTACACTCTAAGATGACCCACAGTGATCTCTTCCTCTTAGTATTCAGTCCCTCATAAAGTCCCAGCCCTTGGGTGTGAGCTGTACCAGTGATTTGCTTCTAACAAGTAGGATGTGGCAAAGTGGTGGGATGTCATTTCCAACATCAAGTTACAAGAAAACTGTGTTTCTCATTTTCTCTAGCTCCCTCGCTGACTCATGCTGAGTAGGGTTGCCAGATTTAGGAAATAAATATACAGGATTTTCAGACAAATTTAAATTTCAGAAAAGTAACAGATCATCTTTTAGTATGTCTCATTAAATATTTGGGACATGCACTAAAAAATTATTCATCATTCTTCTGAAAGTCAAACAATTGGATATCCTCTACTGTATCTGGCAACTCAGCCTCAGGTAAGTCTGCTTTTGAAAGGGCAGGGTGGGGCTAACTCCTGATCCTCCATTTTGTAACTGGATCCTAGCCCTCACCCAACCAATCGGGGTCAGCCAAAGCAGTGACATCACCACCCCTATAAAACCCTTTGATCTGTTGAAGCTCACTCTCTTCTGCCACGCTGCTGTTGGTGTTAGTGGGACAAAGCTCAGACTAGTCCGAATACAGGCTTTCTGCTATTGTATCGGACTCAGCTTCCTGGTGGTCTTTGGGGATCACGAAATCTGGGCATAAAACTTTCACATCCTTATCTGCTTAATGAGAATGCTGAGGGGCAAGGATCTAAGGATGGCCTCCAGCCAACAGCAGAGAACTGAAGCACCCAGTCCAACAGCCCATGAGGAACTGAATTCTGCCAAGAACCATGTGAGTGAGCTTAGAGGCGAACCCTTCCCCAGCCCAGTCTTGAAATGACTGCAGCTCTGACCCACCCATGGCTGCTGCTTCATTAGGGACCCTGAGCCAGAGGCACCAGCTAAGCCACACTGGAATACCTGATCTACAGAAACTATACAGTGAGAGATGTCTGGCTTTTTAAAGGGTCTGAGTCTGGGGGTAATGTGTCATGCATCAATAGCGTCAAAGAGAAAACCACAGGCCCCAAATGGCATCACTCATGCTAGAAAGCCCATGATACCCAACCTAGATTTTATTCCTGATCTAATTGCAGTTTCAACCTCTCCCAGAAATTTAATCTCAGTCAAAGGGTCTGGAATTCTGTGGTCAGGCTCCAGTAAGGTAATCTGTCCCGTGGCCTTCTTCATCTCCCTCCCTGCCCCCCAAAGAAAGAAGAGGCAATCTGCAAGGTAAAAACCTTTATTTTTTTTTATTTTTTAAAAATTTTTTTTATTACAGTGTTTCTTTTATTTATTTATTTATTTATTTATTTTACATATTTTCTTGATTTTTTTTATTGCCCCCCTCCCTCCCTCCCACACATCCCCTCCCTCCCCATAGTTTTATGTCCATTGGTTGTACTTACATGCATTTATACAAGTCCTTCGGTTGATCTATAATCTCCCCCTGATATCCCTACCCTCCCCACTGTAATTTGACAGTCTGCCTGTTGCTTTACTTTCTCTATATCTGTCTCTTGGTTCATCAGTTTATAAAGATCTTTATCATCCACCGATGTGTGAGGTCATGTGGTGTTTCTCTTTCATTGATTGGCTTATTTCACTCAGCATGATGCTCTCCAATTCCATCCAGGTTGCTGCAAATGATGAGAATTCCTTCTTCTTTATGGCAGCATAGTATTCCATTGTGTAGATGTACCATAGTTTTTGGATCCAATCATCTGCTGATGGGCACCTAGGCTGTTTCCAAATTCTGGCTATTGTAGATTGTGCTGCTATGAACATAGGGGTGCATATATCCTTTCTGATTGGTGTTTCTAGTTTCTTGGGATATATTCCTAGAAGTGGGATTACTGGGTCAAATGGGAGTTCCATTTTCAGTTTTTTGAGGAAACTCCACACTGTTCTCCACAGTGGTTGCACCAGTCTGCATTCCCACCAGCAGTGCACGAGGGTTCCTT
Source organism: Pipistrellus hanaki (assembly GCF_964339955.1). NCBI lineage: Eukaryota > Metazoa > Chordata > Mammalia > Chiroptera > Vespertilionidae > Pipistrellus > Pipistrellus hanaki. The sequence goes on from NC_140518.1 coordinate 41,021,708, forward strand.
TTTCTCCGCAACCTCGCCAACACTTGTCGTTTGTTGATTTGTTGATGTTGGCCATTCTGACAGGTGTGAGATGGTACCGCATTGTTGTTTTGATTTGCACCTCTCGGATAATTAGTGACTTTGAGCATGTTTTCATGTGCCTTTTGGCCTTCCTTCTGTCTTCTTTTGAAAATATTCTGTTTAGGTCCATTGCCCATTTTTTAATTGGATCATTCATCTTCCTTTTATTTAGTTGTATAAGCTGTCTGTAAATGTTGGAGATTAAACCTTTATCAGTGGTAATATTTGCAAATATGATCTCCCACACCGTGGGCTTTCTTGTTGTTTTATTGATGGTTTCTTTTGCTGTAAAAAAGCTTTTTATTTTGAAGTAGTCCCATTTGTTTATTTTCTCTTTAGCTTCCATTGCCCTAGGGGCAGTATCAGTGAAGAAGTTATTTTGGCATACGTCTGAGATTTTGCTACCTGTGGATGCTTCTAGTATTTTTATGGTTTCCCGTCTGATGTTTAAGTCCTGTATCCATTTTGAGTTTATCTTTGTGAATGGTGTAAGTTGGTGATCTAGTTTCATTCTTTTGCATGTGTCTGTCCAATTTTCCCAACACCATTTATTGAAGAGACTGTCTTGACTCCATTGTATATTCGTGCCTCCTTTGTCAAATATTAATTGAGCATAGTGATTTGGGTTGATATCTGGGTTCTCAATTCTATTCCATTGATCTATTTGTCTGTTCTTGTGCCAGTACCAGGCTGTTTTGAGAACAGTGGCTTTGTAATATAGTTTGAAGTCTGGTATTGAGATCCCTCCAACTTTACTCTTCTTTCTCAGAATTGCTGTGGCTATTCGGGGTCTTTTATTGTTCCAAATGAACTTTTGGAGAGTTCTTTCTAGGTCTCCCCCCCTCTCCCCCAAAATATCCCAGCCCCAAAACAACCCTTTCTTTTCTTTGTTAATGGCTCCCTTGCCCCACCCTTCTTCCTACAAAACCCTGACATTCTGTGCAGCCCCACCCATGGGATGCTGTCCAATTCATGAATCCTTAATGAAGCTAATTAGATCTTCAAGTTTACTTGGTTGAATTTTGTTTTTTAACCATAGGTTACATATATCAGTAGCGTATATACTACTACATGCAACTACTATACAGATAGAATTCTTTCTTAACTAGAATTCTCCCTTAACTTTATTAGGATATTACTTTGTTGCTGGTAGTTATTCTTCAGTCTCTTAAGTCTCCCTGGGAGGAATCTACAGAGGGACGGAAGTTTTCGCATCTTATCTTTGCATAGCTTTCCTTATATGTTTTTCTTTTTCCTTTTACATTCTTTATCCTTTTCAAATTTGCTTGCCCCACTTTCTCAATTTCATTTTCCATATCCTTGACTGTGTTTCTGCATTACCGAAGTTGTCTTTTTTACTGCTTTTGGAGTTAACCCTCATATCTGAAATGGTTTAATTTTTTATTTCTATTCTTGAGTGTTACAAGCACACTTTTCTTTTTTAAATATATTTTTATTGATTTCAGAGAGGAAGGGAGAGGAAGAGAGAAAAACAGCAATAATGAGAGAGAATCACTGATTGGCTGCCTCTTACACGCCCCACAATGGGACTTGAGCCCGCAACCTGGGCCTGTGCCCTGATGCTCAACCACTGAGCCATGTTGGTCGGGCACAAGCACACTTTTCACCCGCTTCTGTTTTTCTACTATTTCTTTCTTGAGCCCTTATATCTCTGAGCTTTTGTTTCATGTAGAAAATTATACCTGTTATTTCATATAAACTCTGATCAGAATTTCTGTTTTGTTCTATATTTCCGAGGAGTGTCCCCACACACATTGGTTTGTTTGTTTCCTTCATGATTATTGCTCCTCATGGGATGGAGTTCATCCTTCCTGAATGAACACATTATGAGAGATAGTGAGAGTAAGGGGCTGCATGGTTGAGCTGGAGTAGTGAACAGCCTGGAGTTTGGTCTGCTATCTCTCAGCACATGCTCACTTGCCTTCTCCTGCCATAGATTCAGGGAAACCATAGACACTGGTCACAGGGGAACTCTGAACATCACAAGTGTTTGGGGTGGGATGGCCTAGCCTTTCGTTTTCTGCAGCAGTTCAGAGTGGCAGCTTTATCTATGCTCCCCAGTTTCTGGTATCTCCTCTGTGATAGCTGACTTTTTCCAAAGGTGGCAGGTGTATATCATTTCATAGTCAGCTCCTCTATTCTGGAGTGCCAGCCTTCAGGGAAACTGCTTCAGCTGTCCTACACCCCAAACTTATGATTCTAAACTACGGATTCAGGTGCTGTCTACTTGTGAATTCTGTGTTCTGTCTCCAGCCCAAAACCTCAAAGGCAGAGGCCATCCTGGCCTGAGGGTCTTAACTATGTGTGTTAGTAAGCTGTAGTTTGAAATTATGAGCATGTCTTCATTTCATCAAATATGCAATTTTCTGTTTCTCATTCTCTTTGTTGGTCTCAGGCAGCTTCAAGGAGAAAGAGGAACAGAGATTTTTTTGCCTGACTATAAGAAAAATAACACTTATTATAAAAAATTTAAACTATATAAAAATATTAGAGGTCCAATGCAGGAAATTTATGCAAGGGTCTCAACCCTCACAGCCTGGCTTTGTCCGGTTGTCCAGAAGGATGTCTGGAAGGTCATTTGGCTTTCCGGTCTAATTAGTATATTACACTTCTATTATTACAGAGAAAGGAAAGGTAAATGCACAATGAATTTATGCCCATAATATACTATCCCTTTATGTATAACAATAATTACATTTAACAAAATTGACCATTAATAAACATATACACATATTAAAACCTATCTTGCACCTCCTCCCATTTTTCTGGAAAGGAAGCTTTGACTTCGGCATCATCACTTGGCATCACTAGAGTAGAGGCCCTGAAAAAAATACACTATCAATGTTTAATCCATTAGCAAAGCCATTCTTTCTCTTCCCTTCCCTTCCCTTTTCTTGCCTTGCCCTTCCCTTCCCTTCCCTTCCCTTCCCTTCCTTTCCCTTCCCTTCCCTTCCCTTCCCTTCCCTTCCCTTCCCTATCCTTCCAGACCCATGTCCTTCCCTTCCCTTCCCACCCCCTGAAGTCAGGGCATGGGTCTGGCCATGGATTCTTACAGTATCTTATATAATAAAGATGTAATATGCAAATGGTCATTACGCCATGAAGTGTAATGACTGTCTACATAATGACCAGATTATGGATCAGCAGGAGGGTGGGGCAGCGAGCTATAAGCAGGCAGTGAAGAGCTACAGGAGGGTGACAGGGCAGTAAGCTATGGGAGGTTGGGGGCAAGAGAAGGGGAAGAGGTGGGTGGGAGCTACAGAAGGGTGGAGCAGAGGGTGGAGAACTACTCGAGGGAAGCAGTGAGCTCCTGGCGAGCTACTGGCTCACAGAGTCATGTGCAGGGTTACTAGTATAGTCATAATGGTGAAGCAAGCCCACCAGCTTCTAATTCCTGCTGAATTTTATGCCACTCTTCTTTCCCTGGGTTTATTTCAGGGTACCTGGAACCACCTTGATGTTTGCATGAACTATACTGAGATGCTCTTCCTAGCACTCTTGCAGCATTCCTGGTATGTTTTCTTCAGCCATGATGGACCAGAGTTATCTTTAGTAAGAAACTGCAGCAGAAAGAGAGGTCAAGTGGCTGCACAGTGTGGTGAGTAAGATTTAACTTGAAGAAAGCAGTGTAACCTTTTAGCAGTTAGGGCTAAAACACAAGATGGAACCCAGGTTACTCTTCTGGATTATATGCAATGGGAAAATAATCGTGCATTACTCAGAACTTTCAGTGGACACCCATCTATGTTTTAAATATTAAATAATTCTGAGATGAACATCAATCTTATTAATCAACTAGAGGCCTGGTGCACAACATTTGTGCACTGGAGGGGGTGGTCCCTCAGCCCAGCCTGTACCCTCCTGCCTGCTGGCTTCCCCCGAGGGTTCCTTAGTGCTGCGGCAGAGGCCAGAGAGGCTCCGGCCATCGTCATTGTGCTTGACAGCTGTGAGCTCAGCTTCTGGCTGGAGCAGTGCTCCCACTGTGGGAGCACATTGACCACTGGGGGGAAGCTCCTGCATTGAGCATCATAGTGACTGGTCATTCTGCCATTTGGTCAATTTGCATATTGGCCTTTTATTATATAGGATTATATAGGATGCTCTCTATAGCAGTGCATAAAAGTATGAGTCTAAGGTTTGGTAATCTACAGATGTGAAGACCCCAAATAGTCAGGCATCAGCAGCAGCTCTAGGTTCAGTGGAACACCTACTGTGTCTCCTGGTGGGGCTATCCCCTCCACACTAGCAACAGTACCTCTAGCTCAGAAGAGCCAAAAGTCATGGAAGCACAATTTCCCCATTTGGCTCCCTGGCAGTGGTGTTGAGAAAAGCTATTCCTACTCCCACTCTTAAAGGACAACACCCAAACTCTTCAGAGATCACCCTTAAGCTGGTGCATTCACTCACGTCTTAAGAGGCTGTTCCAATATTCTATTAGATGATCTAATTCTGGATGAAGTTCTATACGATTAGACCAGTGGATCCCAGGATCATGTGCCTGTTGTCACAACTCCTTTAACTCCTTTGATTTAAGGTGTGTCCCTTTGTCTTAAGTGATATTATTCAGAATCCCACATTGGAAAATCAGACTCCATGATGCTGACCAAGACACTGTGGTTAGGAAAGCAAACACATACCCAGAATATGTACCAATTCTCATAACGATAAATCATTGCCTTTTCTAGAAAAGGATGGCTTCAGTGTAATCTATTTGACATCTAGTGGCTGCTGGTCTCCTGAAAACCCCACGCTCAGGGCTCCTGAACTAGCAGCAGCGGTAGCTAGGTCAGCCTTGATGATTGGGAGCTCATGCTGTGGTCCATGAATTCTCTGCATTATGGTCGTGGGGCTTTGTTTGTAGGCACTGGTGGACAAGGACAAAGGCTGGCTGTAATCTAGAAGTCAACGCATTCACCTGGTTTGTCAGTGACTTGTCAGTGGTAGATGCTTTCTAGTTGTCACAGACATGAGACACAAGGACCCCGGTACCTTGTGCTCACTCTTATTTTTATCTATATACGCCTACCTTTCTCCAGGTACCTCATTTATGTTTTCCAGTTCCCTGCACCCGAGGCCCCCAACTATCAGCCAAGACATTTGCCAGCACCAAGGAATCTGTATATATCTGTACCCCAGGCCACTTCTTTTTCCACACAAAGTTGATGGCCTGGTGTACCACTCTAAGCTCTGCCCCCAAGAGGATTTCCCCTACTGCTATTGTAGTGTGGCAGCACCTAATTTCCATTCACACTTGCATGTTGAGCTAATTCCTTGATACAATACAATGCAATGAAATGCAATACAACACAACACAGTAGCTTCACACCAAAGCCTACACTTGTGTGGGTGTGTTCCAGTAAATATACTAAAATGCTTAACAAAATTGTGGCTGATGGGTTTACCATTTGGTTATACTTACAGTGTTTAACCATCATCTTTTTAAAAAATATATATTTTATTGATTTTTTACAGAGAGTAGGAGAGAGTGATAGAGAGCTAGAAACATCAGTGAGAGAGAAACATCGACCAGCTGCCTCTTGCACATCCCCTTCCAGGGATGTGCCCGCAACCAAGGTACATGCCCTTGACCGGAATCAAACCTGGGACCTTTCAGTCCGCAGACCAACTCTCTACCACTGAGCCAAACCGGTTTCGGCTACCATCATCTTTTTTATTTTATTTTTCCATCACCATTTATCCCATCTGTGTCCTCTTCCACCCCTCCACAATCACCACACTGTTGTCCATGTTCATGAGTTCTTTCTTTTTCTTTTTGTTCAATCCCTTCCCCCAAATCCTCCCAATACCCTCTGCATTATGGTCGCAACACACACATCAGAGCTGTCTGTCTGCTCTCTATCTATGAGTCTGTCTCTATTTTGCTTGGTAGTTCAGTTTGTTCATTAAATTCCACATATGGGTGAGATCATATGGTACTTGTCTTTCTCTGACTGCTTATTTCACTTAGCATAATGCTCTCCAGGTCCATCCATGCTGTCATTATGACCCATCTGGCCTTTACAATGGCCATGCCAGTGAAGTAAATGGAGACATGGAAACCAACGCCTCTGCAACCTTCCAGTCTTCTAGTGTAGCACTACCTTTTGCTGTCTCAGCTGGGATGTTTTGCGTGTATTTCACTATCTTGACTGGAGTGGTGAAGTGTTTCGGGGCTTCCACTTGGCCCTTCTACCAGAACAGCTTTTACTCTGCAGGTCAGGCACAAATGTGAGATTTCTCCCAGCTGCTAAGTATATTCAACCCAATTAAGCACTCAAAAGCCATGAAAATTATCACAGTGTGGGCTGGCAGACTTGGCATTTATCAAATGGACTTGGATCAACACTCTATTTATCATCTGGTTTTTACACACCCACTCCAAGGTTTCGCTGGTACTTATGTCAGCTCAAACCCTCATCCAGCAGCCCTTGAAATAGCTGGGTGATTCCCTTTCTGCAGTGCAGGTCCCTTTGGAGAAAGGCTGGGGAAGATAGTACCATACATTCTTTCTGAGGTTTTGTAAGAGGATTAGTGGATCTCTTAGTCACAGTATTCTGAATCTGGAAACTGGCTCACATCTGAAAATCAGATGAAGGATTATTATATTCTATTTAGCAGCCAACTTCAGTATTCCAGTCATTTGCTCTTGGTCTGTCTTGGTTATATAAGTCAAGCAATGCCCTTGTTGCCACCCACCCCCACTAGATGCCCCTAGCAATGCCATGGTCTTTGAGTTTCCTAGCTGCTATTACAGCATTGCTGTTCAATGTGATCATTAAACCCACCTTGCTTCTGGTGGTTAAGAGCCACCACCTTGCACCTGCTTATTCTGGAATTCAAGTCTGCATCCCCTTCACTAGCACATTATTCCTTTAATGCGGGCATTTTCCTTTGGGCCCTTCCAGGAAACACAGTCACCTAGTGAGTTGTCTGGTCTTCCTTAAAAGTCCACTCTTAACATGCAGGCCACAGTTTTTTGACATCTTCCTCAAAATTCTGCAAATGTATTTCCAATATCTCTGCTTCATTTCCTGTAAAATACCATTGTTTTCAAGTTTCAAGAAGAAATTGTTTCAACAACATATCTTGCCCAGCTCCCAGCATCTTCACCAGGACATTCAGTCTACAGTCATTAGAGGACATGTCTACATCCATAAACTTTCCACTCAGCCTTCTATTTTAGCTTCTTTGGTTCAACACCCTCCAGAGATTGGCTAGGTGCTCTCAAATCATTGCAGAACACATTAGCCATGCTCTGCAACTCCTTCAGAAAGCAATGTCTTTCTTCCCAAAGCAGGGATAACACTTCCCTGCTTGAGTCATGCTGGATCTTGACCCTCATTATTGGCCTTGAAACAATGAAAGCCATCAGAGCAGATCTAGAGAAGGGCAAGCTTGCTCTTCTTGGGCAGGCTTTTCAGGAATCCTCTTTGCTGATCTCAGGCAATGAGGCTGAGCTCCCCTAGCAAGAGAGAGAAGGCCACTTCTGTTGACCTACAGAGTTCAGACGAATCTAAGTTCTCAATAATCAGCAAAGGAGACATACTGGGCTGTGCTTTCAGCCTCCTTTATAATTTTGCTTCTTTTACAATAAAGTCTTGGGCCTGATTTTCAGCACAGTCTGTCTTCTGCCAGCAGGAGATGAGAGTCTCTTTAAATACTACCATGGATAATTTCTGGCCTTCTCACCCTGTCCTTAGCTGGTAATTGGTTGACATGAGTTTGTTAGTTTCTTCCTGTAGAGCTTCTGTGGCAGTTAAAAACACCCAACTTTATAATCCTTATAATTACTTCTGTCTCCATATCTTTCAAGCACCAGAGCTTTTGAATAAGTATGTGCCTCCCCTTCCGCCCATTATTCTATCCAAATAAACCCCAGGTGAGAATCTTAATAAATGTGATTCTACAGCATAATGAAGATTTTGTCCATATCCCCTTAACATCCCAACTAGATGCAAGGTGCCTGGCCAGTGTAGCTCAGTAGTTGAGCATTGTCCCATGCACTAGGTTTGATTCCCAGTCAAGGCACATCCCCGGGCTGTGGCCTTGATTTCCAGTGGGGCTGCAGAGGAGGCAGACAATAGATGTTTCTCTCTCATCCTCTCATCAGTGTTTCTATCTCTCTCTCTCCCTCTCCCTTCTTCTCTCTCAAATCAATAAAAACAAATTTTCAAAAAAACAAATAGACATAGGATCCTTGGTGTCATATGGTTAATGCTGATAAATATTCCCAACTTCAGAAATCCCTCCAAAGCGTCTGCTTCCTAGTGTCACTTCTTGTGCCAACCATCTTCGGCTGTGTTTTCTCCAGAAACAGATGTGGAGATAAAAATTTAAGTTCAATTTTTTCATTAGGGTGCGAGTGAGGAAGGAAGCACCGAAGGGAGAGAAGCCAATAGAGGTCATGTTATTGAGCACATTGCTTCTACAGACAACTCAGACTACATCTAAGAGGAATCTCAAATGTGTTCTCCTTCCACAGGGCCAGGAGTTACCTTCTAACTCCTGTCTACCACTGGGTAATGGTTGTCCCTGGTAGCATTCACTGCCCTGCACATTGGGGGTAGAGGAGTGGGAGCTTTAAAAAAAAAGCCATTGAATCAGGGGTCTGCAAACTCCTGCCTATAAATTAACTCCAGTCCACCTCATGTTTTTGTAAATAAAGTTTTATTATATTTTGCCTATGGTTGCCATTCCACTACAAAAAAAGAGGAGAGTAATTGTGAGAAACTATGTCCTGCACCACCTAAAATATCTATTACCTGGCCCCTCACAGGAAAATGTTTGCTGCCTCCGACATTAGTCACCCGTGCTTGCGGGTGGAGTGCTGCTGGTGTATTTCCAAACCAGGAGTGAACGGGCATAGAGGACATGTATGACAATTTTCTTAGCTACCCACTTTTTCCAGTTAGACTATTTCCCAATTTCTACTTTTGTATAAAATTCTGGAAAAAAAAATCCTCTATGTATGCATATCTTGACACTTTTTGCATATTCTTTTCAGTTCTATTTTTACAGCTTTATTGGGGGTATAATTGATATACAAAGAAATACTGTATATATTTAATGTGTATAATTTGATTAACTTGAACATACTCATGCATTCATGATACCATCACCACAATCATGGTGATAAATATTCCCATGACTGCCAAGAGTTCCTTGCCCTTTTGTTTTGTTTTTGTGTATGTGGGTGTGGTGAGAACACTGAACAGATCTGCCTTCTTCATCAAAGTTTAAGTGGGCAATGCCACATTGTTAACTAGGCGCAGCATTGCACAGCAGGGTTCCAGAAGTCATTCCTCTTGCATTGCTATAGCTTCCTACCCGTTGAACAACCCCTCACCATCACCCCTGCCCCCTGGCAATCACCGCTGTATTTCCTGCTTCTATACGCTGGGCTATTTTATTTGTCTCACAGAATAGATACTTAAAAGTGGAAGGTTAGGTTCAAGTACTAGGCATAGTTTTAGATGGGTAGTAGGCCAAATTAACCTTCAAAATGATACGTGGCAGGGGAAAGAAAGCTGGGCTGGAGACAGATTTGAAAGCTGTCAGCATACAGATGGTAATTAAAATAATAGAAGTGTTTGAGACCACTCAAGGGGAAAAATATGTAAATTGAGAAGTAAACTGTTCGAAGCACACACAAAAAATGAAGAACCCTTAAGGATGCTGACATGTAAGGCAGAAGAGAAACTGAGACAATGAGGTGGGCTGGAGAGGTAGGTGGTGACTGGGAGACAGAAGGAAGCTGGAGAAGCCAAGGCAATACGGAGTTTTGAGAAGGAAAACGCTGCCACTGCTGGCCAGAGTGAAGGCTGTGGAGGCGCAGGTGGGTTTCCCCACCGGAGACAGCAGTGCCCTTGGGGAGGACGGCGTGCGTTAAGTGGTGGAGAAAGAAGTGACGCAGAAGCAGAGTAAATGCCATAGGAGAGGGTCCAGCTGACACATGCTCAGATTTCCAAGACATTTGTCAGTTTGGTGGGGGGAAAGTCATGGGGGCTTGGAGGAAGATGACATCGAGGTGAAGCCTTTGTGGACGAGGCGACTGGGAGGAGTTTCCAAGCACAGTGTCACCCATGTGTCATTCTTCACAGTTCATTCAATGTTTAAATTAGAAAGATGCCCACCCCACCCCAACGAGACCCTTGTTTCTGCTCCAAGTAGCAGGAATATGGCCCTTCTAGAGTTCCCCTCTCAGGCCTTCCTAAAGAAAGACCTAGTTTTTTCTAGAGGTTGTTTTCTAGACATTGTTTGTTCTCCTTCCAGAAATCTTACTTTATCCCCTGTGGTCAGTGCTGCCATTGAAACCAAGAGAGTCCTCACGCCTGGCAATAGCATCTGTCCTGCAGAGGGGCCAGGCCTTGGAGGTTCTGTACCACAAAAAGGAAAATCCTCTTTTTCTGTGATCTGCCCTGTCAGTGCTTCTTCAGGCCACTTAGGGTCCCATAGATAAACTCTCAAAGGTCTGATCACTGCACTCATTTATGCAACAGGCATACGCTAAGTGCCTACTATGTGCATAACTATTTCTGTGCTTGCCCGCAGTGTCCAAGTGAATGGGTCAGGAGAAGATCAGGCATTAGGCCACTGAGTCCAGCTTCTCTGTTTTTCAGGTTCTCAGAATCAACCCACCATGGCATCTGGTCATCAGCTGCTCCGTTGCCACACCTGGCTGTGCGCTCAGGCCCTGTGCTGTCCTGGCTGCTTCCGCATGACAAGGGCAGAGTAACATAGTCATACTTCCCCTATGCCACCCGATGCTATTGAGGTTTCCCTCAAAGGGCAGGGTCTGAGGGAGGTTTAGGCTTAGCCACTTCTTTCTCTGAAAGGCTCTTTACTACAAAAGCAAAACATACCCAATCACAGGTACTAATTTAATCAAAAGTCACACACACATGGATATAGGTCTGCGTTCTGTGCAAGTAAACTTCATTTTCGTGTTCTTATAAGAACCGGAAATCATCTGAGAGATAAGGTGTCTTTGCTGCTCCCATTTGGGAGGCCCCACTTTCCCTCTGCTTCCTGTGGTGGAGCCCTTGTTCATCAGGGAAGCTGGGCGCTAGCTCCCTTTTATTTTATTTTATTTTATTTTATTTTATTTTATTTTATTTTATTTTTAAAAAATATATTTTATTGATTTTTTACAGAGAGGAAGGGAGAGAGATAGAGAGCTAGAAATGTCGATGAGAGAGAAACATCGATCAGCTGCCTCTTGCACACCCCCTATCGGGGATGTGCCCGCAACCAAGGTACATGCTCTTGACCGGAATCGAACCTGGGACCTTTCAGTCCGCAGACTGACACTCTACCACTGAGCCAAACTGGTTTCGGCTAGCTCCCTTTTAAATGGAGGGTGTGCAGGGTCCTGCTTGACACGTGTTCATTTCCTCATCTGAGGTGCGTCCTGGATGTCCCCCTCATGGCCCCCATACCCCCTCGCACACACACACACACACACACACACACACACACACACACCCTTCTTCCTCCCGATGACCCAGCACCTCCTAGTGGGTGTTTGCTGCCCACGAGGCAAGGAAGCATCGGACAGTAGTATCTCCAGGTGGCCCTTCTTGCAACTAATCTGCGGTCTCTTCCCTGACTTTCTTGCCATTTCCACTGTATCCAAGCAATCTTTTCTTTCCAACCACCAGAGTTAGATTCTAGATCTGATTCTAGACTTCAAAAAAACAGCTCTCCTTCCATCCCAATAGCAAATAAAAGAGACGAGGACGGTGGGTCATTTCCTAAATTTTCACAACTTTCCCTCCAAGCACTTACATTTTGGAATTGGGTAGTGTCTCTTCTAATTGTGGGAGCCTTTTAAGTGCCCTCCAAGTCCCACCTTCTCTAGGAAGCCACCCTCAACCCCCTTTCCCCCCGGTTCCCAGGATTCCTTGTGCATACCTGAACAGGTGGCTTTATCAAATTGCATTATAATTATTTATGAACTTTTCTGTCTTTCCTCTATGAAGTTTTTCATTCGTTGAGAACAGAAGCCTTTCTTATAAGAATGATTTATAGTCTTGAGGCCTAGACCTTGAGGCAAAGAATAGATGCTCAGTAAAACCTGTTGATTGAGGAATGTTGGTTGGGTGGATGGAAGGAGTGGAAATTTTTTATAAAAAGAAAAGAAGAGAAAAGTACCAATGCCTTATGGATACTTCCACCTGCCTATGTCTCCTGACTATTTCAGCCATGGAACCAAGCCAGGCTCATGTACATGCTGTAATATTTTTACCATGCATATATTGCCTTATAGTTTTAAATTGTAGGAAAAAATAGGCAATGAATAGTATGCCTGCCTTCTTTCCCCATCTCCAAGTCCTGTTTTTTTCTCCTGAGAAGGAACCACCTCGAACTCCGTTCTCCTGGGTTTTCTGGAGCTGCCCTGTGCCTGCAGCCACACGCGTTAATTCCCAACCCTGTGCTCCTCTGTGTGATGCTCTGCTTCCCAGCAGGTCACATACCCAGCCTCTCTCTGCATGGCCTGTGGCCCATGAAATCGTCCTGGTGCGGAGTGGGCGGGGATGGGGAGTGTCATCCTCCTGGGCACACAGAGAAACTGAGGCTCTGCAGTGGCACTGGGAGGCAGAGGACAAAACCATTTGCTGCCTTAATAGGTTAAACAAAGCCTGTATAGACAGCTCTATTGAAGAGCTTGACACGGACGTTCTCACCCCCATTTCCACCCGCCTCCATGTTTCCTCCTTTGCTATTCCTGCTGGGCCTTTTGCCTGCTTACAGTCCCAGGTGCACCAGCCAGGCCTGCCATTCCACCCTGCCTCTCCCTCCACACTGCCCCCTGATCACCCCTGAGCCCCTCTGGGCAGCCCTGACGTGACCCCCCCACACCACTCTCCTCAGCCAGTGCTGGTCTGAGACAGACGCCTAATGTGTCTGAGCCCAGCATAGTTTTCAAAAGGCTGTGATTTTTTTGTCAGTTGAGACTGAGGCAGCCATTGTTTACTGGATTAGAGCCTTGGCATTCCTAATCACTCGCAGCCTCGGGCTTCGGGAGAGAAAAAACCCTATTTACTAGCATTCCGTGGGCCTCTGGGTGTTATTTCAGATGCAGGATAATTAGCAATATGCCCAAGAAGCAACAAAGCCTTGAATGGTATTTAGTGACAATTATTCAGCCAAACCATTGCTTACTATTATAGGGGCTTATTAGCAGCAAATTGTTCCGATAGGAAGTGGCATCAGCAATAAAAATAATGGCTGCAGCTTGCTGTGTAATCCCAGAGTCAGCAGAAAGGGACTGGGATGTGTGCGGGTCTCTTAGGCATCCCTCAGAAAGTCGGGGGACCCACTGGGACGAGTTGGCAGTGGCAGGACCTGGCTCAGGTGGCTCAGGGTGGAGAGCAGGAGGGGCTGCTCAAAGCCAAAGCACTGGCTCCTTCCTCTCAGTTCACGTTAAATTCTGGAGGAGAGGATGTGGGGGCTGGCCTCCTCCATTTGAGGTGGGGGTTGACCAGATGTCCTGGCCTGGACTTAGTCTCTGACAGTGCTTTAACATGATTGGGTTGACCAGTTGCCTGTGCTGATGAGATGAGTGATTGGGAACAAGGGGCTGGGGGTGGGGGCTCTGGCAGGGGAGGAGCCAGATGAGATGAGCTGAGTGGTTGAACTGTAGGACACCAAGGACACCCCTACCTAACCTCTGTTTACACCTATCTGCCCAAAATCTGAAACCTGAGGGTGGGAAGGCATTTCAGAGCAAAGGCCTGCACTTTGTATATCAAAGAAATCTGAGTTCATAGATGTTGTTTGCCTTTTAGAAAATCACACAACAAGGCTGAGAGAATCTGGGTAGACTAGGAAGGTCCCTTTCTTACTTTTCCTGCAGCCTGGCTCACATTTTATACTCTCATCCACTACAGGTAGAGTGCAGACTCAAGCTAGCAAGTCAGCTCCTCAGGCAGCAAATGGATTGGATACTTGGTGCTGGATTTCAGGGTGTGAAGTAGATGCAGAACCAGAGACTCAGAGGCATACCCATTACTCAGTGAACGTGGCTACTTCCTTGTTCTCTAATCTGCATTTCATCAAACCCATATTTGAGCTGCTAGGCAGGCCATTATTTTTATGCCCAATCCAAGACTATACTTCTTTCAGGCTGTAAAATTACTCAGAACCCAGGCCTCCCGCAGCTTTCTAACTCACAGGACTTAACTCGGAAACAATAAAAAAAGTGTTATAGAAAAAAAATTTAAGACTTATAGCAATAAGAAGATTGAATGAGAAAATGAAATGTAATAGGCATAAACATAAATCTTCACATTTTGGTTTAAAAAAAAATATCAGTGCGTGATAAGAAAGAAAGCTGTGTGACTGGATATTTGGAGGTTTTGGTGGCAGGCTTGGCCCCAAACCTCCACCACAGCCTAGGCTCTAGACCAGTGGTCAGCAAATTCATTAGTCAACAGAGCCAAATATCAATAGTACAATGATTGAAATTTCTTTTGAGAGTCAAATTTTTTAAACTTAAACTTCTTCTAATGCCACTTCTTCAAAATAGACTCACCCAGGCTGTGGAAGAGCCACACTCAAGGGGCCAAAGAGCCGCATGTGGCTCGCGAGCCGCTGTTTGCAGACCACTGCCCTAGACCATCTCACTAGAACTAACAGCCAGACTTCAATCAAGCAGTGGTTTTAAAATATTGAGAATATGGAATATGTCTCTTAGTTTTCTTGAGCTGCTACAATATAAAACCATAGACTTTGTGGGTGAAAACTACAGAAATTTCTCACAGTTTTAGAGGCTGGAAGTCTGATATCAGGGTGTCAGCATGGCTGGGTTCTGGGGAGGGCTGTCTTTCTGGTTTGCAGATGGTTGCCTTCTCACAGTGTGCTGCGTGGCCTTTCCTCAGCACCTGTGGCGGGAGGTGAGGTAGGTGCCGGGGGAAGATTGACATTTAATAAGGGCACTAATCCCATCATGAGGGTCCCACCTTTATGACCTCCAGTAAACTTAATCACCCCAAAGGCCCACCTCATAATACCATTATACTGTGGGTGAAGGCTTCAATATATGAATATTGTGGAAACTTAAACATTTAATCCATAACAGTCAGCATTGTCAAATAAAATAACATTTAAAAAAGGCCAACTGAAAGCTCTGGTTAAATTCAAATAATATATTGTACTAGAGAAAAGAAAGGAAGTGCTAGACTTCTCAACTTAAATGGATCAGGTTTTAACTGTAGTAAATGGCTCCCTCACTTTAGTAGAGCTTTGCTGAAATGGTATTTGTGGTGAGAATCAGGCCCCCAAAAATGAGTTTCCCAGGTGAGCTCATGTGGACTGTAAAGAGTTTTAGGGGGAAATCACTTTCTCGAAGAGAAAAGTTATGAAACAGGAAGTGAATACTTGTGCTGGCTCTGGCAGCACATGTACTAGAAAGTGAATCCTAAAGGGGAGGTGAAATGTCATCCCAGATGAGCAGTGTGTCTGGGAAGGGGTAGTGATTTGTCCCTGGGATCTGTGCACACGCAGGGGTCTGTCCACAGGGCTCCAAGAGGAATCATGCTGGAGACTCTACATAGGGTGCTGTAATGGCTGACCTTGGACTTCAGAGGTCATAGGCAGGCCTGGCCCCAAACCTTCACAAGGATAGCCTAGACCCGTGGTCAGCAAACTGCAGCTCGAGAGTCACTTGCGGCTCTTTGGCCCCTTGAGTGTGGATCTTCCACAAAATACCACGGCTTGGGCGAGTCTATTTTGAAGAAGTGGCATTAGATGAAGTTTAAGTTTAAAAAATTTGGCTCTCAAAAAAATTTCAATTGTTGTATTGTTGATATTTGGCTCTGTTGACTAATGAGTTTTTGGACCACTGGCCTAGACCATCTCACCAGAACTGACAGCCAGGCTTCAATCAAGCAGTGGTTTTAAAAATATTGAGGACACGGAAACAGTTGCCATCTTGAATAACTTCAAGTTCTATTTTTATCCATTTTGCCTTAGTCTTGACTTTTAGTATGACATGGCAAGTTCAGGATGCTGTTTGTGGAGACATGCCATACTGTAATTCCATTTTAACTGCACCACTTCACTGCCCTATCCAGTGGATTATCTATTGTAGAAGGAGCCATGAACTAAGAAGAGGGCTTTGAAATAAACCATTACGGTGACTTAGATCAGGATGGATGCAGTGGGGGTGGTGAGAAGTAGTCAAACTCTAAATATATGGTGACATTTGCATCCACAGGATTTTCACAAGTGGAAGTGTTGCCCTTAGCTAGTGAATAAATAGCTCATGCATAATAACTGGAGAAAAGCAGCAAGTTCTGGACATGGGAGCCCATAGGTATTCAGAGATCATGTTGGTGGGAACGTGTGAAAGTTCTCAGTGTGCTCTTTTCTGAGTGAAGAGGAAACAAGACCAGCAGACAACCGTAGGATGAGGAAGAAGGTGTAAGAAGCTTGAGAAGAGAGGAATATGTTTGAAATAGTCACTAAGAGAATGGGGACAGTGCATGGACTGGGAAAATATGGTACACACACTGGTCAGTAACGAGGGCCCATTTAGGGCTAGTGATCATTAATCTAAAACAAGACTAAGCCACATGCCCGTGTGCCTTACTTCAACCACTTTCAGCTCCCTGGATGCAGGAACTAAATGGGCGGAAAGTTGAATTTAATTAAGGCTATGGATTACCCAAGACAGTTTGATGAAGTGAAAGAGGAGTAAAGTACTAGAGTGACCATTACGATAAACCACGAATTTAAATTGGGTTAGGGTGACAGTAGAAATCAAGAGGGTAAGGGATAATGCAAATGAATGGGGTATGTGGATTGACTGACCATTTTCATGAAAGAGGCTTTTTAAGTTGGGTTCCAGAGAAAAGGACCTGGAAAGATAAGAGGACTTTGTTATTGATGAAAAATTAGTTTGTGGAGATACTACTTTACATCCATCAGGTTGATAAAATCTAGACTTTCAGACAATGGTAAGTATTAATGAGGATGTGAACAAATAGGAATCTTTATGTTTCACTGGTGGGAGTGTAGCAATTCTTCAAAGCAAACTGGTAGCACTTAGTGAACGTAAGTAAGTTTATTCCCGAAGATCCAGCATCCTGTCTATACCCATGAAAAGTTTACCATTAATCCATAGATATGTTTAGATTAACTTAGGCAAGAAAAAAAGCAACTGATTAGCAATGAATACGGTGAAATAATCTAATATATAGAGAATACTTTAAATAACAACATTGCAAAGCACTTTACTTTTATGTAAATAAATAAGAAAAAAAAACTGGATTAAATAATAATTACCTAGAAAAATATAAATGGCCAAACCTAATTCTAGAAGAGATAGACATCTGAATATATTGATGATATTGGGAAAAACTGAGAACAAACACCCCAAAGCCTCAGAAGTTTCCATAGACATCATTGTAACCTTCAAGGAAATATTTAATTCCAATACTATTTATTATTATCTCGATTTTAGAACTTAAAGAGAAACATTTTAATATGTATACTTTAACGCATATACAAAAATCACAGTAACTCTTATACCAATATCATAAACAAATTTTTGTTCCAAGATAAGATAAAAATAGCACAAAGAGCAACCTTTACTTATGAGTATCAATGCAGAAAATCTTCAATAAAATCTTAGCAAAATAAATTAGCAAAGTGTCAAATGGATTATGTGTTGTTGTTTTTTTTTTTTTTTTGTTTTGTTTTGGATGAGTATAAAGATGGTGTTATGAGTTGAATTTTGTTCCTTTGAAAGAGGTTTAAATCCTAAGGCCAGTGCTTGTGAATGTGATGTTTGAAAATCAGGGTTTTGCAGATGTTAAATGAGGTCATTAGGGTGGGTCCCAATTTAATATGACTGGTGTCCACATAAAAAGGGGAAATTTGGACTCAAACAGATACACACATGGGGAGAATGCCAGATGAAGATAAAGGCGGAGATGAGGGTGATGCATCTGCAAACCAAGAAGTACCTGAGATTGCTAACAAACCGCAGGAGCTAGAAGAGATGCAGACAGATCTTCCTCCATTGTTCTTATATGGTTAAGGCACACACACACACACACACACACACACACACACACACACACTCATCCCGGTAGATACCAAAAGTGATTTTAAAAGTTTACATTAATTCTTGACAAAATATTAAAAACAAAGCCTTAAGAAAATTATGTAATAAAATATGTTTGGCATAAATCAAAGTGTGCGCCTGGCCTGCTAGGGAGACACTAGAACAATACTCATTAAAGTCAGGAACAAAAAAGTACATTCCCGGCACCAACAGTATTTAACAGGAAGTTGGAATTACTAACCAATGCAACTAGTCAAGAGAATACAACAGTGGAGACAAAATTATCACTATTTCCAGATATGCCTGCATGTCTTGTAAAAGCAAAAGTGTCAACTAACAAAATCACATAATTTCAATATGCTCTCTGGTTCATTTGCGGGGAGCAGAAGCAGGGAAAGTGAGTGACAGTCCACCAGAGTTGAGATACCCCCAATATTGGCAGCAGGGCCCCACTAAGATCCTAGCAACCTGCCCCCCTACAAGCCTTTCTTACTGCAGATCCTTAGTCTGCCTTCCAATTCATTGGCTCAGACCCAGTGGGAACAGAAAGAAGCAGTTATTTACAAAAATCAACCCAGTCCCTCATTTACTAAACTCATGATAAAAGCAGTAGCACTAAGAAAGAAAGACAAAGATGAACAAATAGAACAACTGGTGACAGACATAAAAGAACTTAAAAAACAGCAACACACAAAAAAAAACCAACTTAAGAAAAAAAAGAAGCTCCAATTAGTAATTTTACAGTGATTTTGGAAGATATTGTAACCATAGAACAAGGAAGGTGTGTCATTAAAAAGTAGTAATTTTAAATATATGAAAGCTCTTGAAAAGTAAACATATGATGGCTAAAATTAAAAATTTAATAAAGGGCTGGAAGAATCCTTTAAAAGTATGTTCCAGACCACAGAGTGGGGAGTCAGAAAATCTGAGTGAAAGGAGGAGCACAGCAGTTAAAGAGGATTCAAGAGGCACATCTTCCACATGGAGTCCAGAAGGGGAGGGCGGCACGGAGGGAACAGAGGGAGCATACAACAACAATAAATAGAAACAAAGGCATTTCTGAGGCTGAAAAGAGATGTCTTTGGGGATTTTAAAAAGCCTTCCTACTGAGGATTAGCATAAATAAAGATCCACATTGACATGCATTGTGCTAAGTTCCAGAAAGATCCACACCAACACACATCATAGGAAATCCAGAAAACCACAGGGAAAGAGATAATCCTCAAGACTTCCAAGATTAAAAAAAAAAAAAAGACCAAAATTAGCTTATTAGCAAAACTCAAGGCCAGACAGCCAAGTTCTGGGGGGAAATTATTTTGAACCTAAATCCTATGATCAATTATACTAACAGACAAGTGAAAATGGAGAGAAAAAAAGATTTCCTGATTTGCAAGAATTTAACATTCACCCCATAATCCCTTTCTGAGGAGGCTGAAGATTTACCCAGAACACGAGTACAAACCAAGAAAGAAGACGATGTCAATAAATAACAAGATATGGAGAAAGCTGGAGAAAAGAAATTTCAGGATGGCGGCTGTGCAGCAGGCCAAAATTGAACAGAATCACACACAAGAAGAATCTCTTCAAAGGAAAATGGAAGGTAATCAAGCAGTGGAATGATTAAGTGCCTGCCTGATTATAACAACACCGGAAAGAAAGTACATATTTCTTTCCTCCGTAGGAAAAAAGAAAGTCAATTAGAGACCTCAGAAAAAAAGCAAATATGTAAAAAAAAAAAAAAAAAAAATCATAATCCAGATATGAAGTAAAATAAACTGAAGCATAGTTTTAAGCTATTGATGAAGGATAAGAAAAGATAACCCACTTGTTCTCAGTGCTGAAATAAGTCTGTAGTGAGCACTACAGGATTGGTGATGTTGAGCCTGAGCATCGATCAGTGTTCAACCCGAGAAACAAAACCAGGAAGAATTTCAAATTAAGAGACATACTGCAAGAGTTATTCAAGCAAGGGGGCTCGCTAGGCCAATCCAAAATTCAAAGGGCTGGCCATCATGAAGGGCAGCTGGAACTCCTAGGTGAGTATGAAACTTCTGTCCACAGGCAGAATTTAATTGTCAAGAAACCTCAGTTCCACTCTTAAGGCCCTTCACCTGATTGATTCAGGCCCACCGATATTACCTATGACAATATCTACTTAAAGTCAATCGATTACAACTTTAATCATATCTATGAAATACCTTCACAACAACACCTAGATTTATGTTTGTTTGAATAACTGGAGGCTGTAGCCTAACCAAGATTTGTGCAACTATCACAGCATGTAAACAGGAATTACAATCCTTGGTCGCTATATGGCTCTGCAACAAACAAGACTTGCATAGCCATCCTATATAATAAAGAGGTAATATGCAAATTGACCATCACTCCAACACACAAGATGGCTGCCCCCATGTGGTCAAAGATTGCAGTCCCTATGTGGACACAAGATGGCTGCCACAAGATGGCCAGCAGGGGAGGGCAATTTGGGGTGACTGGGATGACAGAGGAGGGCAGTTGGGGGCAGCCATGCCTGCAGGGGAGGGCAGTTGGGAGTGATCAGACCTACAGGGGAGGGCAGATAGGGGTGATTGGGCCAGAAAGGGAGGGCAGTTAGGGGTGACCAGGCCAGCAGGGGAGAGCAGTTAGGGGTGACCAGACCTGCAGGGGAGGGCAGTTAGGGGTGATCAGGCAAGCAAAGGAGGGCAGTTAGGGGCAATTGGGCCGACAGAGGAGAAATTAGGCATTAATTAGGCTGGTAGGGGAGTTGTAGGGGTGATAAGACTGGCAGACAGAAGTGGCTAAGGGCAATCAGGCAGGTGTGGGGTTCAGAGCCAGCAGTCCTGGACTGTGAGAGGGATGTCCCAGATTGGAGAGGATGCAGGCTGGGCTGGGGAACACACACACTTCTCCCACCCCCATGCATGAATTTTGTGCACCGGGCCTATAGTCCATAATAATAAAAGTGTAATATGCTAATTAGACTAGACAATATGCTAATAATTTCTGGACAAAGCCATGACTGTGAGGGAAGCCTGGGTCCTGGGTGCCAGAGGTAAGCTGGGGGAAGGAGGGCCTACTCTTGCACAAATTTCATGTATTGGGCCTCTAGTCACACTATAAGTGTATCTGGTTGTTTTCAACTTTCAGGATAAGCTTTAGACAAAGAATTAGTATCAATGCTTGTGCAGAGCATGGGAGAAAATGTCATCAACATCGTCATGTCAAAATATGAAAAAAGACAAAAGAATGTCAAGATGCTCAGATGGTAGTTATTGTAGAAATAGCTGGTGGGAGAACTGCAAACACCCTAATCATTGAATAGTTGGGAGTTAAATAAATTAAAAATATTCATTCTATGAAACACTGTGCTGTGCATAGGTTAAAAATTTAATGTATTCTCTCTTCTGATATACCACTAAGTGAAAAAACAAGTACAGGTCAATGTACTTAGTGTGCAAAATATATGTGTATACATATAATTCCTTTTAGACCATACATATTAAAAATACACACACACATTCAAACACAAATGTAGACAGTTATGTTCTGCATAATAGCATTACAATCAGTGAGAAACCGCATATAAGATGATGGTTGCATAGATTGAAATGAAGTGCCTGGTGTATAATTGTTGTAGCATCTTACCTCACTGCATTATTCATGGCTTTGTGGTGATCTTGGTGTAAAAACACCTACAGCACTGCCAGTTGTATAAAATATAGCACATGCAATTATGTACAGTGCATAATGCTTGATGATAATAATAATAAACTGTTACTCATGTACATACTTCCTTTTATCATTATTTTGAAGTGTATTCTTTATATTTATAAAAGCTGGGAAGCAGTAGGCTGTGATAAGCCAGTAGCAGCCTCATACATCCTGTGTTTATTGTGTTTCTTGAATCATGTGATTTTCTCTGTTGTTTTGTGCAATAACATGCCTAGGCTCAATAGACTAGGCCAGTGGTCGGCAAACTCATTAGTCAACCGAGCCAAATATTAACAGGACAACGATTGGACTTTCTTTTGAGAGCCAAATTTTTTAAACTTAAACATCTTCTAACGCCACTTCTTCAACATAGACTCGCCCAGGCCATGGCATTTTGTGGAAGAGCCGCACTCAAGGGGCCAAAGAGACACATGCGGCTCGCGAGCCACAGTTTGCCGACCACGGGGCTAGACCATATATTATAGCCCAAGTGTGTAGTAGGCTAGACCATTTAGGTGTGTGTAAGTGCAAAACCATCTAATGATACATTTCTCAGAACATATCTCCATCAATAAGCAGCATGTAAGCATATACACATTGTGTGTGACTATGTGTAGGCACGTGTATATGTACATAAATTTTTATAAAGATATTAAGGAGAGGAAACTTTTGTTTTTTGACATTTTTATACAAAGGAACTGTGTGTGGGTAGATGGATGAAGAAAAACTTCTATTTTTCATTTTTGGTACCATTTAAATTTTCTTTACAATGTATAGCTAATTATATTATTTTAAGGTGTCCAAGGTTATCTGAGTGTGGAATTAAAAGCTTAAAAGCTATTTAAACTTCCTTTTTATTTTCCAGGATAAAAAAGAAAACCTACACAGCCTCACAAATGTTACATACAATGCTTACTGAGCACTTGCTGTGTTAGACAATGAACCCAACCTGGTCATACAAAGGGATAAGAGTTTCTGTCCCCAAGGTGTGCCCACCCAGATGGGTGATGCATGTACTCAAGCAGAGCATCATAAACTATTGTGTAAGGATGGAAATGGGAGCGGGGTTTGATGGGAGCACCAAGCACCAAGCACCAGCCTGTGAAAGGTCCCATTCCGCACCCCGAGGGTGTCCAGCAGTCCCATCTCAGCCAGACTGGAGGCAGTACGTGCGAACTGGAGAGGGGCACATTAGGTGACTAGACTCTGAGGTTCGCTTTCTTATCTACCAAATAGTGACTAAACAGTTGCCTCGCAGGGTGCATACAGATGAAGGGAAATCGCATGTATAAAAAGCCTGGCACTTAGTGGCATTCAAATCCGAGTGCGCCTTCCTTCCTCTGACTCATGCCGGAAGCTGGGAAATTGCACCAGGTAAAAGCTTTCCTTTATTCTAGGATCAACACCAACAAAGACCCCGGGGGAAATGACATACCCAATGTGACTGGCTTAATTAGAGGTGGGGGCGAAGCAGGAGCACAGTTAACATTGTATGGGGCGTCCTTAGAGCTCAGTGAGCAAGAGATGAAGGTGAAAGCCCTCTCCTCCACACTTCTCCACACGGAACAGGAAGAGGGCATTTCCACAGCTAAGACACCCTAAGAGCTCTTAAATTCTTAAAGAACTCTGAGGGTGAGCACTAATGAAATAATTAGTGGTGCACATCTGAAGAGTGGCCCCAGATCAGCTGCACCCAGAAACCACTGGACTTCTGCACAAGCAAAGTTGACAAAAGGGGCTCCTCAAACACTTCTTGTTAATCAGCTTCATTGCAGATGACCCTGCAGAGAGGAGTGCCAAATGAGGCTAGTTCAATGCTGCGTCTTAGGATGGCTCTGCATAAAAAGCCAGGAGCCTGGCTGGTGTGGCTCAGTGGTTGAGCGTAATCCCATGCACTAAGAGGTCATGGGTTCAAATTTCGATCAGGGCACATGCCCAGGTTTTGGCCTCCATCCCCAGTAGGGGGCGTGCAAAAGGCAGCCAGTTGATGGTTCTATCTTCCCCTGTCTGTCTTCTCTCTCTCAAATCAATAAAAACACGTGTTTTTTTGTTTGTTTGTTTGTTTGTTTGGTTGGTTTTTTTTTAAAGCTAGGATTAAATTTTAGATATGCCAATTATTAAATCAAAAGCTGTCCTTTTTATTAAAAAAGTGAGTGAAGACTCTAGCATTTCTGCTCTGTACAATTTTTTTAACCTAAAGAAGTTTTAATTCCTGGATGGGGCTGCCACTGGCCTATATCTGATAGAATGCTTAGGGGACTAATCCACCACCACAGGGCTTCTACTACACCTGTTATGTAATCAGGTACCCACCACACAGGCACATTCACAAGTCAAAGAACAGTTGAGCATTTTGCCTATATTACATCTTCTCAAAGTTCCTTGGTCCAGGACATCTTCAATCATGGAGCCCCATGATCCTGAATCAGCTAACGACATGTCTTTTGTGGTGGGTGTTCCTTGGGTTGTAGACAGAAATTGCCTTAAACAGGAGGTCAACCTGTTTTTGTTTTGTTTTTTAATTGTTGGAAGTATTACATATGTCTGCTTTTTGCCCCAATTGACCTCTTCTAGCCTGTCCCGCCCCTTAATGTACTTCAAGAGACCAGCAGTATGTGCACAGTAAGATCAGGAAATACCATCAATGAAAGTGCTCTTTTTACTGAGCACTCCTATGTGCAAAATACTTTTATAATTGCTATGTGTGTACTAGCTCATTGCATCCTCTTAACACAGGAGTAAATGCTATTATTATTCTCACTTTGAAAATAAGGAAATTAAGGCTTACAAACAATTACTCTGTATTAACATAAGTAGTATATTAGCTATCTTTAATTCCATTACAAATTGTCTTACAGTTTAGAGGCTTAAAATAGAGTAGACATTTATCATCTCCTAGGTCGGATTCACAAGTACTTTAGTGGTACTTCTGGCACAGGACCTCTCATGAGGTTACAATCAAAATGTCAGTTGGGGCTGCAGTAATCTGAAGACATGCCACTAACTGGGGCCAAAGGATCTGCTTCCAAGATGACTCATTCCTATGGCTGGTGAACTGATGCTGGCTTTTAGAAGGAGGCCTCAGTTTTTTACCAATGTAGGTGTCCTTAGGGGATACAACATTGCAGCTGGCTTTCTCCAGAGCAAAGAATCCCAGAGACAGACCAAGATAGAAAATTCAATGTTTTATATTCCAGTTCCAGAAGGCACACTGGTACTTTCACTGTGTTCTGTCAGACACACCAGCTTACAGTATCCAGTAGAGGAAATGCCTAAACATGGGCATGCCTACAGGGAGAATCACTGGCAGGTACCTTGGAGATGGCAGAATTTGGAATGAAGCCTGCATCTATTTTCTGCAAAGTTGTACTCTGGACCAATGTAGGATACTGCCTCCCTTACAAAATATTCTCCCCGAAGTGTTCACGATATTTAGATAGTCATGAAAGAGTCAACAATGATAAAATAAGAAAAACTATAGTGTACTGAGTACCTACCATGTCCCAGACATTCCACTAACTTATCTGCACCATTTCCCCACCAGACTTAATGACGAGATTCAGAACTTCAATGAATTGCTCAGAGTCTCAGAAGTCAAAATTGCCTTTATGAATGTAACTTCTCTGTGAGATGAATGAGCAAGTATGAATGGAGGCTACTTGTGTGGAGGGGAGAAAGAAGCCAATGTGCATGAGTCTGTGATTGAGAGAAGACTGGTAACAGAAACCAGAGTTGGAGCTGAAAATTAGACTGATTAAGGCAACAAAAAGTCATTACTCAGATGGGATTCCATTGAGCTAAACTTGAGAGTAAAACCTAAGAAACAGATCAGGTGAAAGAGTTCTCAGGACACCAATTATACACTGCAGTTAGTCAAATATCTATTGACCTCAAAATCTAGTTCTGTTCAGCTGAGTACATTTATCTTACTCAGAGACATTCATTTTAAAGACCAGGAGATAAAAAAGAAAGAGAGAGAGAGAAAAAAAAAGTTGGTTTCTGAACATCTCTTTAGACTAGATATATTTATTTGGGCAAGTAGAAAATTCCTTAAAGCCAAATATATTTTTCACCTTAAAAAAGATTCTTTCTTCACCATTATTAATAATACACAACTTTACAAATTCAATCCATGAATTAATCATAGAGTGTCAATGGGCATCTGCTCAGCTCTGTTCTAGAGATTTTCCAAGTGTAATCCATGCCCTAGAGAAGCTTAGATTTATTTGAAGAAAAAGACTTAAGTGGTGTGCTCTGTGCAAGCAACTCTACATAGTGATTATTTGAAAGGGCACTTGTTTATAGTCAGTAAGCTCAGAGGGAGGACAGAGGGATGTTATCTGTGAAGGCAATGGGAGTAGGAGAAGAATGGGTGGAGAAGAAGGGATTTGAATCTTGCTGTGATGATGTAAGGTTTGGATTGTTCTCCTCATGTATTTATTTGGGTTTCTGCAAAAGCAAAGCCTGAGACAAAGACTGGGGTGGAAGCCGTTTTTGGGTGAGATGACCTCCCCCCCCCCAAAAAAAATACAATAAGAGTAATGAAGAATATATACATAGTAATAGTGAAACAGGGAAGGTTTCACAGTAAAAGTGAGATCAAGGAACCATCGCCGGGTTCAGCTCCATGGGGGACCTTGGAGAAGCATACAGAATGACTCCCAGAAGTTTCTATCTGAAGGAAAGGAGGTTGGGGCATTAGTTAATGTGCTGCCATTCCTCATGGTTTGAGGGTTAACCCCAGAGGTATTAGCCTTCATGATTTTTCCAACTGTGACAGGATGTGAACTGAGTGACCTTCTATGGCTCTGAAATAAAAAAATAAAAAAATAAAAAAATAAAGGAAGAAGAAGAAGAAATACTGTCCCATGCCCTTGAGATGGCAGAGAGCATGGAATTGCCCAGCACAGCTGTGGCTGAACTCAGAAGTGGATGGAGGAAATGAGCGAGAAGACGCAAAAATCATCTGTTATGCTCCGGCTGTTTTGGCTCAGTAGATAGAGCGTTGGTCTGTGGACCGAAGGGTCTTGAGTTTGATTCTGGTCAAGGACATATGCCCAGGTTGCTGGTTTGTTCTTCAATGGGGGGCTGCAGGAGGCAACCAACCAATAATTCTCTCTCATCATTGATATTTCTATCTCTCTATCCCTCTCCCTTCCTCTCTGAAATCAATTTTAAAAAATCAAAAAAAAAATCATCTATTTCAATCAGAAAAGTGAAAACTACCTTCCTTGTACCCTCTGCTTGATTGTCCTCAGCTAGAAGTAGGTCACATGGCCACCTCTAGCTAGAGACTGCCTTCCTCTTAGTGAGGTAGTCTCTATGTAAGAGGACAGCCTGTAACGAAGAATGGAATGTGTACTGGGCAAGCAACTAGCACAGTCTGCTTAGTGTGATGTCTAACAGGATAGCCACTCTTCCCCCTCCCTTATGTAGAGCTGATCCAGTTCCTCCCAAATATCCATGAGTCAGGCAATGTGGGGACAGTTATGTGAGGAGCCACCGGCCCGACTTCCCACTAGCAACTTGCGGCATTTCACTTTGGTGACTTTTATGTCCTCGTGCCCCACGGAATGTGTGGAAAGGTGGCAGCCAAACATATAACCCACCATTTACACAACTGCATGCTCCCTGTTCCAGAAGTTTAGCTCACAAGTGCAGTCCTTGAGAAGAGCACAAGGTGAAGGATGGGCCGTCCTGTTGGAAAGAAGGGAGAGACGGGGCGCGCAGTGGAACTCTTGGTGCTTGCTTTTGCTGCTGGGCTTATCTCTAGGCTGAACTGACCTGGGAAGGTAAGAAGAGTTCGAAAGACCCTTGGGACCCGTGAAAACCTTGACAGATGTGGCCTCTCTCCTCTTCCTCTCAGTCTTCGCTGGCTTTTTCCCAGAAGGCATCATCAGGACTCTTGCAATTTGATTTACTCCTTTCAGAAACCTCCAGCACAGGATAAGTGTGCAAACTGGGAATTCAGCCTTGTCTTTTCTCCATTTCCTCCCATTCCCCTCTCTGTGGGGAAATAATTGTGCGGAGGCTGTTGCTGCTGGTGGCCATGGTAACAGAGTAATTGACATACAGTCTGAAAGTCATAAACTTAATGAAACTATAGTTCTTATTGCGCTTCCCCCTCATCTCTGATTAAATCAGATCTGCATAATGTGAAGATATTAAATTTCCACGTTTCTCATTTTGTTTCCCCTGCCAATAGGAAGAAGCTCTGTTGTGAGGAAACCCTGCCCGTGGGCTGGGAACAACGTGGCTCTAGATTTTGCTGGGGGGAGAAATGTTTTTTTAATAATTGGTGCTGGCTGGCCCATAAAGCAAAGCTAACTTTTGAGAAATGGTGGGATTCTGGCTCCATGGGCATACCGCTGCGCCCCTCTGGCAGGTAGAGACATTGTGGAGATTTGGAAGAGTCACAGAGGAGAAAAGAAATGGCCATGAGGGCGGGAGGGCAGCACATCCATGAGACACCACGATGACCATGTGACCTACTTCTGGTTGAGGACAATTAAGTGGAGGGTACAAGAACCCATTGCAGAGCCCTGGTCTGGGCCAGGTCTGTGTGAGATCTGGGCTTAGAGAGGGATGATTGGAGCCCCTGAGTGCAAGGTGCCCACAGCCTGAGGACAAGCTCACCTGGGTCCCTTCTTTCAAAAAAAACAACAAGAATAGGGCTGGGGATGAGTCTGTCCTAGCCAATCAGAAAACCGCTGTGTGACTGTGTTTCGAGCACTGTGCTAGGCGTGCCGGGATTTTAAAGATCAATAAACTAATACTTATGCTGTAAGAGCTTTCACTCTATCAGGGGCACTGTGCAAACAACTACTGAGTGGGAGGTCATGTGATGAGAAAGACAAAGCGCTGCAGAAATGTTGCAAAGGGACAGTTGCTCCTAGCAGGGCCTCAAGAAGCTCTTATGGAGCTGCTGCCCTTAGCCAGAGCTTGTAGGTGCCAGCGGCCTGCAAACGCCTCGCTAGGGGACTGCATCCTCTTGAACTTTGATTTAACTTCATTTCAGAAGAAAATAGAACAAAACAGAAAGGAGGGCATACTAAGGCAGTGTTTGTTAATTGGGGGTGATTTTTCTTCCTCCCCTCCACTCAGAGGAACTTAGCATCTAGTGGGGAGGGGCCAGGGATGCTAGTAAGCAATCTACAATGCACAAAATAGTCCCCTGTAATAAAGAATCATCTGCCCCAAACTGTCAATAGTGGTGAGGTTGGAAACCCTGGTGGAAGGGAAAACAGAGCTATTGGCAAGCCCACTGATGCCCTTGAAGTCCAGGAGACAGGCAGCTCAGGAGATGCTTAGGCTAAGTCCTTGCCCCTGCAGGACCGATGAGGAATGGCCAGGGGCAGGGTGTTGTGAGGGAGGGAGCCCAGTTCTCTGCATCCAAGGTTAGAGCAGGGGGTGGGGGGGCCTGGGCAGCTCAGGCTGAGCTAGAGGCTGGAAAGGAGTCACAGTGAGTATTGCTGATTTCACTTGTGCTCATGTGCCAGGGGCCTAGGACCCCGCTCTCTGCCCTCCACCCCCCCACACACACCCCTCTTTCCTCTCATCCTTATTTTCATTTCTGAGATTTTTTTTTTCTATTCTCTGTTTTTGCAAAGTTTAAGCAGCAGGGAGATAAGGATGGTGTGTTTTAAGTCAGGATCAAAGATGGGAGAGGGTACAATTCCAGGGCTTCCTGCCCCAGTTTAAGACTTTCCAGTTAAGGAGAACAGCCATTCACTTTCTCAAGTAAAAAAGAAAATAGGGGAGGGGGGAAGAAAACACACATGAAGGTGTCTGAAATTCTTGGGCTTAGATCCTTGATTTTAATTTTCAACAAGCATCCAAGGTAGTTAGCACCCATTAATGAATGAAGAAGCAAGACCTCGGAGACATTAAGGAATCTTCCAAGGCAACTCAGCCAGCAAATGGCTGTCCTGGCACCTGGCACATAAATGAGCCAAAGGGGCCTGTGGACATTGGCCTCCCATTGTTTATTTCTTCACCCAACATCTCAAAAGCCCGCTGCTGCCAAACTCAACGTTTTACACATCTAAGAGCCTTAAAATATCCCAGCCCAGCTGGGTGGCTCAGTTGGTTGGAAGCATCATTCCATGCAACAAAAGGTTGCAGGTTCAATTCCCTGTCAGAGCACATACCTAGGTTTCAGGTTTGATCTGGTCAGGGCACATACAGAGGCAATGGATCAATGTTTCACTCCCTTCCTCTGCCTCTAAAATTAATAAAAACATACCCCTGGGTGAGGACTGAAAAACAAACAAAACAAAAAAAACCCAAATCAGACTTTTAGCCATGTAGAGCTTGCCTGCTTTGCATACTTCAGGAAATCTCACGCCACATCTGCTGGCAACAGACAATATAAACCCCAGGCCATAGAGACATTGAGCTGCCATAATCCTGCACCCTGGCCATTCGGCTCTCTGGTTCATGGCCTCCAACTTGGCTGCTGAGTGACAACCCCAAACCTAGGCCCTTTCTCTGATCTCCCCTTACCAGGGAGTTCCCCGCCCTCCTCCTAATTCTGCCTCTCACTCCTAAAGCCTCGGACCTTCTCATGCGACCCTGCCAAGTCCCACCCAGTATGGCTCGTCATGGGTTACTGTCCCTTGTGGCACTTTTCCTGTGACATGCCCCCAAATCCCCCTACAACCTCCTACATGTTCCAAGTCAGATTTTCAGACTATGACCCTCAGAGTGTCTCTCTCTACCGCACAGCTTTCACCTCAGCTTCAAGCTCTTCAATTAATGTAATCATACAAAAGATCCAGCATCTGAGCACTATTCCAGAGGCGGACCAGGGGTTCATCTGGAGCCTAATACATTTGACTCACTTCCCCCAAACCTGGGAAAAGCCAGTGCCACCCAGAAAAAGCAGAAAGTTCTTGTAGAGACACTATTTCTATTGATATTATTATTGCTGTTATTGTTATTGTTGCTGCAATATCCACACTCATGTTCTGGAAGGGATAAAGCAAGGAGTAGCACCCAAGAGCTTTGATAATTGTCATCCTGCTATCAATGACTCCCACCCATTGAGTATTCCTCTGTGCCAGGCATTTACTGTGCTGGCACAGCACAGCTCTGAGAGGTCCAGGTCTGCAGAATCACACAGTGGCAATGTCACATCTCTGACTAGGCCATGGTATTGTCCATGTAACTGCTAAGGATTCCCTCTTTCCTCTAGTCCCCCTTTGTATCCTGTCCATGGACCACGTTACCTAAATTTCCTGATACAACACCCGGGGATTAACTCACCAAAAAGTTGTTCCTGACTTGGTCTCTGTCCTGGTTCACCAGCTTCCTGGTGACTGAGCTACTTCCATCCTTCCTGGGCCCAACCCCACTACTCCCCTGGCTGAAAAGGATCCCCACAGAGAGAGGAAACCAGGCCTTTTAGCAGACAGAACACAAGCCCAGTGGATCCAGAGTGAGTGGGTGCTCAGGGGAGGGCAGGAGAACAGTTATTTTCCAAAGTCCAGCTCTAAGACATCTGTATGGCTTCCTAACAAATCGCTGGCTGCAGGAAACTCAACACAAAGAGCAGTGGTTATGAATATTACAGGCTGCATGGACCACTGAGGGCCACAAGTCCTGGTGTGGTCTCGTCCCCTATAAATGACAGAAATGGCCTCCCAAGGCAGTGCAGGTTCGAAGGAAACTCCACTGAAATGCACCCCTTTTCCATAAAAAATGGGCCATGTTAAAGGCCGTTCCAGGCAGCCCCAGGAGGGTGATTCAGGGACCTGAGGGGAGACTGAGGCTAGGGTGCAGCTGGTTGATGGAAGGGGGCATCCTACAGGTTCTCATCTGGTTTCTTCCTTCCCTAACCCCCAATGCTGCCCAGGAACTTGTTGGGTAACAAAGCTCAGTGACAATGCCCTGTATCAAATTTCTAGAGAAACATGAATTGAGTCCTATGATGATTTTGGGGTCCATTCTGGCTTGGGGTTCACCAGTCCTTTAGACCTGGGTTTTGACTTTTGCTGAGGTACCCTGAGTATAGTACCTGCTGAAAGATAAATAGTGGAAATTGCAATAATCATATTTAAATGCTTTACTAAATATCAGGCTGTTTTCTGAGTGCCTTACATGTATTTTTTTTAAAATATATTTTATTGATTTCTTACAGAGAGGAAGAGAGAGGGACAGAGCGTTAGAAACATCGCTGAAAGAGAAACATCGATTCAGCTGCCTCCTGCACACCCACTACTAAGGATGTGCCTGCAACACAGGTACATGCCCTTGACCAGAATCAAACCTAGGACCTTTCAGTCTGCAGGCCAACACTCTATCCACTGAGCCAAATTGGTTTGGGCATTACATGTATTTTTTAATATATATTTTTATTGATTTCAGAAGGGAAGGGGGAGAGAGATAGAAACATCAATGATGAGAGATGATTATTCATCAACTGCCTCCTGCACGCCCCACACCGGGGATCAAGCCTGAAACCCAGGCATATGCCCCAGGTTCATAGGTCGATATTCAACCACTGAGCAACACCGGCCAGGTGGCTTACATGTATTTTTAACTTTTTCAATCTTCACAACCCTATGAAGTAAGACTTATATCAGCCCCATCTGACATTTCAATGTAAGAAAGGCCCAGCGATTAGCAAATGGCCAACACATCTTGCAGTGGATAAATGGAACCAGACCTTGGGCCTCTGAGCTCTGTGCATCACTGCACGTATCATGCAGCTTCGAGGCCATGTGGATTACTGTCTGGCCTTTCACAAGTAACAGGTAGCTACCAAATTTTATATATATATATATATATATATATATATATATATATATATATATATAATTGATTTTTTACAGAGAGGAGGAGAGAGGGATAGAGAGCTAGAAACATTGATGAGAGAGAAACATCGACCAGCTGCCTCTTGCACATCCCCTACCAGGGATGTGCCTGCAACCAATGTACATGCCCTTGACCGGAATCGAACCTGGGACCTTTCAGTTCGCAGACCAACGCTCTACCGCTGAGCCAAACCGGTTTCGGCTAGCTACCAAATTTTAGAGAGAGAACATGCTGTATGTGAGCTGATCTCTTTTCTATTTTCTCAAGACAAAATTCTCATAATAAAAGTAATATGTAAAGTATTAACCAACCACAACTTTTTTACATGTCAGGAAAAATAAAACTCAGCAAAAAGAATTTAAATACAAAAATGTAGGTATGATGTGAGACCTTCCTTGCTAATTTTTATTCTATCCTCACCCAAGGATATGTTTATTGATTTTGGAGAAAGAGGAAGGGAGCAAGAGAGAAACATCAATGTGAGGGAGAAACATCATCGGTTGCCTCCTATATGTACCCTGCGAGGGGATCCCACGCACAATCTAGGTATGAGCCCTGACTAGGAATCAAACCCACAACTCTTTGGTGTACAAGATGATGTTCCACCCAACTGAGCCACAAGGGCAGGGCAGGTGTGATATGATTTTCCTCGTCTGATTTTGGGTTTTCTTACTGCAGTTCTGTTGCTATGTGGTTTGAGCCCTCTCTAGAAGCAGGGCACCTGGGACATTTGAAACTCTCCCATTTGAGTGCTGCATTCCATGGAGCAACTTTAGGATTAGATCTTACACCTAGTGTTTACTAAACTTTCCAGGTCTGGCTGTTTTGGAGATACTAGTTCACAATTAAGAATGTTTTGGGGATACTAGTTCACAATTCTGCTTTCAGGTCTTGCTCCAGGTCTAGTGAATCAGAATCTCAAGAAGAGAAAAGCCTGACCTTGGTCAGAACTGCACCTCGAGATCCTCATTCGAGTGTCCTGATTGGGACTGAAGCACGAGTTTGTCTGTAGGCTCTTGGTGAGAACAGTGAGCAGCTGGGGTTGGTGATGTGCTTAGCCTCTCTGCATTGATCGGTGGCTATTGATAGTCTCCTCAGTCACTGTCCTCTGGATTGTTGCCTTGTTCCTAGCACACACCTGCCACACTTTTTCTGTTTCCAGAAAGAACCTACAAACCAGGATATTAAAAAGTTGCTTTCAGTCCTTGCATCAACAGCAGGAAATTCATTGAATCAAAGTGTCTCCTCCCTGGCCAGGCAGATGAAGACCAGGTGATAGAACAAGGAAGGAAGGAAGTGGGGAAGCCAGGCAGCAGACTGCAGTGACATGAAGGGAAATCAATTTCAAAGTGGGAGGAGAACTGGCTACGGGTACTATTAGCCGGAAGTCTGAGCTCAGCCTCAGAGCCAGGTCTACCTGCAGAGGGAGGCAGGGGCAGTCTGGCTGCTGGGAGCAAAGAGCCAGTGATGGGTGACTATGGCTCATGCGCAGGAAATTCAGACCCTCTGAGTGGGATCCGAATCAGCATCTTCATTACAGGAAAAGAGTCTGGGCCTGGAGGATAAAGCAGAGTGAAGTGGGTGGAATTTTAAAATGAAATACTGATCTAGGAATTTTTCAATTCTCTTTGTCTAAGGACAAAGTTGGCTCCCAAATCTATGGAGTGAAAGAAAGTACTTTCACACTTGGTTACAAGATAGAGAAGATTCTGCTTGGAGGGTTAGAGATCCTCAAACACAGACCAAACAGAATTTCTACTGTCTGCTTCTTCATCTTGAGATGCTATTGAAAGCTGCCCTACCAAGGCTTCTCACGCAGTCTCCCTCCTGTTTAACCTTGAAAGGTATAAAGAAAAAAAAAAGAAAAGAAAAAGAAAAACTCCTCTGTGTTTTCTACTCACACAATGCTTTGGTCACCAAATGCTTATGGCTTTTTCTCACACCAAGCAATTCTCCAATTTTCTGACACCAATTTAACTCAATTCAGAAGCTGTCTAACCGGAGTTAGCACAGACCCCTCAGGTTAAGGGCTCAGAACCAAAAGACTGCCCCCACTTCAGACACTAGTCTCAAGTCAAGGTTGTCACCTATTCTTCTGACCAACTAGCTATAAATCAGAGTTTTCCTCCTAAGATATAACTGTTTGCTAGAACAGCTCAGAGAACTAAAAACAAACAAAAAACCCAGTAACTCACTAGATTATTGGTTTATTTCAAAGAATGTACGTTATGAACAGCCAGAAAGAAGAGATGCACAGAGCAAGGTGTGGGTGAAGGAACATGGAGCTTCCTTGCTTCCCATCTCCATGCTCTCACCAGCCCGGAGCCCTCTGAAGCCCTTCCGTTAGGATTCTTACAGAGTTTTATTGCCATGATTGTTTTAATCATTGGCTACTGGTGACTAAATGCAATCTCTAGCCTCTCTCCTTTCCCAGAAGATCTAGGTTGGGAAGGAGCAGGGAGCTGAAGGTCCCAACCACCATGGTTGATTCTATTGGCAACCAGTCCCCATTCTAAGGAGCTTCCCAAACATCACCTCATTAACCTAAACTCGGTGTGGCTGAAAGGGGCTTGTTATAACTAAGACACCTGCGTGGCTCTTATCACGTAAAAAAGCCCAAGGGTGTCAGGAGCCATGTGCCAGAAATTCCGCAAGAAGACTCAAATATATATTTCTTATTA
Source organism: Pipistrellus hanaki (assembly GCF_964339955.1). Taxonomy (NCBI): domain Eukaryota; kingdom Metazoa; phylum Chordata; class Mammalia; order Chiroptera; family Vespertilionidae; genus Pipistrellus; species Pipistrellus hanaki. The sequence continues at coordinate 41,057,072 of NC_140518.1, forward strand.
CAAATTGCAATATCACAGGAGGCCACAGGTGGGAAGGGTGGGAAGCCTCCAGGCATCGCATGTGTGCTCATCCGTGTGCTCAAATACCTTGTGTCCTTCACCTTCCGTAATTCTGATCGCCTGCCCCTGTTTGGTCTGGACCATAGGTCTACTTTAACCAGGTCCACCTGAATCAGGTCCAGCCTAAGCTGTCCATGAACAGGCACCAGCCAAGGACGGCCTTCTCAAAGCCAGTGTCACCATGTTTCCAAGTGCTATTCACACGGCTGTTCTCTGACATGAACACCAGCATCAGGGAGTTTACACCCTGTGTAAAAGATACCACATGGCCTATGCTTGTTATTCATCATAATGACATAAGGAAGCACTTTTTTCATGAAATAAAGCCATCTGGGGAGAAGTGATTTTCCTGAAGCAGGTTCAGGACAGCCAATGAGAGAGACAATGAGGCTCAGAGACAACTCCCTGAGCCCCAGGGACATCCAGCACCCACCTTGCATTTTCTTCAGTTTGTTCCATGTGATACATCTCACTGGGTACCTTCTGTCCTCCTCAGGTGCTGGAAGGGCCTTCCCAAGAAGCCCAGCACACACTCACAGAGCCAGAAGAGGGCTCCAGCCCGTGTCTCGGCCCTAATGAAGGCTTCCCGTGAAGAACTGAGCACAAGCACAGATTGCACGTGGGAGCGGATGTTCTCTGCGTATCTGCTCCAAATTCTGTTTCTCAGTTCATCATGCCAAGAGAGGAAAATGAATGGGGATTGCCTGAACCACATTTGAGCTGAGACCAATTAGTTCACGGGAATCATGGGACTCTGCAGGAAGGCTTTTTCTTTTGCTCTTTTTATCCCTACCTAAGATCTATGGGCAAGTTGGTGGGCCAGTCAATTATCATTTGCTGGCAGACCTTTTTCCCACCCTTGCACCTGCTCTGCTCCTATTGATGCCCCACTGTGGCCATAATTTCTGAGCTCTGGAATATCTCCTGTGGCCTCTGCCTCCAAGGTAGCAGTGACTCCCATCATTGTTCATCTTGGCTTTCCAGCTTTTCGACCACCTGTATAGCCAAGTCCCTGAATTATACTGTCCATCTTTGTTATACTGATCTCTAGTTCTTCTTCTTTCTTAGCTAATAAAATTCTTAAATAATAGCTAACACATTTATATCATTAGTAAATGTTTTTGATTGATTGATTTAATCCTCCCAACTTGTTTCATTGAGGACTATCATTATCCCCACTTCACAGATGTGGAGACTAAGTAATAGAGAGGTCACAGTATATTAGCCATGGATCAGGCATTGAAGATGGGCTCCAAAGTCCATGTTTTGAACCAGAAATAAGAACACAACAAACAAAACACACACTAGTACAAATTAATATATCTTGATTCACGGAATTTTTGAAGCAAGGGCTTATTGGAGTAACAGTTCTCCAAATGCAGCTCCTGGACCAACAGCCTTAGTATCACCAAAAAAACTTGTTAAAAATGTGAATCTTAGGCTCCACCTCATCTATGGAGTCAGAAATGGGGAAGTGGAGGGGAAACACTTTATCTTTTAACGCAGTCTCAGGGGATCCAGATGCTTAGTGGAGTTTGGGAATCACTGCTCTACAGCATGGTTCCACCCAAGAACAGTTCTTGCACCACTCCTGTTCCCTCCTCAGAAACCAAGTAGTTGCTTATTTGCCTCCTTCTCACCTCTCCTGCCTCCATCACCTCCTGTTCCTCTTGATATGACTCATTTAAGTGACTTTTATCTTGGGGGAGATTCTGTGTAGGAAGGATTATGACCCCTCAAAGAGGTCCACATCCTAATCCAGGAGACTTGTGGATATATTACATTACCTGCCCAAGGGGATTACCAATCAGATGACCTTAAAATGCCATTTGCAGCAACATAGATGGATCTTGAGAATATCATGCTAATCTAAATAAGTCAGCCAGAAAAAGCTAAGAACCATATGAATTATTCATATGTGGGTTATAAAACATAAACTCATAGACACAGACTAAAGTATCTTGGGTGTACATTAATGGGTGGTGGGCACACAATGCAATATACAATTGATATATCATAACTGTGTAAATGAAACTTATATAATTGTATAAACCACCTAGAGGCCTGGTGCATGGATTCATGCACTGGTGGGGTCCCTCAGCCTGGCATGCACCCTCTCCCAATCTGGGACCCCGTGGGGGAGGCTGCCTGTAGGGATCAGGCTGAAACTGGCAGTCTGACATTCCCCAAGGGATGTAGTAGTAGTATGCAAAGCGGCAGGTGGCTGAGGAGGAGCCTGAGCCTGGGCCGGGTGCTATGCTGCTCCTGCTGTGCCTGCTGCCATTGCCACTTGGTAGTGCTGCTGCAGAGGCAGGAGAGGCTCATGCTGCAGCAGATGGGTTCGCCAGTGCTGCCCTTCAGTCAGCTGAACAGTGCTCTAGCTGTGGGAGTGCACTGACCACCAGGGGGTAGCTCCTGCATGGAACATCTGCTCCCTGGTGGTCAGTGCACATCATAGCCACCAGTTGACCTGTTGTTGGGTCATTTGTTCACTTAGGCATATATATATATATATATATATATATATATATATATATATATATATATATATATTCACTCTAATAATTTTAATAAAAATAAAGGTACTAAATAAAAAGATTATCCCAGTGAGTTCAAATGTAATTATAAGGGAAATCCATATAAAGGGGAGAGAAAGAAAGATTAATCAGAACAAGAGATTCATGAAGATGGAGGAAGGGAACACAGGGCAAGGAATTCAAGCAGCCTCTAGGAGGTGAAAAAGGCAAGAAAATAAGTTCTCCCTTTAAGACACTAGAAGTAACATCGTTTTGCCAAACCCTTGATTTTAGTCCAGTGAAATCCATTTTAAACAAAAAAAAAAAATTATCAATAAATCGATTTATAAAAAAACTCACTATAAAGAAAACTTCAGGTTCACTTGGTTTCAGTGGAGAATTTTATCAAATGTTCAAGGAAGATTTGGTGTTATTTAACATCAAATTTACACACCCTATTCAGAAACTAAAAAGGGATGAACTATTGATAGAGGCCACAAAGGAGCATAGGGAGTCATACACCAAAAAAGTGTGGTTTTATTGAGAAGGCTAAAAAGGGTTCATTCCAACTAACCCTGACATTTGAGAGATAGTGATCTGAATCCATGCCAGCTAACTCAGTGTACATTCTTGATAACCTATAATTAAGTCACTGCCTCCTTCCCAGATATTGGTCTTGTAGAACCCATTACAGAGGCCAGGAGGCTGTGAACAGTGCACTGCTCTGGAGGGAGGGTTATTAACGTTGGCACCAGGCCAGACCATCCGATATGGCCTGGAGACCCCAACACCTGGGGGCCTTCTTGCAAGGCCCGAGAAAAGGACCAGAAGCATAACCCATATTTGCGGGACAAAGACCACAGGGAGATATAAAGGAAATCCCCATGCATGTTTCTTCACTCACATTTGGAAGGCTGTTCCCTGAGTCCGCTGGTGTATCAAACAGTGTCCCTCCTCTTCTTTGAAATGTCCTTGGTTTTCTTTGGTCTTTTGCAACATTATGATTTTATTTAAGTTCTAGAATAAATAAGACAAATTTATTAGGATTTCCTGTGTTGGGGTGAGAAATTAACTAGAAAGGTATCATAGGGTACTTTCTGGAATAGGAGGTTGCATGAATGTCAAACTTATGCATTATGCATTTAAAAAGAAGTAAATCTGATGAATAAATAAGAAGGTTAGGGAGTAGATGGAGGAAGAGATGGATTAGACAGGCAGAAATGGGCTGGTGGAGTTGGGTCATGGTAGAATGGTATTTATTACCTTATTCTGTGTGTACTAGGTGTGCTTTAAGTTCCCCATAATAAAGGGTTTAAAATGGAATAGTCATGAAATTTAATGTATAAAATGAGATGTTATATTTGTGTCTCACACTATTTCAAAACTGCATAGTTCAGGTTTGCACAAAATGGAGTACATTTATATTTCCTTCCAGTCTTATTTTTTAAATTGTTCTTGACTGTACTGAATATGCAATTTTGCACCCAGCTTTCCCACTACCATAAGCATCTTTGCACAGTTTCACAGTTTCTAAATGGCTACCCCTCTGGCTTCTTAATGCTGAAACTCACATTTTGTCTCATTATTTTACCTACATTGAAAGTTAGTGTTACTCAAAATAACATATCTCAAGCGCATCCATCAGGAATACACATTAAACTGCTTATGTTCTTAATTATACCCACTCTATACGTAGGATTTAAGGTAGCCTAAAAAGACACATAAAATAGAAGATAGAATGAGTTTAAAACAGAATATAAAAGGAAAGAGAAAGGTTAAAGGTAGAGCTGAATCAAGGCTATTTAAGGAATAAAATTCACACACCCATCTTCGTCAAAGTAAAGCTCAATAAACCCAACTCAAAACATCTAACTGAACAAAGATGTTTTGTGTATGTATTGGTTGGAGTCGGGGGTGAGGAAACCTCAAATATTAACCAGATGGCATACAAAAGGGGACCACACAAATAAGATTCTTCTATGAAATAGCTATATTTGAGTCAGGAAAAAATTATATGATATCTACACAATTGATATCTTTAGGATCGTTGACAACTTCAAGAGTAGTTGAGAATAGCTTTAATCTTGGAATAGCTGAGAGGCAGAGGAGAGGAGTGGTTTCAAATCCTAGCTCTACTGCTTCACAGCCGATTATCTTGAGAAAATGATTTTATCTCTCTCATTGTTCCTGTCTGCCTTTGTGAAACTGAGAGCAATAAACATCCACCTTATATTGATAGTATTGCTGTGAAGATTGAATGCAGATTCAACAAATACTCCTTGAGACACACTGGGTGGCAGTTAAGGCTGTATCCTTCTAATAGAGGTGAAAAGATAGGGCAGGGGAACAAATAAGTTATTTAGTTTCAGACAGTAAAGCTTTTATTTGAGAATATAATGCATGCAATGGGGCTAGACTAAAAGGTATGGGTCTGCACTTTAAAGACATCAATCAGGAAATTCCTCTTGAAAAAGATCCTATTTTTAAAGAGATTTGAAAGACAAAATGAAAGCTAACAAGGAAGTACCATTTAAACAAATGGAACATCAACACTGAGGTCTGTGTTTTAAGACAAAGCAAATATCCAGTGTGGCTGGGACAGAGGGAGCCAGGGAGCCAGTGGAAAGAGGAAAGATCGGAGAAGTGAAAGAGGCCAGAGCTCCTGGCAACACAAGAAGCAGCCTGGATTTTATTCCATGGTAAAGGGAAGCCATTGGAAGATTTGACCAGTGGAGTTCAGTGATCTGATTGATATTACTAAGCCACTGTGTAGAGGATGGATTGTAGAGGGGGAAAAGTGGAGATAGCGAGGCCAGCTAGAAGGCTGTTATACATTGATACTCAGTACTGTACCTGCCATACCATAGAGCAATGAGTCATGATTCAATTCAGCTTGGAAGGCTTTGTAAAAGTTATTCCTTTGTTGACACAAGAGGAGGCTAATTAGAGGAAAGGGTCTGTTTTTATTTGTTTCTCCCAACCTTCCTCTTATTTCTCTCAGCCCCTGCCCCCTGCCTTTGAAAGTAGTCCTAATGACAACGTTACAACAATGAAAATGACAAGCCACCATCCTGCAGTTGGCAGAGCAGAAAGATGGAAAGAGACTGGGCCTTGTTGAGTTGGTTGAGCAGATTAGCCGTTGCAGAAGACCAAAGAAAACCAAGGATGCTTCAAAGAAGAGGAGGGACACTGTTTAATACACTGGCGGACTCAGTGAACAGCCTTCCAAATCTGAGTGAAGAAACATGCATGGGCTTTCCTTTATATCTCCCTCCCTCTTGTCTTTGTCTGGCAAATATGGATTATACTTCTGGTCCTTTTCTCAGCCTTGCAAGAAGGGCCCCAGGTGTTGGGGGTCTCCAGGCCATATCTGATGGTCTGGCCTGGTGCCAACGTTAATAACCCTCCCTCTGGGGCAGTGCACTGTTCACAACCCATGGCCTCTGTAACCGGTTCTGCAAGACCAGTATCGGGGAAGGAGGTAGTAGTGACTTAATTATAGGTTATCTGGCATGGGTTCAGATCACTATCACCCAAATATCAGGGTTACATTGGAATTAGCCCCTTTTAGCCTCCTCATAACCAGTCCTAGGCTTCTTATCGGCAGACTCTGTGCTCTGTGGAATAACCAAATGGCTTTCTGTATCAGCCTTTACAAACTGGCACTCTGTTACTTGCACCAAAGGCACTCCTAATTTCTAGAGCCCCTTTAACCTTACTTATGTGGACGAGAGGGGCCACATGCTGACCTGGCAAGCTCAGGGGAGGCCTGCATGGCGGTCTTGCAAACTCAGAGACCTAAAGTCACCTCAGAGGATGGCCTGAAATTAAACTTTAACTAAACGCAGTTATAGTAGGCAGTTACATCCTAGACTGACATCTTCACTGACAAGGTCAACCTTTACCTTAGCTGAGCTTATCTGTCTTTTTGTATCTATAATAACATACCCTTGAAATGTCCAGGTAACTTGTAACTGCCTTTGTTGTGGAGCCCCTGGGGCACAACTAAATGTGGTGGGTGCCAGGACAGCTACCACAAATTCCTTCACTATCATGTTAATTGTTCCTGCACCCACTTAAGTATGTGTCCATCATTTTATTTTTTATCCAATTCCAGGGATATCAAATTCCCCCCACTTTGCTTTATCCCACCTCCTTAATCCATCACCAATGAATTTCATGTAACCCACCTATGTCCCTCCTTTGATTGCAATGTATAAATGCAGATGTAACCCGCCATTCTCCAGAGCATTATCTCAATTTGTTGAGGTTCTGCTTCCCAGCATATGTCGACAGTTTGGCTCAAATAAACACAAAAATTCTTTACAGGTTTCAATGGTTTTTTTTTGTTTGTTTGTTTGTTTTATGTTAACACTTACTAGATCCATACCTCAGGTATCTGCAATGCAAAATAAGACCAGTTTTAAGAGCTGGACTCAGTTCTTCCTGCAGGCTGTTATTTACTTACTTATTTATTTATTTATTTATCTATCTATCTATTTGTTTAAATCATAAAGTTATGTCACCCAGACAGCATAGCTCAGTGGTTGAACATCAACCTATGAACCAGGAAGTTGCAGTTCGATTCCAGGTCAGAGCAAATGCCCGGGTTGTGGGCTCAATCCGAAGGTGGGGTGGAAGGAGGGTGGTGAGGTGGGAGGAAGAGACGTGCAAGAGGCAACCAAGCAATGATTCTCTCTCATCATTGATGTTTTTCTCTCACCTTTTCTCTCTGAAATAAATAAAAATATTAAAAAATAAAAATAATAAAGTTATGTTAAGTTCTATATTAAGATATTTCCTGTATAAATTGCAACACATATGTCACACAGAGAAGCAATCTCTCCATTCTTTAAAAACACCAAGGAAAGCATCATTGGATTTACTACTTAAGGTAACAATCAATTCCCAGCAAATAATCAGTTCTTCCATGGATTAACTAGAAAACATAAAGTTTAAGTGGTCAGGAAACAAGACAGATATCCTGACATACCAAATTTGTATTGGCAGGGAAATGTCCGTGTGAAGATAAGTTACATCCGGTTTTTGAGGAATGCAATCAAAACAGACCACAAAGAAAAAAAAATACATCACACGAACCATGCCAACTCCCAAGATTGACAAAGATCAGGCTTGCCAATTTATAGCAACTCTTTGCCAGAGTTCCCAGGTTCAATCTCTGACAGCTGGTACAGTGAAGATTTCACACTCCGCACGGGAGAGTGGAGGCGCTTCCATCTGTGGTCATTACCTGATCCCGCTGGTTTCAGCCGCCAAGACGAACTCCATGGGGCGTGTATTTTTCATTTTTCATTAAAAAAAATAGTTTATTATAGAATATCTCTAACCCAGAGAAGAAAGCAGAACATAATACGACATCCATCCATGTGCTCTCTGCTGATATTTGACAAATGTTCACATTTTGCCATTTGCTTTGGATTCTTAAAAATAAAACTTTACAGGGACTCTAAAGTATCTGGTGAGTATCCAACACAACCCTGGCTCCTTATTGTTTTAATTTGTATTTCACGGCGCATGTCTCCGCAGCATCAGACCACCTGCACCTCTCGAACTTTATCCATATGAAGACAGCTGCTGCATGGAAGTCTGTCTCCACAACATTCTCTGGTTAGTAGAATGAAGCAGGGGTGCCTCTTGACTGCCTTTGCATCCCCTGGCTCCCTCTTAATCCTCCATACTCCACATTTCGCATTTATGCTCAAACCATTAAAACAACACCCTTTCCCTTTGTCTCAGCAACCTTCCAATTAACTGTGGCTCTTACAAGTTTCAAGTCACATTTCAGATGCCTGGGAACAGTGCCTGAAGCAACCCTCGAGGCTAGTTAAGATCCTGGTAACCGATTCAGATGTTCCTATTCCTTGGGGGAAGAAGCAGGGGAGATGCGGGAGGAGGGGATTCCATAACACCAAGCAATTCTCCTGTATCAGCTCCCATTCTGAGCCTGTGTCTCTCCCCAAGTCTCCACATGCTCACAAACCTAGAAACCTCCAAACTCCTTTTTTTTTTTTAATTGATTTTTTACAGAGAGGAAGAGAGAGGGATAGAGAGTTAGAAACATCGATGAGAGAGAATCATTGATCAGCTGCCTCTTGCACACCCTCTACTGGGGATGTGCCTGCAACCAAGGTACTTGCCCTCCCGGGACCCTTCAGTCCACAGGCTGACACTCTATCCACTGAGCCAAACTGGTTTGGGCACCTTTTGGGTTTTTATGGATGCTTTGTGTCTACAGGTCTGCCCTCTGCCCCCTCAACCTGCTTTATTTGTGTCTAGTATGGACTCACATTTCACTCTATAAGTTTTATCTTCTCAGCTCTCTGCTGCTCCCAGTCCTAGTTAAAACTCTTGTCCTTGCCACAATCCTATACAAAACTTTCCCAGAAGGAGAATTTGAACTTTGCAAGCTTAGAGTTTAAGGAGTTTAGCTTTTCTAAGATACAAATTACCAATGAGTGCTCTTCACTGTCTATAGGGGATGAGTCTAGTAAGTCCTGATTGGGAGAACTGACTTCCTTGTAGAAACTGAAATCAACACTTTCCAATTTCTGAATCTACTAATCCAACTGTTTTTTTTATTATTATTAATTTGACATTTTATTAACTTGATATTTCCTTGGATTAGCATGACAAAAAAAAAAAAAAAAAAAAAAAAGAAAGAAAGAAAGAAAGAAAGATTTACCCTGACCCCCTCACCCTTTTTTAGTTTTGTTGTTTTGGGTAATTATAGGTGTCTTTCATTCCTGACTCTAAGGATGTCTTGCTTCAGGACCCTTTATACTTTTTTATTTTTTTATTGATTAAGGTATTACATATGTGTCCTTATCCTCCTATTGCCCCCCCTCCCCAATCATGCCTTCCCCCCTCCCCATGTCTGTGTTCATTGGTTAGGCTTATATGCATGCATTTAAGTCCTTTGGTTGATTTCTAACCTTTACCCTTGCTCTCCCCTACCTTCCCTCTGAGGCAGGGGTCCTCAAACTTTTTAAAGTGGGGGCCAGATCACGGTCCCTCAGAGAGCTGGAGGGCCAGACTATATGAACTACTAATTCCTACTGTAACACCTCGGCTGCGCTCACTGCCCAAAAAACCTGGCGGGCAGGATCAGACTCCTCTGCGGGCCGCATGTGGCCCGCGGGCCGTAGTTTGAAGACCCCTGCGAGGTTTGAGCATCTTCTCGATGTTTCTGTTTCTGGATCTGTTTTTGTTCATCAGTTTATGGTTTTCATTATATCCACAGATGAGTGAGATCATGTTATATTTATCTTTCTCTGACGGGCTTATTTCCCTTAGCATAATACTCTCCAGGTCCATCCATGCTATTGCAAATGGTAGGAGTTCCTTGCTTTTTACAGCACCATAGTATTCCATTGTGTACTAGTTTTTTTAATCCACTCATCTGCTGAAAGCAAATCCATCCTACAAGCCATGATGTGTCAGTAGGTGGTCCTCTTGCCAGCAAGTGGTGCTTCTACCATCCAGCAGGCTTGGTACTGAGCCTTGCTCGGTCCAAAGAGGAAGAAGAGAAACAAAGTTCTGGGGACAGTGAAGAGTGACAAAGGCATGGCTTCCTCACGTTAGAGTGACAAACACGCCCCAATTCACGTAGGACTTCCCCAGTTTTAGTCTTGACAGTCCAGCATCCTGGTAAGCCCACAGCCCTGAGGAGACTAGGAAGGTCGATCATTCTACCCTATGTAAACAAGATTGCTAAACTCTGATTGAAGATATTTGGTAAATAAAAGGAATCTTTTAAAATGGAAGTTCTGCAAAACCCAGAGTCTCTAGCCATTGCATAATGCAATGAAAGCTTATGGACAGGGGATCTGAACAATCATGGGGGAGGGGGAGGAGGAAGTCCTAGTCAGAGAATTAATGTTTGAGCTGAGAACTAAAGGATGATTTGAAGTCATAAAGGAAAACACTGGGAGAGGGTGGTGTGAGACCACTTTATAGTATCCCCCCAAATTCACCTTTTGATATGTATGCAACAGAAGTCTGTGAAAAACAGAACCCGGGACATGTAACTACATATTATGGCATGGCTCCATCGAGTAACAGTGTGTTTGGTTGAGTTTATTTGCTCCAAAATAATATAATCAAAGCTATGCTGCACCTTTTGCTAAGATAATACATGTGATTTTTCAGTTCCTTATTTTTACAGACCCGAAATCCTACTCAATAGCGGATGAGCTTTGTTTTGCAAAATTCTCATGTGATCCTACTCTGATCCTCAGTAATCTTCAATTCCTTTACCAAAAGCTCACAACTAATTTTAACACAATGAACAAGTTACATTTAAATAATCCATGATGGCTTTTGTCAGAAAGAAAAATCTATTTTGAAGAATTTAGTTTCTCCCATTAAAAAAAAAAAAATCAGGTCAGCTTTGTCCATTTTCAGTACAACCTACTTATGCCTCATAACCTTTCACAGAAAGCAGTGATTCTTTGGTAACATCTGCACATCCCTTTGGTTTTCAAGGCTCTAGTTTATAGTCTCCAGTCCCTCGGACTCCTTGAACCTGGCAGGGAGTCCTCTAATAAGCTTCCTTCTCATCTGGGGTTTTGGTCATCTTATGGTTAGTCTAGCCTTCTTGATTGAAGATAATTTCTCTAATGGAGACGAAAGGAATTTGTCCCAGAAATTAGAGTGAGAGAAAAAAAAAGTGTTAGTAAAAAATGGTAGAAATTATTCTTAATTTAAAGGAAATAAAAATTTTTGTGGAGTGATTATGTACACACATACACACACACACACACACACACACACACGGATTGGCAGAAGTAGATTGTGAGTAGGCAAAATAGTTTGTTCTTTGTATTCTTATGTATTACTTATTGTGTTATTTCCCATGTGAATAACTGTAAATCTACTTTTGCCCCATCCTGTAGATATATCAAACCCACACAAATGATTTCAAGATGAGGAATTTAGTTAATCAACAGAATGCTCCCCCTTTACATTCTGTACATTGGCAGGTTGAATAATTTTGGTTGGCACATAGGCAAACTGCTGAATTTTTCAGTTGGCTGTAGCTTTACCTCAATTAGCCTCTCCTAAAGTTCCCCAGAGACATAGTGAATTCATCTCCTGGCTGTTTATCTTCCTGAGTATATTTTTAAGGATGAGTATATGGGTCATATATTCCCTAAGCTGGTGCATAGATGCTCTTCCCATGGGAATGGCAGTTTCATAGGAACTTCAAGGTTTTCTAAACATTTCTTTATTATTTTATGACATTTAACATTGAAGAAAAAAATCTGTGCCTGGCCCAATTTATTCTTCTTCTTGTAAGTCACCTATTAATTCTAACTATATGATGATAGGATTCTTTTTATTCTTGAAACTAGAGGCCTGATGTATGACATTCGTGCAAGGGGTTCGGCCTTCACAGCCCCAACTTTCTCTGGGAGATAATTAGCATATTATGCTTTTATTATTATAGATAATATTGTCACCATAATGTGACTAGTTGTTTCTTTTTGTTAATTTGCCTAAGAATTGGCGAATTCAGATCTTCCTAAATTCTAGGAATTTTTTTCATATATTACTGTAAATGTTTGGGCTTTTTTTGGTTTGTTTTCTTTTTCAGGAATGCTGATTATGTATATTGTTGAATCTCCACTGTCTACCCTTCATCTGTCATATCATTTCTGATTATGTCCCTCTCTTTAGTTCTCTTTCTTTGAATTGTGAGAACTATCTCTATTATTTAATTCAATTTTTTAAAAAATATATATTTTATTGATTTTTTACAGAGAGGAAGGGAGAGAGAGATAGAGAGCTAGAAACGTCGATGAGAGCGAAACATCGACCAGTTGCCTCTTGCACACCCCCTACCGGGGATGTGCCCGCAACCAATGTACATGCCCTTGACCGGAATCGAACCCGGGACCTTTCAGTCCGCAGACCGACGCTCTACCACTGAGCCAAACCGGCTTCGGCTATTTAATTCAATTTTTGCTCTATTTTCCTTATTGCTTATAATCCTTATTATGAACTCTAAAGTGAAATTATTTTAGTTCTACCTTTTCCTAAGTGCTTCATATTGCTTTTCTTCCTAATCTATGATCTTGTCTTCTTATTTTCATTGATCCCATTTTTAAAAAATCCTGTGAGCATTAGTTTAAACTTTTTTGGCTCCTATAGTAAGTGGATCAATGATTCTTCATGGCTTTGCATCCTTCTTTAATGTTTTAAATATTAAAATAAGTTATATGTTATTGGTTGTTTTGCTGGTTACTGTTCCTTCAATTAGTCAGATCAATTCAGACAAATCATTTTACTATGTTGCTCAGGTGTTTGCTCCTGTGGACCACTTTTTATTTCCCTGGGTCCCATTGGTCTGTATCACCAGCTCAGCTACTCAATGTCCTGAGAGAAGTGGGGAAGGTAGTTGAGGCCAGGGCAGTCCCGTCAAGAGAATTGATTTTCATGTTTTATTTTCTTTGTGGTCATCAAACTATAGCACTAGGGACTAGCTTTTCTATTTGGATGAACTCCATGTGTGTACACCATGTGGCTTTGTCTCCTTTCTGGCCTTTATGGGTAAAGAGCATTGTCTCTCTGATTCTGAAAATACTGTCCCAATTTGAAGTGATCCAGTTATTTTCTCTAAAAGCTCTGTTTCTATAATGTTTCTCACTAGTTCAAGTTGGAGAAATTGCTGTCAATAGAGTAATCCCTAAAGATCTCTTGGTGTGCTTTTCTTTAAACCTCACCCACCAAAGAAGCTGTTTCCTGTTTCCTTCCCTCCCACCCATTACCCACATCCACCAGAGAAAGCTAAGCCATGTCAGAGACAATCTATATGACTAACTTCTTGTTTAATCTCCCTTCCTCTTTCCGTAAAATCAATAAGATATATCCTCAGGTGAGAAAAAATAATAATAAAAAATAAAGCAAGTCCTCAAACAATTTGAATGTTTCAGTCTAGTAAAAAATATAGACAAGTAAACCAACAAGTACAAGATGACAAATGCTTTGGTAGAATAAATTTAGAGTAAAACAGAGGCACACAAAAGGCAGAACTAACCTCCATTTTAGGAGTGCCATGAACTATTTCACAGATGAAGTAGCAACTAGCTGAAATCTGAAGATAGGTAGGAGTTTGTTAGGAAATGAAGAGAGGAAGAGTGTTCTGGGTAAAGTCCCAAATCCAGAGAGAACAGGAAATGTTTGAGTCTGATGGATAAGAAAAACATGGAATAGTTTGAGACCTGGAGGTAAGAGAGCATATGGGGTAATTGAAAAATTTTATTATGTTGCCAAAACACACTGTGAAGTTGAGAGTGGCAAGAGGTAAGTGTGATAAGTTATATAGATTTCAGGTCAGGAATAACCTTATTGTAAGCCATTTTAAGGAATCTGAGGACAAGTTGGAGGCACTGAAGAATTTTAAGAAAAGAAATGACTTGATCAAATTTGCATTTTAGGAAGACAGATTAGAAAGAGAGAAGAGTGAGTCAGAAAAACTAGATAGGAGATTGCTACATTTATCCGAAGAAGAAATGTTGGTGGCCTAAGAGAGGATAGAGGAGGTGGGGATAAAGAAAAGATGATATGTTTTAAAGACACAATGAAGTTAGGACTTAGGTATTATTTTGCTGAGGCACGTCAGGCAGAGAGGAATCAGGATTCAATAAATACTGAAATATTAATTCAATAAATATTTCTTAAGAAATAATGGCAGGGATATACCAGTGAACAGATGACTCTCAAATTTTTGGCTTGGAGAACTTAGTGAATGGCATGGTCCTGTTCACTGAGTGAAGAGTATTTATGATGAGACCCTCATGTAATTTGCTCCTACTTTTATCAATTCCATAGCCTCTGAGACTCTGGAGTACTCCCCTCAAGTGTGCTAATTCTTAGGGATGGACCCTATACTCGTCCCAAGTTTTTTCTACCTTGAATATAGTCTCTGTTCTTCACCATATTGAACAAGATAAGAATTTTCATACTTCTTTGTTAAAAATATTTTTATTGATTTTTAGAGAGACAGGAAGAAAGAGGGAGAAAGAGCAACATTGATGTGAGAGCATAACATCGATTGGCTGCCTCTTGCACGCCCCTATCAGGATGGAGCTCACAACCCAGACGTGTGCCCTATCTGGAAATTGAATCAACAACCTTTCCTTAAATGGGATGATGCCCAATCAACCAATCAACTGGGCAACACTAGCCAGGGCTGCTGCTGCTTCTTCCTTTTTTGCTTTTGTTAATCCTCACCCAATGATACAGAGAGAAACATCAATTTGGAAGAGAACATAGATCCATTGCCTCCCATACACATCCCATCCAGGGATGCAACCGCAAACTTAGGTATGTGCCCTGACCAGGAATTGAACTGGCAACCCTTTCAGTGTACTCGATGACATTCCAACCAGTTTAGCCACACTAGCTAACATACTTCTTGTAATAGCTATAAAGTAGTTCATCTCTCAAAATCTTAACTGAGCAAGGAAGACTTACTGAAGATTATGTAGATGAAAGTCTGTCACTCATCTCACAATAAACAGTTTTGTTTTTTTAATCTCTGTTAGATATTTTAGCTCACTTAGATAGTACCAACATTAAAGGATTCTTTATCACTCGTATTTTGTATTTATCCTTCCTTTCTGCCTTTCTCTTCCCACAATGCTCATCTTCCTGGATTCCATACCCCCCTCAGGCAAAAACAACTTCACTCATCCTCCTATTAAAACAAATTGAGCTTTGCTTCCAGCTTTTACCTCAACACTTGCATGACAAACTCAGTATCATGATGGTGATCACTCCTTTTCACCGCCAGTAAAAAAGAGCTATGCTTCTTAGAAAGCACCTGTAGTGATAAATAACCATTTCCAAACATCAGTGTGAAAGAGAAACATCTATAGGTTGTTTTCTGTACATGCCTGATTGGGGTCAAACCCACAACCTAGGTATGTGCCCTGACCTGGAATCAAAACCACAATCCTTTGGTGCACAGGACAACACTCCAACCTACAAGCCACCTGGCAAGGGCTATTTATTATCTTATAGTTAAGATATTTAAATATATTTTAGGTTCATAGGCAATATCATATCACAGATCCATAATTTATATGATTTATACTTATTGATGGAAATAAAAATGGCCAAAAAGGAGAAAATACATTGAGGTTGAGCAGCTACATTTATTTGTAGGTAAAAGACCTAGGTATAAGATTTAAGTCTAAGACTTCATCTAAATCAAGAAGAGTGATGAGGCATTATTGTAGGGCTTCAAGGCAAAGGTAATATCACTGCAAAAGGATCTAGGCAGTGGAGACCCCTTGCCAAATTGAGTCTTGAACCAGCCCTTGAAGTAGTTTGGGGAAGGTTTCCCAGTCAGAGAGCTGGACAGTCCCTGAAAAAAGAATCATATGGGTGTTATGGATCTAATCTGGAGTTCACCAGATAACAAATTATCTGTCTATGCAAATGGCATCTCCTGTTCTTATTCCAGGCTCCATCACCCTTGTCTGTGGGCTTCCAGCTGAGGTATTACTGGCTTCCCCTGAGAGAGTGCAGTATGACGGGTAGGATATCTGTGTCCTGGATGTCTTTACGCGTCTCTGAGATGTGACTGGGGATAAAGGATGTGAGGGTTCAGATGCTCAGAGTGCATCTGATGATCAGACTCAGACATTCCCATCAGCTCCCTGAGACAATACCTTTGCTATTAAATATCCACTCTGTGAAAAATGGCCAAAGGCCAAGGCCTAAAGGGTGGCTAAACTATCCTGATAATGAATATGCTTTTATTGGCATCATTATAATAAATACATGAAGTGAAGAGAAATTTTTATTCTCTCACCAACTGCTAAGAAATGTTGCCTTAGAGAGATACTACTCCTTTCTGGGAAAATGCTTGCTAACATCCTTGTTGGGAGTAGACACTGAGCCTGCTAAGCCTATGGGGCCAAGCTCTCCATCAGCCGGCAGTAGATATTACAGCGTTCCACCTAGGACCTCTCTTCAAAGTCAGCATTTTCATCCGCGAGCTGCTGGGAGTATCATCTGCTAAGCCAGTGGTCGGCAAACTCATTAGTCAGCAGAGCCAAATGTCAACAGGACAACGATTAAAATTTCTTTTTAGAGTCAAATTTTTTAAACTTAAACTTCTTCTAATGCCACTTCTTCAAAATAGACTCACCCAGGCAGTGATATTTTGTGGAAGAGCCACACTCAAGGGGCCAAAGAGCCTCATATGGTTCGTGAGCCACAGTTTGCCTACCACCGTGCCAAGCTAATTGAAGATGGAATGGACTTTGGTTGCAGGGACATGCTTTGCCCAAAATTGCACTGCCTCCTTCCCTGGGTCACTCACAGCTGATGAGAGAATGCAAAGCCTCGGTCCCTAGTACAATTTGGGACAAGGAGGAAGGAGCACCCAACTCCATGGTCACCTGAGGGACCTGTTGAGACCCAACTTGCAAACACAGTATGGACCTGCTCCTCCTTTTGCCCAATACTGTTTTATATTTTCTCATTTTTTTGTGTGTGTGTCTTCTAAGAGCCCTCCCTAAAATACCTGCATGAGCTCTGTCTCAGAGTCTGCAGCTGGAAAGCCCAGTATAACACCAGGGATAAAGCTTTACAGCAAGAGGGAAGTCACTCTGCTTTCTGAAGGGACATTGTGAGCCTGGGGAAGGTGGGGGTGTGGAGTGAGAGGAGAAGAAAGAAGAGTGCATGGGGGCAGAATGTGGGCATGATGGAATGTCACTGCTTCTTGTGACTCCCCAAGCCTTTAGTTTAGTCTGTAAAACTCATAAAATGTTAGGGCTGATTAGATTTCGTGTGGAAATGAAAGGGCCTGACTTCTGTGTTCTGTTAACGCAGGAGTAGAACAGATGGCTTGCGCAGTTGCCCGGGCAGGGGGACCGAGTCAGGATTTGAGCTTCATTTTGAGATGCCATTCTGAATAGTTCAGATTAAGGAGCAATCTCCCACTTCATCTCAAATTAATTCCCCACCGAAGCACAGAGCAGAACTACATCCTCACTGTGCATGTTAAGCTCCTGGACATGTGGTGGAGGAATATAGGGATATGAATGGAGATGGGACTGAGGGCTCCACCTCAGATTCCCAGGGAAGTTATGCAGCTACCCCAAGGCCAGCCCTTTCAGCGTGGAAAGGGTGCAATGGGCTGTGTCACAGAAAAGTGCTCTTGTGTGTATTACTAGGGGATAAATACAAACCCCTCTATGCAAGTAACTACAGGAAAGCAGTGGATGCTAAGGCAAGACAGAGTGCTAACCTATAATTTCCATGTCACTGGAGTTCAACTTGACAGAAGTCCCATGAACTATGCAGATGACAAGCATGATTTTCTGGAATTGGGCTTATGTCAGAGTCTCTACCAGAAATGGAATTCATTGCAGATGGTCCAAATGAAGAGAAATACATGAAGTGATCACTTACAGAGGGGTAGGTTTGGTTCAGGGTGCAAACAGAGGATGAGGAGTTACCCAGAGGCCAGCAGCAGGAGGAAGCTGAGGCCTCCCCTTGAGCAGAGACAGCCTGGGAGGAAAGATGGAACCGCCCAGGGGCTGGGACAGTGGAGGAGACCCCAATGGAGCTAGTCCAGTGCCAATGCCCAGAGGAGGAGGAAGAGATATATCCTGACTCTTCTCTCCACATCCCCATCTCCTGCCAGCACTTCCCATTGGTGGAACCCAGTAGAAACCATCTGGAGAGAGGGTCTCAAGTGATACAGGGCACTGGAGAGAGGGTCTCAGTGATACAGAGCACAGGGCAGAGCTAATGTAAAGGATGAATATGTTGGGGTTGACAGGGAG
Organism: Pipistrellus hanaki; assembly: GCF_964339955.1. Taxonomy (NCBI): domain Eukaryota; kingdom Metazoa; phylum Chordata; class Mammalia; order Chiroptera; family Vespertilionidae; genus Pipistrellus; species Pipistrellus hanaki. The sequence continues at coordinate 41,075,475 of NC_140518.1, forward strand.
GAGTTAGCAGATGGAGAATATTCATGTAGGGCAGCTATCTGGTATAAAATTTTGCTTTTAACAAGAAAAAAACAAAAAACCCTTAGCCTTCTCAAGTGTGTGGGCTTAGGACAAATTATTCCAACAGGCACATGTTGGGAAAGATTGCTTGGCAGAAAATCACAACTCAAAAGGCAGCCTATGCATGGCTCCTGGTGGGAACCAGGAGAAGGGGCTTGAATGGGTCTTGGGGAGCAGGAGGCATTGTGAGTTTGCAGCCATGCATTTGGCATCGTACATGACCTGTCTGCATCTAACTTCCTGTCATTTCCAGGCTGGGTCACAAGATTCTCCTGGCATGCAGTACCCGGCTCCCTGCCCTACGCACCATGGTTGAGGAAAGTCATGAGACCAGGGTTCATTCTGAGCAAGTTTGTAAAACTTGACTGGCTTTCGATTTCATGCTGGTCATGTCCCTCATGGGCCCACATTGTCAGAGCCCATGGAGAGGAGAAGCTCATTTTATCTGCAGAGCATGAACCTTAGCCCCCTGGGAAAATGCTATAATTCTCCATCTCTGTTCATCTCTCCAAGGGATAGCCATGTGCTACTCTAGGGAGAATAGAACTTTTAAAGATGGCTTTCTGCTCCTTCAAATCCCATGACATGAAGTCATCCCCACCACTTTAATATATCTCTCTGTCCACTTTGCCACCTTTATGTCTCCCCCGAGTTACTGCAGGGGCTTTGCCATCGGTCTTGATGTGTCTGGTGTGCCCCTCTACCTCTCTCCGTCTCCATACTGCATTGGAGAGATCTTCCAAAAATCTTTAAAATCTCTTTAAGGGTCCCCTACTAAAAATTATTGTAGATGCTTTACCCATCAGCTCTCCATCGCGCGCGCGCGCGCGCGTGCACACACACACACACACACACACACACACACACACACTACCAACCACCACACACCACTGATCTCTCTGTTTCAGCTCTACTGAACCACCCACATTCTTTTCTCTTTTTTTTTTTTCCTTTTTTAAGTTATATGGCCTCTTGCATTTCTGATTTTGGAGTAGAGACCCATTTCATTTCACTCAACTGGATTTCCTTCATAAACATCTTGGAAAGAAAGCAGCCTGAAATGTTTGCTACAAATGAAGTATGTGATCTTTTCATTAGTTTCTTTCTTTCTTTTAATCATCCTAAAAGGAGTCTTGTAAGTAGTGCTAAGGATTCACTGGGGATGCATAGCAATGAAGCCGTCTCCCGATTTAGCGGCTCTCCTGGGACTTCACCCTCTCCCAGCACCAGGCACAGACGCTGTGCTGGGAACAGATCGAGGCAGCAGCCTGGAAACCAGGGCTGTCCCGCTGATGACCTCAAGTAGGCAGGCCAGATCAAAGTATGTGTTCAAGGAAATTCACAGACATTAACAAGAAAGGTCAGAATGCCAGGGCACTGGGTTTCCACTGGCATTGTATTTGCTGGCTATTGAATAAGAAAATAAAAGCTCTTTGTTAAACAAAGAGAGCAAAATCTTTTATGAACATAGACTGAGGGCTATCATTTCATAGAACAAATTGTTTGAAGTCCTCATAAGACTCATTATTTTTAAAAAAGATAACATAAAATCTTCAGAGCCAGGCCCTGTTCTAGGTGCTGGGGAATAGAGGAGTAACAAAGGTAAACTCTGTGCTGTTCTGGGGCTGGATTGGGAGAAAACAAATAGGCAAATGATACAACGTTTGATCAGTTCATGACAAGAGCTGGGCTGAAAAGTAAAGTGGGAGTAAACTGATAGCTTTCAATGAGCTGGTGCCTCTTTATACAGATCACTGGGAAAGCATCTGAGGACATGAAGTTTGTGCAGAGACCCAATGGAAATGATGGAGGAGGCCACACAGATATTAGAGAAATAGCATGCCAGGAAAAGGAGCAAGGCCCTGAAATGGTCAGGGAAGGAGCAGGAGGCTACTGTGGCCGTGTTCCATGAACAGAGTGGTTGCAGACAAGATCTGAGAAGTCACCAGAAGCTGATATCCTGTGGCCTTGAAGGCCGTGTGGAGGACTCTGGGTGCTGTGGGTCCAGAGAAGCCACAGGAGGACTGAGGGCAAAGTGGGACACAGTTGGTTGAAGTTTTTAAAAGATTGCTCTGGCTTTTGTGTGTTGAACTTGCTGTGAAGAGAAGAGAGGAGAACAGCAGCAGATACACCAATGAGGTCGGTGTGAGATATTAACTTAGCATGGACTACCATATCAGCAGTGTAGAATATGAGAAGTAGTTGGACTCAGAATGCATTTTGAGGGTAGGTTGGTAAGATTTTCCGTTGAATAGAATGAAGGTATGAGAGAAAGAACTGAGTAAAAGATAACCCAATATATGTGTCCTGAGCAAACGAGTATATTATGTTGCTTTTGATTGAGAAGGGATGCAATAGGATCTGCACAATTGGAATAAAAATTAAGAATATGCTTTGTATATTTTAAGTCTCAGAAGCTTAGTAGGTATGAAAGTAAAAGCGTTGATTGGGCAATTAACTGTATATTCAAGTCTGGAATTTGGGGTGGAAGATTGGTCTGGAGGTTGTAAGTCATATAAATTTATATATCATAATTAAAATTATGGGTTCTAATTTAAAAATATTTAGGATATACAGATAGAGAATAGAGGGGGTTTGAAGTGTTAGATCAGGAAGAAGAAAAGAAGGGAGCAGAAGAGACTGAGAATGGATGGTAGACATGGTAGAAAGAAATACATAGTAGAATTCTGAAAGCCACAAGGGACAAAAGTTTTAAGAAGGAAGTAGTCAAAATAATGCTTTTAAAAATCACATCCAGCAGGATGGCTATTAATTTTAAAAGTAGAAAGTAACAGGTGCTGTGAGGATGTAGAGAAACTGAAACACTTGTACATTCCTAAAGAGAATGGAAAATGTGCAGCTGCTATGGAGAACAGCATGGTGGTTTCTTAAAAAATTAAAAATTGAGTTACCATCTGATCCAGCAATTCCACTTCTGAAATTATACTCAAGAGAAGTGAAAGCAGGAAATCAGATATTTGTGCACCTTTGTTCATACCAGCATTATTCACAACAATCAAGAGGAGGATGATATCTAAGTGTCCATCAACAGATGAATGGACAAGCGAAGTCAGGATATACATGCAATGAAATATTATTTAGCCATGAAACAGAAGGAAAGTCTAACACATGGTACAATATGGATGATACTTGAAGATATTATTTTAAGTTAAATAATCCAATCACAGAAGGAACAATACTATATAGTTTCATTTATATGAAGTACCTAGAATAATCAGATTTATGGAGTGAGAAAGTAGAATGGTGGTTACCAGGGACTGAAGGAAAGGGAAAATGGGGAATTAATGGATACAGAGTTTTAGTTTGGAAAGATGAAAATAGTTTTGGAGATGGATAGTGGCAATGTTTGTACAATGTGAATGCATTTACTGCATTGAATTATGCTAAGAAAGTGAACTACACTAAAAGTGCAATAAAAAAATTTACACTAAAAATTTTAGCCAAAATCATAAAATTTCAGGCATGTATATGTTAGCACAATGTTTTAATTTAATTTATTTTTTTATTAAATTATTATCTGTGTACATATGCACAATGATTTCTTTAAAAGATTGGTTTTTTTTTTCAAAAATGTGCTAGAACAAGTGAATATCAATATTTCTTAAAAGATAAACAAATCTTTATCTCACACAATAAACAAAAATCAAAGTAGATTATAGTTCTACATTAAAGAGCTAGAAGTATAAAAACCTTAGAAGTTAACAGGAGAAAATCTTATAGTTTTGGCTTAAGCAAAGATTTCTTAAATACGACATCAAAAGCATAATTCTTAAGATAAAAATTAATAAATTGGACTTCATCAAACATTAAAAACTGCTCTGAAAAGACACTATTTAAAACCTTTTTTAAAAACCACACAATTAGAGAAAATATTGGCAAATTGCTTAATTGGAAAAGGATTTAGATCCGGAATATGAAAAACTCCTAAAATCCAATAATAAGACAAATAACACAATTAAAAACAGTCAAGAAAATTCATTAGATAATTCATCAATGAAGATTTATGAGTGGTTAATAAGCACAAGAAGAGATGCTCAACACAATTTAGTCATTAGGGAAATACAAATTAAAATGATAATAAAAAAACAACTAACAGCTAAAAGAATAGTTAAAATCCCAAAGACTGGCCATAGCAAACATTGGGGAGGCTGTGGATGCTCTGTTGCTGGGAATATGCAATGATCCCACCACAGGCAAAACAGTTTTGACAGCTTCTTAAAAAATTAAATTTAAACTTAACAAGTGATCTATCAATTCCACTCCTAACTGTCCTCCAAGAGGAGCAAAGAGTTATGTCTCTACAAAGACTTGTAGGAATAGGTCCAGAGGAGCATTGTTCATAATAGCCAAAATGTGGAAACAACCCAACTGTCCATCAACTGGTAAAAGGAGAAAGACAATGTGATGTCTTCACATGTTGGGACACTATTTAACCATCAAAAGGAACAAACTACTGCTACAGGTTGTGACATGGTTGAAAGTGAAAGGTGTCTTACAAAAACCCACGTATTGAATTATTCCATTTGTATGAAATATTCAGAAAAGGCAGCTCTGTATAAACTGACAATCAATGATTTCCTGTGCTGAGGTTGGAGTGGGGAGTGACTGAAAACGAACATGGGAAAAGTTTTTTTCCAGTGACGAAAATACTCTACATCGAAATTATGGTAAGGGTTGCACAACTTGATGAATTTATTAAAAATTGTTGGCTTGTACACTTACCATGGGCATATGCAAATTATACCTCAATAAAGCTGCCAAAACCTTTTCCCAAAGATTTTTAAAAGGAGAGAGTACTGTATACTGTGCTGCTGAGAGATGACAGGGAGACTGAGAGGAAGACAGGTGGGGCTCTACTGCTTGCAAAAATGTTTTACCCTCCCTCTATGCACTTTAATAAATTAACTTGACTTTTCTCTAATTATAAAAATAGCACATATTCACATCAGACAACTAAGAAAGTACAGATAATTTGAACAGAAAGAAAAGAAAATCACACGTAATCCAAAGACAAGCACTATTAACATTTTGGCTAATGGAATGGGGGTTAATATTACATATTTATATGTAAATTTTTACATGTATATATGGTTTGTACCCCTCCTTGATTTTTATCTACATGTTGTAAAAATAACAACAACAAACATATTTCTTTAATTTTTTCATCTTTATTTCATGTTATCCTCCATACTGCAGAACACATATATTGCCATAACACAATGGATCATTGTCACCAATTGCATATATAATTAATATATCATGGTTGGGCTGTGTTTGTAGTGATATACTTTAAAATCGGTTAATATGACCCCTGTGATGTGTATATGTATGAGAACAAACTAATATGGATTCTCATCTTGGGCTTGGTCAGTTAGCATATGACATTCCTAATATGAAGCAACACCTTCAGGTTAGCCAATCAAGACAAGAAATGTTGGGATAAGTTTTGGTTGAAGTAGATTTGATAAGTAATATTGAAAGTGTACAGCTGATGATGACTTTGGTATAAAACAGAAAGGTCCAAAAGTTTATGCTTCTATTAGGGGTCATCCTCCTGCCTCCATTCCTACTCCACGAACAGCCCTAAGAACAAGTGGCATGTGCTTCATTGTATGTCTGGTAGGATGCTGCTGAGGATGCAGTGCTGGTGGGAGTCCTTAAAGGGGTGAAAAAAACAAACTGCCACAGAAAAGTTATCAGACTGTTTGCATATTCTTACTACTGATAGCTGTACATTTGGTGGAACTTGATCTAAGATTTTACTTTACTACAACATCAGCACTTGGTGAGGTTTCAAGAATTAAGACACAGAGTATTATCCCCATTTGCCTTTTACTACTAGAGACTACAAGTACCTACACACAACTTAGCAAATAACTAAATTGGCTTGAATCGGTTTATTTCAGTCCACACAAGCAATCCTGTTTCCCCAATTTGCAACTCAGATAATGTCTCAGATAACTTGGTCCAGAAATACAACTCAATGAAACTCTGACCCAAATTATCAGGAAGTCTGGTTTCACCTTCCCTCACCTATCCACCGAATGTTCTATCTAACAAGGACAAGGACAAAAAAAAAATCCCTAGCATACACTAATTCATGTCTAAAGAGCTAGTCCTGATCATGCTTGCCTCCGTGCTAGAGCAGGGCATTGGATGGTGCCTCCTTTATCTTGGGCAGCTTCACAGCACTGGCCTGGGTGGTCATTAAGGCCGTATGCCTGCTGGTGCCTCTAATGCCAGGTTTGTGAATTTGGCATCAGCTCTGTTAACACCACCCAGCAAGTCACACACATGCCCCAGCCCAGTTGTCTCCCAAGGCCTGCTCACCATTGCTGTCACAGGTAAAGGCACAGTCCAGGGTTTCTGCCCACTGACCTTTGAAATTTAAAGGAATGGGCTTAGGGAGACCCTCCAGGAACTATCAGTCCTGCCTGAGCAAGTCTCTCCCACATGTTGTTGAATGCTCTGAAACAAGGTGACCAAGCACACATATTGGGTGACCATAGGTAGCTCTTGGTGGCTCAGTAGTTGGAGGTAAATGAAGGGCGGCTAACATTCCACAGACTTCCCCACCTGAGTATAATGAAAGAAGGTCTCCAACAAAAATCACATTATATATGTTTATTAGACAAAACTATTTATTAACACAAAGGCAATTCATATCACATACGCAGTAAGCTCTGTGAAGTCCTGCTCCCTGTTGACCTTGTAGGAGAGGCTCACTTGAGGCCAACATGATCCAGAGGCATAATTCAGCTAATGTAATAGCTGGTAATGGGCAACCAGAGTCCTCTGAAATTATGGCTGGTTACAGATCATTTCAGACACTTGCCTTAAAAGGGCACATACTAGAATTGTTGCTATATGTTTAAATATTACTTATTCAATGTTAGGATAATTCTTTAAACTATCTTTGCTTAGTCAAAAGGTAAAAACTTTCAGTTATAAGACAAATAAGTACTGGGGATGTAATGTACATCATGGTGACTATAGTTAACAATATTGTATTGTATATTTGAAAGTTGCTAAGAGAGTCAACCTTATAGTTTCTCATCACAAGAAGAAATGTGTATCTACCTGAGCTGATGGATGTAAAGTAATCATATTATATTAATCATTTTACAATATGTACATATATTATTAAATTATATGTTATATACTTAAATGTATACATGTTAATTATATCTCAACTAGTGGACTGGTGCACAAAATTTGTGCGGGGGGGGAGTTCCCTCAGCCCAGACTGCAACCTCTCCAATCAGGGACCCCATGGGAGATGTCCAACTGCCAGTTTAAGCCCAATCCTATAGGAAGATAAGGCCTAAACTGGCAGTTGGACATCCCTCTTATAATCTGGGACTGCTGGCTCCTAATTGCTCACCTGCCTGATCATCCCTAACTGCCCTCCCCTGCTGGCCTGGTTGCCCCCAATGGCCCTTCCCTGCTGGCCTAATCTCAGCCCCAACTGCCCTCCTCTGCCAGCCTGATCGCCCCTAACTGCCTCTGTCTTGGCCCCCACCACCATGGCTTTGTCCGAAAGGAAATTGGATGTCTGAAAGATGGCCGATCAACCGGGTCTAATTAGCATATTACCCATTTATTAGTATATATAGAGCTGAATATTTTCTTTAAAAAAACCTTATATTCACACAAAATCTATAAAAAAGAATATTTTAGCCAATTCATATTTCTTGAAAATCATTATTTCACCAATGAAAACCTATTTCTAGCATTTGTCATGCTAATTATAATGCCCAACAACATTCATCAGAAGTGAAAATAACTGAAGCACTTGTAACAAATACCCCTAACTGGCAGATGGACTTTCTATTAGAATACTACATCACCACTCATGGGGTGTGAATTCTTGGTTAAAGCATTAGGTAAAATTGAGCATCTGCATACCTGTGGTGAAATACTGTATTTTATGAATCTAACCTATCAATGGTCTTAAGATACTATATCAGGGGTCTTCAAACTATGGCCCTCGGGCCACATGCGGCCCGCAGAGGAGTCTGATCCGGCCCGCCAGGTTTTTTGGGCAGTGAGCGCAGCCGAGGTGTTACAGTAGGAATTAGTAGTTCATATAGTCCGGCCCTTCAGCTCTCTGAGGGACTGTGATCTGGCCCCCACTTTAAAAAGTTTGAGGACCCCTGTAACTATATGATGCACCTATGACAAAAATTTTGTCAATTATAACTTTAAGACGCTGACTGTGAGATACAACTCAGTATCATAAACCTTAAAATATGAGAAAAAAACACACTGTGTATCTTAGAGTTGAGGACATAGTTAAAACTAAATGTTTAACATCATACCAGCAGGCCAACATGCTTCTCATGTCAGGCGGCATCCAGACGTGCTTATATGTCATTTACATGTTAAGACCTTCAAAGATGGAGAGAAGGTCATACTCCCATTTAAATTCTAGTTCTTCAAGAAAATTTCAGTCCCTTGGGCTTGCTTTTTCTATCCTTAAATGTGTTTCTCCCTGAGGCACTCGATTTCATTGGGCTTGTTTTAGTAACCTGGCACTTCTAAAGGTGTGTATGGGTTGAGGGCACCTTGTGTCAGAATCAGTTAGGTTGCTTGTTCAAAAACAGATTCTTGCCCTAGCTAGTTTGGCTCAGTGGATAGAGCATCGGCCTGTGGACTGAAAGGTCCCAGGTTCGATTCTATTCAAGGGGACATGCCCGGCTTGCAGGCCCGATCCCCAGTAGGGGGGCATGCAGGAGGCAACCAATCAATGATACTGTCTCATCAATGATGGTTCTATCTCTCTCCCTCTCCCTTCTCCTCTGAAATCAATAAAAGTATATTAAAACACACACACACACACACACACACACACACACTCCCTGACTATTTGGGGCATACCTAATCAGAATTCCTGGAGGTGGTTCCAAGGTTCTGCATTTTTAACAAGCCTCTCAGGGAATGCCAATGCATAGCAGGTTTAAGGACAACTCCCCTTAAAGGAAAACAGCTACTCCAGTGAAAATTCTCATTTACATAAAGAAGGAAAGAAGAAACATTACAGATTAGTTGCCATATGTACATAATGAAGTGAGTCAGAATCTGATGAGAGATGTTCACTAAACCCATTTATTTCTTCTATTGACAAGTAAAATTACATTCCAAGCAGTGATGAGAGGACATGCTATTGAGTTCTGGCCAGTGAACTGTGGTAGGAAGGACATTGCCCATATCCAGACTTGGCCCTAAATCTCCTGTGAGATCTTCCACTTCTACCCTCTTTGCTCTTCAGCCATCAGAACACTGCAGATCCAGCTGCATTCTTAGAGTAAGGGAGCAATGGTGCAGCCAAGTAGAGAGAGGGTTTTGAGTAGCTTGGGAAGGGAGAAAGGCCAGGAGCTCTACATTGTGAAAAACAAGGTGTGGAGATACTCCCAAAATGAGAAGCCATTGGGGTGTGCTCAGTCTGACCTCTGTCCAGTCTGCCAGTGGATGCATCTGTCCCATTTATGTTCCCTTTGGGAAATGTACTTGCTCAAGAGACTTTCACAGTTAATAAAATCAGGAAAATTATTATCAGAGAGACAACATGTCAGGTATAGAAAGGACAACCATAGACTCCTTCAAAGAGATAAAAATAGTAAAAATTAAGAGAGACTATAACACTTCACTCAAAGTTTTGGGAAAAGCCTCTTGAGAGAATTGTAGAACTGTCTTTAGTAGAGAGAGAGCTGATGCTCACCTCCTAGGCACAGGTTTGACTGGTTAAATACACCTAGTGTCTAGACTGACAGGTATCACATCATTCTGATTGCTTGCTATCAATGACACCATGACACGACAGTTGGTGAATACTTCCCACATCCTTCCTGGATGGAGGAGAGGATAATCATAAAGAAAGCAGATTATCTGGAAGGCCTTTAAGAGTTGGGAGCATTCAGAAGGTGATAGAATGGCTGGAGGAGCCCCCAGGAGTCCCCAGACAACATTGGAGGGCTTTAGAAAGATTTGATTATGGACAGCTATCTTGTTCAGTAATGTGGGTTTCTGAACCTTCTCAACCCCTCCAACCCCATAATGGAAGAATACTATATGCAGGTCAGTGTCACCAAATGCATCATCTAAGAGAATTGAAGTAAGGAGGACCTTTTGGCTTTCAAAATAGTGCAGCCACTACAATCACTGGATGAAGCCAAATGGCTTCATTCTGATTAATCTTTGAAATTCCTAGAAAGCGGCCCATGGTTGAGTGCAAAAGACCAGGAACAAGCACTCTTTGGGGGAAAGTCTTCGTAGTCAAACTCTCTGCCAAGAACTGGCAGCAGTAACTACAAGACAGAAACTATTAGTCTCTTTCTCTCTATTTCCAGATCATTTGCCAGTTTTCTCAACACAGTTGTTGAATAATCTACCCTTTACTTACCATTCTGAAATGCCAACTTCATCATGAAACACATTCTCATACGGTCATGAATCTATTACTGATGTTTCTATTTTGTTTCTCTTTATTCTCTGAGAAGTACAGTTTGAAACATATCTTTAAAATCCAACTAATTACATTATTCAGCTCTTCAACCTTTCTATTTTTGCCTATTGATCTGTCACAAATTTAAAGATGTATAATAACTACCTTACCACCATTCTAATTCTGTCAATTTCTCTGTGAATATCAAATATTTTGCTTTTACATATTTCACTGCAATATTATTCCCCAGATAAAAGTTTGTGCCAGTTATATGTTCACTGTGAATTGTAACTTTTGTCAAAACAAAATGAGGCTTTTAGTTCTCAAATTATAGAGACAAGGTGGCTTGGGTTTCGTTTCTTTTCAAGATCATTTCAAAACGACAGGGAGAAACTAAAATTGCATCCTTGATAAAACCAGAAGACTTCCACAACCCAAACAATATTACTTAGGTGAAAGGGAGCGTGAACGGGCGGCTGCTACTGACTGAGCAATGAAAGTCGAGGGGAGCTGATGAGAAGTTGGGCACATTGCCTGGTAAGCCCTGGAAAGCCTTCAGAATTGGAGCAAGCAAATATCAAAGAAACCAGAGAAGAGATTGGACTAACAACCAGAGGATTCTGAAAGTCTTTGGAAGAAGGAATTAGGTCCATCCTCCCTTCGACCCCCCATCCACCACTACCTTACATAGTTAAGCAATTACCCCCAATATAAAGCAAGAGTCAAATACTTGTTAAAAATTGAACCTGCAAGCCTTTAAACTCAGACATATTAAGCATAGAGTAGGGTTGAGGTGGGATGGAAGACTGAATACATGGGATGTAGCCAAAAGTCTGCATAGTGAATGATGAGAACACATACCAGCCTCAGAAGTTTGTGAGGTAGGCTGGAGAGACTAAGCCCATATGCACACAGCCAAAGAAAAGACCCAGGTATGTGGACATTTGGGTTCCTAAAGAAAAGGTCAGGTGGCTCTTTATACCAAACAAGAAAGTCAATCAGCCGAAACCGGTTTGGCTCAGTGGTGGAGCGTCGGTCTGCAGACTAAAAGGTCCCAGGTTCAATTTCGGTCAAGGGCATGTACGTTGGTTGCGGGCACATCCCTGGTAGGGGGTGTGCAAGAGGCAGCTGGTCGATGTTTCTCTCTCATTGATGTTTCTAGCTCTCTATCTCTCTCTCTTCCTCTCTGTAAAAAATCAATAAAATATATTTAAAAAAAAGAAAGTTAATCACTTCCATCACTGTATCTTTCAATTAATAGTTATTTGGTGCTTCATTCTTCAATATAAATACCCGAGAATCACCAGACCCCTGAAGAAAGCTTTTGATATGAAAGAGAGAAATTAAAACAAATAAAAAGGAAATCAGCAGGAGTGAAAACAATGCAAGGGCTTTAAAAAATATAATTAATAACCTCAGAGATAATGAAATAAGGTGTGTCTGTGAAACAAGTATAGGATGCTTTTTACGGAAGGTTGTGACAATTAGAGAACCAGAAACAGCCTTTGAAAGTTAAAAATGTGATAAGCATAATAAAAAGTTCAATAAAGAGTGTGGAAGACAAAGTTGAAAAGTCTTTAATAAATTAGAATGGAATGATAACTAGACAAGATGAAGGAATTCAACTCCTAATTTTATTACAGTCTGTAGAAACAAAAATCAAGAAAATGTAGAAGACATCACTAAAGAGTAATAAAATTAACCTTCCCACATCTGAAAGATAAGAATTTCCAGATTACTTCTTACTAGATGCCTAGCATAATGCATAATCAGATACACACATCAGTAAAATTTCAGAATACTGGGATAAAGGGAGGATGTAAAGACATCCAAGCTGGGATGGGAAACAGGTCACAAACAAAGGATCAGTAAATAGAATAGCAGCAGTTATAAAACAGTGAGGCAAAGACTTAAAGAAATCTAAGAGAAACCCATTCATTCCAACTTAGAATCCTAAACTGGTACCATTTTCAATTAAGTGATAGAATAGAAAAGCAAAAAGTCCAAAAAAATAATAGTTACTACATATCTTCTCCTTCTGGAAACCATATGAAGGATGTGCCCCCACAAAATTAGGTGGGAATTCAAAAACAAGAAGAGGATGCAGAAAAGTAGGGAAGGGGTTGGAAGAAATTCCCAGGATGGTGACAAAGATAAATCCCAAATTCCCAGGAGGGTGACGAAGATAAATCCCATGTTGACAGACTGGTAGGCAGTCCCAGGACCACTAGTTTAGACGAGAGCCGAAGGATGAGGGCGTGAGTGGTGATGTCTCCTGAAAAAGGCTGACGTGATAGATCACCTAACAGACTTAATGTACCTGGAAGTTACATTGAGAGATACCTTAAAGAACTTTTGGTATTTGTGGGAAAAGTTAGCTACAAGTTCAAGAAAAACAAAACAAAACACACAAGTGAATGGAAACTAATGAGGCAAGCTTTGGCTCCAGGCAAAATGAAAAGAAAAAAAAAAGTACAAAAAAAGGCGTATTCTACTGATTAAGCAGTTAGCACTACATGGTGATAATAAGAACACCATTGACCGACAGTGTTGGTTACTTGGGCTGTTTCTACCCTCCTTTCTTCCTTGTATCAAGACCTCACTTGTGTCCAGGAAGTGAGGTGTCACCTAACAATTCTTTTTTTATTTTTTTAAGATATATTTTATTAATTTTTTACAGAGAGGAAGGGAGAAGGATAGAGAGTTAGAAATGTTGATGAGAGAGAGAGAAACATCTATCAGCTGCCCCCTACACACCCCCAACTGGGGATGTGCTCGCAACCAAGGTACATGCCCTTGACTGGAATCAAACCCGGGATTCTTCAGTCCACAGGCCAACGCTCTATCCACTGAGCCAAACTGGTTTTGGCAACAATTCTTTCAATGCTAGACTGCTAGCAGTTAGAAGTGGCCATGTGACGCAGTGCCTTATCAATGAGGCAGAAACTACAATGAGTGGCCAGAATACTATAATCTCTGAAGGCATAATAACCTGGCCACTCAGTGTAAGAGCCCCTGGGAAAATGCTTTTTTCTTCCTTTTTCCCTGCCTGGACAATGAATGCAATATCAGAAGTGCAGCAGCTACCTTGTGACCATGAGAACAAAAAACACAAGCCAAAACAAACAAACAAACAAACAACAGCACAATGAAGAGCCAGGATTGCTAATGACATTATCAAACTATTACATCAGCTTTTGACTGCTAGAAAGCCACTGCTCAAGGTGTGTTTTTTTGTTGTTGTTACTTTCAGCCAAGCTGATACCTAACTGATACAATATTGGGTGTGGATATACTCTCATATTCAGATATGACTATATCAAAAGAATGAAAGCAGTAGACAAAAAAATAAAAAATAAATCCCAAATCCTTTGTTGGGATTATGAGAAGACAATAGCAAGTGAGATCAGTTTATGTCCCTTATTTTTAACAGAGAACTACATATTAGAAAAAGCTTAAGGGCTGAAAGATGTTGCCGGTAGAATATTTGGTGGCAGTGAGGGGTAAGGAGCTAATATATTTGCTACAACTTTTAGAATTCTTTGATGTTCTGCCCTCTAAATTCCAGTGTGGCAAGGGGAGCCCCCCCCCCCCCCCCGCCCCCAATTATCAAACAAACAATTCTGGGCAACAGCCAGATGGCCTACAACTCTGCTCAGAGAGCATCAGATTCTGCCCCCATCCCACTTCAGACACCAGTTGTAACCTGTACCTGTGACTGATTGGTTGTAAGTCAGAGGTGCGCACACCTGCTCCTTGGGTTTGATTAACTTGCTACAGCAGTTGGCAGAACTTGGAGAGACATTTTACTCACTAGATCACCAGTTTATTATGAAAGGACACAACTCAGGAATCGGCAGATGGAGCAGATGCACAGGGAAAGGGAAAGGGAAAGGGAAAGGGAAAGGGACAGAGCTTCCTCATTGTCTCTGGGCAAAGCACACTCCCAGCACCTCCAGGTGGTCACCAACCCAGCTCTCCAAACCCTGCCTTTGGGGGCTTTGTGGAGGCTTCATTGGATAGGTATGATTGATTGCATCATTGCTCATTGGCCATTGATACCACCTGGAGTCACCTGGGGTGGGGGGTGGGGGGGGAGCCTTCCCCAGAGGCCAGTGTAGTGCAGCTGAACTTCCAACCTTCCAATCACAGGGTTGGCTCTAGTCTAGCCCATTTTTAGGTGCAGTTCAAAAGTCACTCATTAACATAACAAAAGATGTGTTTGCTGCTCTCATCACTTAGGAAATTCCAAGTGTTTCAGGAGCTCTCAGAATTGGGGCCCACAGCCAAATATGTACTTCTTACCACAAACCACTATATCACAAGAACTTGTAAAATACAGACTATGTACATTTAACTTTTAGATTAAAAAATAAAATTAACTGCCCTGACTGGTTTGGCGCAGAGGATAGGGCATCGGCCTGTGGACTGAAGGGTCCCAGGTTTGATTCCAGCCAAGGGCATGTACCTTGGTTGTGGGCACATCCCCAGTGGGGAGTGTGCAGGAGGCAGTTGATCAGTTTTTCTCTCATGGATGTTTCTAACTCTCTATCCCTTTCCCTTCCTCTCTGTAAAAAATCAATAAAATATATTTAAAAATTAAATTAACTATTAAGTAAAACAAAATATGTTTTGTCTTATATAATGTCTTTGACCTTGAATCCTTACTTCTTCTAGTCTTCTATTATTATGATAATCTCCATTTTCCATATTTTTTCCTTTTTAAAATAAATTTGCCATGTCTTTGTGCACTCTTTTCTCTGCATGTTTGAATGATTTACTTTAGATGTGTGAATTATAGAGTGCATACTCAGGTTTGGAGTTCTGACCTCGTCTGTCTATCTTTTAATAGAGAATCTTGATCCGCTTGTTTTTATTCACACAACCCCTGTGTTTGATCTTTCTTCTGCCATCTTTTTCTATGCTTTTCACCTTCTTTATGTTTGCTTTCTGACTTGATAAACAGATTTACCATTCTGACAGACGAATTCCATTTTAGCTTTACTGATTCTTATCTTTAAGCTTTTTCAAAAATTCTTTTCAAAAGGCATTCCTTAAACTGTATTTCCTTAATCACCTGTGTAGTAGGCAGTGGAATGATACCAGGTGCCTGACTGGTGGGGTCAGACCAAGCCTGGGTTCAGCAATCTCTGTACTGGAGTTCTGATTAGGAAAGAATTCAGAGCCAAGACCCAAACTGTAAGAAAACATTTATTTGGCAAGTCAGAGAGTTAGAAGAAGTCATTCCTAGAAGAAATGGGCTTAGGAGACAAATTCAAGAGGTAACAAAAGGGCCCTTGGAGTGAGGAGACTAATAGTAATGTGCCTGGGGAGAAAGACGGAGAGGGGAAGGCAGGGGGTTGCAGTCTAAAGGGAAAACACACTGAGTCTCCATCCCAAGGGTTTTAAGGGGGAGAGTTGAGGGGAAGTCCCAGGGGGAAATGACAGAATATTCAGCAGTTTTCCAGGTGCGTCCTTTGAGAGTTGTGGTCTCCACTGATTGATTGGCTAGCACCAGGATAGGGGGCCCTTATCCAATACAGCTGGTCCTGACATCAGCCATCAGTCAGCCTTCAGCCATGGCTGGTTTTGTTGCTTATCTGGGCCTGGAGCTGAAATACAACTAGGGATGAAAGGTCAAGGGGTCCAAACCCTGTGACCAGCGATATGCTAGGGGAGGAAAGGTCACCCTGGGGGCAAGGTCCCACCCTACAATTGATTGTCTGTCCATTGCTAGGCACCTAGGGCTTTCCACCCTGGCAACCTTCTGTACCTGGCCCATCATCCTGGCTCTGCTCATGTCTAACTGCCTATACCAGCCTGCATAAAGAATGAACGTCCAATATTTAGCTTTAAAAGAATACCTGGAATTTTCCTGTCTTCTTTCTTTTCTGCTTTTCTCCTCTATACCCGCCCCCTCTTTATGAACCACATTTACCTTCTTTTCATAGCTGACTTTTGAGATTCTTGCATTCCATCAACTCATTTATACTTGGACTCATGTAACAAACCTTCTTCCATATACTGTGCTAGATCATAGGTTTGGAGAAAGGAATGCAATCCTTGCCCTCTGGGCTAACAGGAAAGCAGTATGGGCCAGGGCAGGAAGCATAGCAGAGTTATGCTCATGTAATGAAAGAGGACCTAGGAGAGGCACAGAACCTGGACTCCTTTCTCAGGGAAGACTTCCTGGTGGAGGTGACACTTTGGCTGTTTAGTCCGAAGAATAGAGTGCAATGTCCCTAGAGCAGAGGAAATAGCATATGTAAAGACAAGGAAGTAGGATATGCCTTGGGATTTAGTAACTGAATAGCTCAGTGTTGCACACACACCTGGTGGCTGGTGTGAAAGGAAGTTGTCAGAGGCAACAGAGGCCATCTCACTGGCTCACAGGTGGCCTTGAGTGTCACTCTCAAGAAGGCGCTCTTTTGCTGAAACCAGTTTGGCTCAATGGATAGAGCATCGGCCTGCGGACTGAAAGGTCCCGGCTTTGATTCTGGTCAAGGGCAGGTACCTTGGTTGTGGGCACATCCCCAGTAGGGGGTGTGCAAGAGGCAGCTGATTGATGTTTCTCTCTCATCGATGTTTCTAACTCTCTCTCTCTCTCTCTCTCTCTCTCTCTCTTCTTCTCTGTAAAAAATCAATAAAATATATATATTTTTTTTTTTTTTAAAAAAAGAAGGTTCTCTTTTAAAGCTAAAAACTAGATGATTAATGTTACACAAGAGAACGCGTTCATCCGTTGGCGCTATGAGAGCCAAACACGAAACACACAGACCTGCAGTGGAGAAAGACAGAGCTTTTCCCATAGACACATGGAGCTGGAGAGGACTCTCCTTCCCATTATACAGATGGGCACACTGAGATTCAAGGAGGCAGAGTGACTTTCTGAAGATCGCACTGCCAGTGACAGATCCGGGCTTGAGTCCGTGTCTCCTGACAGCCAGGTCGGTGTTCTTTCCTGGCCCACATGTCTCCCTTGTCTATTCTCCTTTAACCCCCATTCATAGAGATGGTAGTTAATAACAAAAATATGGAGGGTGGGATTGTACGGCCTTATTAAAGGGTAGGAGGTGAGAAGGAAATACTAGGATAATTCAGAACAAGGAAGAAAGTGGAGGAAGATGAATTTTAAAAAGGAAAAGGGACTTGGTGGCTGTAGAAATGTGCCAGTCACCTTTCTTATTCCCTGGAGCTCAGCACCCTGCCCAAATACGACAATCGTCTGCACACTGATGCCCTCTAGTGGTCAGTAGAAAGAGATCCTTTTCCTAAAACTTGACCATGGAAACTTGAAGCTTGAGTCCCAATGAGGAAAATAAATCTACCCCTCCATCCCTCTCTTCGGTCCAAAGATTTGTCTAAGTGAACTCCCCCTCTCCCTTCCCCTTAACTTCTTTTTATTTAATTCTCCAAAGACATTTAAAAACATAAGAGAAGGACAGTAGTACCTCCCTTGCAGAGCCTACATATCTACACGTGAGGATGGGGAATGAAAGCCATAGAGATGTACACACAACACACCCAGGTGCACACACACAAGTACACACACCTGGGCTGGATGAAGGCCTTTGGGCACTAAAGGTCACACAATTTGGGAAGTTCCCTTTGATAAAATTCTAAATAAATAAATAAATAAAAGCACAAATACAAGATGAAGTGCAGAGCCTTGGAAGAGTCCCTCCGTCCGTCAGCTTCTTGGTGACTGGTCCCCGCGCACACCCCATCTGCCCGAGCACACAGAGTGTGGTGAAGGGGAAGCAGAGCCACCTCCACTTCTTACTGTCGCTTCTGGAGTCCTCGGCACTCTGGGCATGGTCCACTCAGGGGCGTCACCTTGGAGAGCTGGACCGTGATCTTCTGATGTCACCATTTTTTACACTGTGTCTGGAATTCTCCCTTGAAAATGCTCTCAGGTCCTGTGATATAGATTCTTTTTTCTGTGTAGATTCTTCTTTCTTACTTTCTTTTTTTTCTTTCTTTTTTTTAATAGACAAATTCACAGAGCCATTCCCAATAAGTACTAAGTTAGATAGTCAAGACAGATGATGCTGCATTTGGTCAAGAGTAAAGAGTAATTTTTAAAAGCTATCAAACTCTTTTGCCCCTTCATTGCTTCTCTATTATCCTTTGATTTAAAAGAACGATAAAAGTACAAATACAAATTTAAGTGCAGAGCCTTGGAAGAATCCCCTTTGTCAGCTTTGTGATGAATAATTCTTCACATGCCTATCTGCCCAGGTTTTGCAGCTGCCGAAGGACAGCCGACCCAGAGCCCAGCTCTAGAATCCATCCACTTGTTCCCAAGGCCAAGGCCAAGCCTTCCAGCTCATAGCTGCCTGCCATGGGGACAGGAAGGAACTCCTCTGGGGGTGACACTGGCTCAAAGATGTCCCCAGACTTGGCTGACTTTCTTTAGACCACATGGCAGCCCAGATGTTCCCACCTGGGAATTCTGGGCCCATTTCTTTGTCTTTCACTCAAGGTCAAACCTGCATGGCTTCTGAAGGCTCTTCCAGCTCGCCAACCCCCCCTGTTTCTTCCCTGGAGGCATTTTCCTAAAAGCCCATCCTAGCTTCTGCTCCTCAGAGGCCAGCCCAGCCTTCCATAGCACCCACTGGGAGGTACAGCATCATCCTTGCGTTCTCCAATATCTATGCCACGGCCATAAAGACTCTGCCTCAGGTGTGCTCTCTGACTACTGACAGTGTTTTAGCTTCCTCCCTCCCTCTACCCTGTGTCCCCTATACCTGGGAAAACTGGTAAGAAAACCTGGGTGCCCTTCCTTGTCATGAGCAGAAGACTCGGGTCTCATTAGCTTCTGCCTCTCGTGGGACCGCTCCCAGCCTCACTCCCAACCTTCGTGAACATGCAGAGCGGGTGCCTCTCCTCCGTCCCTCATGTCACTGGGCCCTCCCCTCCCCGGGACCTTGATTATAAGTGGCACACAGTTTCATACCCTCTGGTGAACATGTGGCATCATCAGTTTTAACATCCAAACCACATTTTTGGGGGGAACATCTTTCTTTGAGGGGTGGCCCCACAATGACTACATGCTGTCATTGCCGAGGTTGGCATTGGCTCTTTGGGGGGATGACCAGGAGTAGGTTTTCGAGGCCCCTCACTCCTACAGGAGAGGGTTATAGCTCCGTGGCCAGCCCCTCCTTCAGGACATGGAGAAGGGTGCCCCTTAGTAATGCTAGTGCTGCCCACCCACTCTTCCCACAGGACTGTGACCCAAAAGGAAGGCTGAGCGGGGGCGGAGGGGGCGTGCTGAAGGATGTCATGCTTCCAGAAAGCAGTTCTTGCCTTTCTTTCCGAAGCCGAGGAGGGGTTTCCCCAGAGGCTCCCACTCCTCACTCATCAGGAGACTCGAACGTAAGTGGAAGGTGTCTGACCATCCTCTCCCCGCACTGGCTGGGAATAGAGGATCATCCTGTGAGAGAGTGGGCAAGCGAATGGACTGGTCAGGTGCACATGGCTAGGCCATGTCAGAGGTGACAGGAGAGCAGGTATAGCTGGGGTAGAGCACGCCAGTGCGAGAGCCAGTACTTGTCACCATTTCGTGGGACAAAGATGTGTGTCTTCTGAGCAGGCATGAGGGTAGGGAGTTCCAGACAGCGTGGTGCGGGGACCTTTCAAAAAACTGCAATGGGCAGGCAGCCTGGAGGGGATCCTGGGAAAAGAGGGGGACATGGGAACTGAGAGACAGATTGGCGAGATGTTTGCGAGCAGGGCCCCTAAGAGGCTCTCTCTATAACCACAGACACCCTGGGTGAAATGGCCAGCATCCTTCTGGAAGCATGGCACACAGAGAACCAATGGCCACCGGCGACTTTGTTAGAAAAATACAGCAGCCAAGAAAAGGAGCAGCTCACCCTGGGCAGCCATCAAGAGACATGTCATCCTGCAACCCCTGGGCGCCAGCGTGCTGTGGCACACGCCCCTTCTATGGCCCTAGCCGCTAGCCCACACTTAGTCCTGCAGCAGGGGAAGCAGTGGGGGAAGTGGGAGGCAGACTTTGAAAAGACAACGGAATTAGCAACTTAAAATAAACAACACTGCCTCTAAGAGAGATCAAGAAAGACTGAGCTACTAACCCAAAGTGACCCAAGAGTTACAGAATTCAAGTGCCATGTCCTGGGGAATCCACTGTCACGGGGGCTGGGGGTGGGGTGTATGTGACTATAAACCCAGTAACAGCAGGGCCTGGGAAACAAAACGACTTCCTGTTTCAGTTCCAGGGAGCTGTTTCCTCCTCTAAAGCGGCGACATCAATGCTCTGAATACAGAACACCTCCAAGGAAATAGCTAGACGGCACATGATCTGATGCCTGCTGTCAAACACACTTCACGGCTTCACATGTTTAGACAGTGCTCATGTAAGCGATAGGCCATGTCCACTGTTTCTACCTCTGCCACGTGCTTGCATTGTTCTTTCCACCTGCAACATCAGCCCCTCAGCCCAGCTCGTACCTCTCAATCCCAACTGGCAATTCAAACCCCTCCCCCACTCCGCCAGCAGAGAGACAAAGCTATCCTTTCCTCTTCCTTCAGAGTCTGGGCAAGAGAAGGGCCTGTGGCTACCAATTTAATCTAAACTCATTCAAGAAGTAATTACAAACTCCTGTCGGGTGTTGCGTGGTTCTTAAGAGGCACAGAGCTGGAAACTGGGCCCATTTCTTATTTCCAACAGGCCCTCAGGGGTCACAGTTTGAACGGAGGGGGCACCTACACTGCTCAAAGGTATATTATATAAGGTGCTAATTGCATATAGAGGAGGCTTTGAAATCTACAGGGGCATTTAAAGGTATTTCTCTTATAGGTTTAAGCTGCAATATTCCTGACAATGAATACTCATCATTGGTAGATGAGGACTGCCTTCACTGTGTGGTATGGAGACACCTTGGGGGCTGCACTAGGAGCGTCTACTTCTGCCCTGGACAGCTCGGTGTAAGGCAGGTGAGTAAGAAACCAGGAAAATTCCCTGGCAAGTGGAATAAGGAAACTAAAAAAAATGGTCCAACAAATGGCTAAAGGCTGAGGAATTAACAGCCAGCTGATAAATCACATGACTCTCTCCCCCTAACCAAACACACCTAAGAGCAGGGGGTTTAAACCTATCCTCTAGCCCAGTGGTAGGCAAACTCATTAGTCAACAGAGCCAAATTTCAACAGTACAACCACTGAGGTATGTGAAAACACCCTGACAGACCCACTCTCTCTAGCTTGTGTAGGCCAGTGGACCCTCCGACAGTAGGTAGGAGGGAGGTTGGGTATTTAGTCTCCTGGTTCTTTCCCTGAGGGCATCGCCTCAAGGTGGCTACATCTCTCAACTGACAGTCACTCCTCTTGAGTTCGCTGACACTAGGAGACTCCTCCACCCCCCAGGTCCCAGCACCCACTTCCTGCCTCAGTTCAGGGGTTTAGGAGGCTGGAGCACGCCTCTGCTGCTGTGAGCCCAGAAACTCACTACTTCCCCGACTCATGCCTTTCTCAGCTTAGCCTGCTCTGCGCAGACCAAATGTTTCCCATTGGGGCCCTGCCTGATGCACGCCCTTACTACACCAAGATATGTTGGAATTACGCTTATATCTGAACAATAGCTAAAATAATCTTGCATATTGTGGGTGCCCGATAAACATTTATTCAATAATTTTATGCCTACTTCTCTACCTCCAGAACACAGTTTCTTGACCTCAGCACTACTGATGCTTTGGAACAGATAGTTCTTTTTTTTTTTTTTTTTTTTTTTAATCTTTATTGTTGAAAGTATTTTTCCCTCATTGACCCCTTCTAGCCCACCCCACGCCTTCACCAGTCCTATTGTCTGTTGGGACAGATAATTCTTTGTCCCGTTTACTACAGGATGTTCGGCTGCACCTCTGGGCTCTTATCTAGATGCCAGGAGCACCCTGACCCCACCAATGTCTGCCAGTTGGCATTGCCAAAGGCCCCTAAAAGCAAAGCCACTCCCAGCTGAGATTCACTGGCCTAGATGGCTGTCTGCTGCTCTTGTCATTTCAGCGTCCATGTTACAAATAACAACAGCATGACTTCATAATGAATATACATCATATACATGTACATATGTACACACTCGTATGTGAGTGTGGCAATCTACAAACACTCAAAGTCACATAGCATGACCTTATCAATATATATGAACATATAGAAATGTATTTGAAAGAATTTTTCAAAGTTAAGAAATCAAAGACAACTTTTTTATTTTTAAGATCTTTATTATTAAGTGAAAACTATCACCCACAAATCTGAGATCACATTAAATGAGTTTTCTTTGACCTTTACAGAAATTCACAGGCTTAGATCTTCAAAAGATCACAGGCATAAGTATATGTAGAAATGCCGAGCAGAGTACATGAAACAGAAAATGATCAGAAGAAACAAGGGTTTCCAAGTACAATGGTGAGCACACATGTGTCTAATGATTACCTCCACTCCCTTCCTCCCCCCACCCCCAACTCCCACCCAACGAGTCATTGAGATGGCCAACAGTGTGCAAGCACAAAGAAGTGCATTACACTGAGTGGCCAGATTATTATGATCTCTGAACGCATAATAATCTGGCCACTCAGTGTATATCCTATATAATAAAAGGCTAATATGCAAGTTGTCCCCTGCACCAGGATTTCAACCAGCAGGCAGGCCTGCCAACTGCCCATGTCTCCTCCCCATGGCCAGGCTGGCTAGACTCTACCCATGCACGAATTCATGCACCGGGCCCTCTAATACACACACACACACACACACACACACACACACACACACACGTACTGAGTGGTCAGATTATTATGTGTTCAGAGATCAAAATAATCTGGCTACTCAGTGTATGTTGTCTTTGATTTGGCTGCCTGGAATAGATGTGTCTTAGGGACCTCAACAGTCTAAATGCCACTTGGTTTGGTCTTGGGGTGTTCTCTCAGGTTTCATTTGCCTTTTTCCTTCCTTTGTATCTATTTGCTTCCCCTCCAGTTCCTTCTCTCTCTGCACCCATTAGTACTGTGTCAGGACACCATGTAGCAGAAGTCCCGGGGACACCTTTCATTTCTTTTGGAGCTTTCCTATGCCTGAACACTTTTATTAACGAATCAGTACGGCAACCCCCAACCCCCTGCCAGAAGGACTGAAGGTATTGTGGCATTACTTGAAGAAGTATTTCCAAGTCTTGGGTGGGTCAGAGGTGATAGAGAAAACTTTCCCAGGGTTTTGGTGCCTGGAACTGAGGCCCAATCACTGGCAAATCTGCCTCAAGACTCAAACAAGCAGCTTAAAATGGAGTCACCAATTCAAACAGGGGTCGGTGTAGAGGAAGCAGCCACCTAGACTATCCCTGAGAGCAGCCATGATGTGAGCCAAGACAAGAAAGGTAAGAAATCAACAAGAAGCAGGGGTAAGTCCCGAGCCTGGAGGAGCTTCAGAGGCAAGTACAAGAATCTGTGGGGCTTTTTACTAGTATGTGGTTCCCAAAGCAGCCGACAAGAATGCATTAGATTTAAAGGGACAAGAATGTAAAATAACTGCACTAATAACAAGCATCTTGACTGTGTTTACACCAGTCACAAGCACCAAAGTGAGACTTTGATGAAACCCAGGCAGGTGTGGACATCCACTTGCCAGAGGAAGGCAATGGCACCCGCTTTCTAAACCTGGCAGAGGTCTCCCTGTTCCCTGTTTCTCACCCATAATGGTTCCTGGAAATTTAACCTAAAACCTGCTCCACCAGCCTTTCCAGAGATTCCCTACCTTATTAATGCCCTTTAAAAATCCTTCCTGCCTAACGTGGCCAGAGAAGATGGTGTGTTCTACAACTACAAGTTCAGTAAGCCCTGGCTTTTAATTCCAGCCGTGTGTGTGTGTGTGTGTGTGTGTGTGTGTGTGTGTGTGTGTATGTGTGTGTGTGTCCTGAAATAGCACACTGTCCACTACTCTAAATTTGGATAAGACCCTTGGTTTGGGTTCTCAGCCTCTGGCCAGCCCTGATTTAGAAACAGAAATGGCTAATTCTATTATCTTTTATTGGAGAAAGGATACAGTGAGAGGTGAAAAAGCCTTGTAATAATGTGGACATTTCTCATTTCAATGCACAATCCATATTGTACAGTCTGTGGTAATAGAGTATTGGGTAATACAGATTGAGTGAAAAAATATTGATTTCTATTAACCTACATTGTGTATAACTGATTTTTTGTTACCACTTATTGCCTTAGGACAAGAAGTTACATATATAATATATGTACATTTTATATATACACACACATAAACTCGTTTGTTATAATAAGATAGTTGAGTATTTATGACACTTCCTGATAACAAAAATTTCTTTACAGAAGTTTCATCTCAACAGTAAGTCTCCAGAAACTGACTTGCAAAGGAAGGACTCAGTAGGAGGTTCCTGGCCATGAGGTGGGTAAAGACAGAGCTCAGGAAGTGATGCTTAGAGCCTGTGGTCATTTTCACTTGTGGCTACTTTCTGATTCTTGCTGTGTGTTGAGAAGAGTTAAAGGGCTAAAGAGGGAAATCTAGGGTCCATTGTCTGGCCAGAGTGGTTCAGTGGTTGAGTGTCAACCTGTGGGACCAGGAGATCACAGTTTGATTCCTGGTCTGGGCACATGCCCAGGTTTCAGCCTCCATCCCCAGTAAGAGCATGTGGGAGGCACTGGATCAATGATTCTCTCTCATCATTGATGTTTCTGTCTCTCCCTCTCTCTTCCTCTCTGAAATCAAGAAAAAAAATATTTTTAAATAAAAATAAATAGTCTAGGGTTCACTAAACTGGGCTCTTCTGACTCTCTCACTTGGGCTGAGATTTCAAAGTACTGTACCCCAGAAACCAGAGTGAACTAGGGTGGACCAGCCCTTCCCAAGAATGAAGTACATCTTTAAGTCACTGTATCTCTGATAACCCCCATCTAACAAGTCCCTGGCAGATGTAAATGTAAATAATTTCCACAAAGAATATGCTCAATAAAATACCTACTGCACAATAAAAACAACACAAGAGAAAAGCCAACATGAGCAAAACACAACAGAAATAACAAAGAGTAATAGATTTATGTGGCTCTAGATTTTTTAGTTATCAGGTGCAGATTTTAAAATAAACCTGCTTATTATGTTGATGACAGTAAAAGACACAACTGACAAAGAATTTGACAAGGAATCAAACACTATGAAACAAAACAAAAAGTAATAATTCTAGAATACAGATAAAAATTGACATTAAGGATCCAAGAGTTAGATTCACATTAGATTAGGCACAGTGAAATGGAATGAGTGAGATGAAACATAGACCAGAAGACAATATCCAGCATGACTCGTGGAGAACAAGAGGATAGAAAATACAAAGTAGGGGTTAAGATAAAGTGAGGAGAGGAGAGGGGCTGGAGAAGAAAATTGGGAGTGACAGCGACATTGAACGAGAAAGTGGCAGTGATGGCTAACGTCGGAAGGCTGACTACTAAGTAGGTGAGGACAGGGAGCAGCTGGCTTATAAATGTTTGCAGGATATACATTGGGGCGACCCCTTTGGAAAACTGTTCGGCATTGTCCACGGACGCTAAAGATTTGCGTAGTACAATGCCATTTCTTCTAGGTATTTCCCAGAACTGTGCATGCATGTGCCTTAGGAATCAGGGGCCGCACTATTTGTAACCGCCCCGAAAGGGAAACAAGCCAACCTGCATCAACAGGACAATGAGGAAATAACCCATGAGCTCAGAGTCATCCATGGAAATACCCTCAGCAACGCAACGAAACCAAAGGGAGCCCAGCACCGGACCCTCACGCTGAAAACACAGGTAAAGCTACGGAAAAGTGCAGTTAGCAAAAGAAGGCAGGCATGACAGTGAGAAATGCATACGTTACGTACTGTGGGGAGCTTGATAAATGGCTAAGACTAAAATGCGGCTTTTAGATATGCAGGTGTGATATTTCTCCCTCCCTCTCTCTCTCTCTCTCTCTCTCTCTCTCTCTCTCTCTCTCTCTCTCTCTCTCACACACACACACACACACACACAAACACACACACACAGAAGTGTTACTACCCATGTTTCCCCGAAAATAAGACATCCTCCGAAAATAAGACCTAGCGCATGGAAAGATAAGACATCCCCTGAAAATAAGAT
This sequence comes from Pipistrellus hanaki, assembly GCF_964339955.1. Taxonomy (NCBI): domain Eukaryota; kingdom Metazoa; phylum Chordata; class Mammalia; order Chiroptera; family Vespertilionidae; genus Pipistrellus; species Pipistrellus hanaki. The sequence continues at coordinate 41,102,142 of NC_140518.1, forward strand.
CTAGCGCAACTTTGGGAGAAAAAATTAATATAAGACACTGTCTTATTTTCAGAGAAACGGTAGTAAAAACCAGGAGAATGACTGACTCCCTTTGGAGGGAGGGGCAGGTGATTGGCTTAGACATAAGGTGGCTGCGAGGGGCTAATGATATTCTAGTTACTGACCTGGGGTTGGGTTTGTGGGTGTTTGGTATCTGCTTAGTGATACATTTTTTAACTGTTCATCTTTTCCACCTTCCTTCTTTCCTTCCTTCCTTCCTTCCTTCCTTCCTTCCTTCCTTCCTTCCTTTCTTCCTTTCTTTCTTCCTTCCTTCCTTCTTTCCTTTCTTCTTTTTCCTTCTCACACAAGGGCAGGTTTTTAGAGAAAGAGAGGGAGAGAAACATTAATGTAAGAGAGAAACATCAACTGGCTGCTTCCTGCACATACCCCTACCAGGGATCAAACCCACAACCTGAGCATGTGCCCTGGCTGTGAATCAAACCCATGGCCTTTGGTGCACAACCAACTGAGCCACACTGGCCAAGGCCACCTTTTCTTTTTGCACAGTTTTTCCTGTGTGCTATATTTCACAATAATAATAATAATAATAATAATAATAAAAAGATTTGTAGAAATATACGTTGCAATACAAACAATAAAGTGGTTAGGGGCTAGAGAGTTTAATACTGGCAAAAAAATATGTTTCTTATGGCAGTTTTAATAATAAAAGTATTTCCATAGTTATAAATCTATTTTTTACTGCAAGCTGAAAAGAATACATTGGTGAATAAAAATGGACCAAAACTTATGAAATGCCTCTGTGTTTGTTCTTCGGTCCACACACTGGGTTCTCTCATGAGCACCACTGTTTCTGCCTCTGGTCTTCGCAATTCTGCCTGAGGTGCAGATCACTCCCCTTTCCGAGGGGCTGAGGAGCAGTGGGCTGCACTCTCCAGATGAGTCCACCCCCTGTAGCAGCTGGGAGCTGCTCCCACAGGCTTATGGCCTAGAAGGGAAGCCCTGAAAGCACAGTGTGTGGGATGCTGGAGGGACACATGCTGTCAGGGAGAAGGGGGTCCCAGGAAGCTCCCAACTGGACGGGGGTTTTATCAGTCCAGCTCCTGACACAGGGTTGCCCAGGATACGGGGCACAGTACACTCAACATATACTTGTGAAAGGAAAGCATGGAGGGAGAGAGGAAGGGTGGAAGGAAAGGCAGGAGGGAGAAAAAGAAGAGAAAGAAGTGCCTGGTTTTGCACAAAATTCCCATAAAGGCTCCCAGGGTGGAGGGGAAAACCCTGTTATTCTATACATACATAGAATAACCCTGTATATATGTTCACAGTACATTCATACATCATTTTGGAGTATCTGTCCTGAAACGTCCCTTTTCCACTTAAATGATGTCATCAGTGTCTTCCTATGTTAACAAACAGGGATACATATCATCCTTGGAAGCCTTGCATCCCAGTTCTGCCCTCATTAGTGGCTGACCTGTCCTTGGTTGGTGTCTGTTGGTCTCTCCCGGGAGGAGATGGCCAGCACCTCTGCTTTCCAAGGCTCTTCCCAATCCCCACTCTTTACTGGCTTTCTTTGATCATCTCCTGCTCACTCTCCAGCTGCTCTGGAGGGGAACATGGTGCTGTTTTTCACAGCAGCCACTCCTGTAACACCCCACTCTTTCTGCTTGCTGACACTTTGTTTCCTGATCTGTCTGCCAGTTTTCACAGGATCCCAAATTGTACTTTTCCTGTTTGGAAAGCATTGTCATTCTAGAATATAGACATAGTGCAGACCAGAAACCAAAGACATTTGGGAAAACAGATTGAGGACACAGGGGTCAGGGTGTTGGTGATTTGACTAAGTCCCAGCGCCAGTGACAAGTGTGCCTGAGGCCAGTTCCCAGCCAAGGGCTCTATCTACAGCCAACAACCCATGGCAACTTGACTCCTAAGTACTAAAGTTGGAAGAAACCAAGATTTTCTTCAGTAGGTAAGTGGATAATTAAGCTGTGGTACATTCGCACAGAGAAATATTATTTAGTACCACAAAGAAATGAGCTGTTGATCCATAAAAAGACATGGAGGAAACTTAATACACATTACTAGGTCACAGAAACCAAACTATAAAGGATGTATATGCTAGGATTCCAGCTATATGACACTGTGGAAAGGCAGAACTATGAAGATAGTAAGACTGCCAGTGGTTGCCATGGTAGGGCAGGTGGGAATGGGTAGGTGCAGCACAGAAGAATTTTAGAGCAGTGAAACTACTTCGTAACTATATATATATATATAGTCATCTCCCTGAGCTGCTAGCCCTGCCCGCTGCTGCCACCCCTCCCAGTTTCCCATTTGCCATCTGGTGATCAGAGTCTGCCAGCCAGAGGGAGGAACCCAGAAGCAGTCAGTGCACCTCATAGTGACTGGTTGAGCAGTCGATCCACCATTCAGTCAATTTGCATATTACATATATAGTATGTTTCTTCTAATTAATTTCCTTTCAATGTGCATGAATCTGTATACCAACTGCTAGTGATACTATATTGGTGGATATATGTCTATATACAAACTCGTAGAATTTTCAACCTCAGGAGTGAACCCTAATGTGAACTGTGGACTTTGGGTGATAATAACATGTCAATGTAAATTCATTAGGGTGACAAATGCACCATTATGGTTTCCATGTTGATAGTGCGGGGAGGCTATGCATATGTGTGTGGGGGAAGAGGAAAACAGGGTATATGGAGACTCTCTGTGTCTTCCTCTCACAACCTAAAGCTGCTCCAAAAAATAAAGTCTATTAAAATAACAACAATAGAAAACATTCTTTCCCATCATGACCCAATGTTGGCTCTGGAAAAAAGAGTCTTGAAACTCATGTTTCTTTCCTGAACTTTTTCTTTTTTAATATATTTTATTGATTCTTTACAGAGAGGAAGGGAGAGGGATAGAGAGTTGGAAACATCGATGAGAGAGAAACATACAGCAGCTGCCTCCTGCACTCCTCCTACTGGGGATGTGCCCGTAACCAATGTACATGCCCTTGACCGGAATCTAACCTGGGACCTTTGAGTCTGCAGGCTGATGCTCTATCCACTAAGCCAAACCTTCTAAGGCCTGAACTTTTTCTGTATCCAGGAAGCAGAATCATTTTCAGGCAAGAACAGGATGGCAACTTCATGTCCACAGCACATGACAGCTTTCAAAAGGCTTTTGTTCCCTCAGTAGAATTGGGGTGCCAACAAATACCTTAGGTCCCTCTTTCCAAGTCACTGAGTCTCAGTGAATAAAGCAACTCCATGAGGGGCTTCCCCAAATCCTTGATTTGGGTCTAAAAGCTGCCGTGGCCTCCAACTATTTCCTTCTGCATCAAATGCTTTGAAAGACTTCCATGGGGAAAAGGCCAGCTTCACAGCACCCACATTGCCTTGTCCAAGTCCAGAAAAAGAAACCAACTCTGTTGGGCACCTACCATGTGTCAAGCTCTGTACTAGGCTCTTGACATGCTTTATGTTATTGAATTTTTTTTATAACAAACTTACAACAGCAATATTATTCCATTTGATGGCCTAAGAAACAGTTGCAGAGAGGTTACTAAATACCAAAGGCAGGTAGTAAGTTGGAGAGCTGGAAAGTAATCTGAGCCTCTCTGAACACGTTACATCCAAGAGTCTTTATCTTCAAGGGAATGAAGCAAATGATGCTGCAATCAGTGGTTTAAGGAAGAGTGTAGGGAAAAACCAAACCCCATCCTTTAGTTTAGAGCACATGTGTCAAACACACGGCCCGTGGGCCAAATCCAGCCCGCCAGGCCTTGCAATGTGGCCCGCACCGCGCTGTCATCACTGCACTCCGCTGTCAGTTTATGACATTGTCAGTTTATGACTGTTCAGTAAACCATTCGGCCCACGATTTAGGCTGGATTTTAGATTTTGGCCCCTTCTCTGATTGAGTTCGACACCCCTAGTTTAGAGGACTACCCATTTCTGGTTAGTAGACCTTGAGTCCACACCCTACAGCCAGCACTACGCCTTCCTCTCTATCCACACAGAGGCTGTTCTTTGCTGACTGCTGCCTCCTTCAAGGTCACTGACACTCTGTGATGGTTCAGGAGTGCCTGTACTCTGCCCTCTTGTGAGTTTTGATCCCCTTGGGTAATTAGACTTGTAAGCTACAGAACCAATTCACACCAATGCAGTCTCATGGATAATCACAGGTTGAGATTCCTGGGGACAGAAGCAAGGAATTCTAAGATTCCTCCAGAACTCGAGACTCCTTGACATTCTGCCCCATCCCATCCTCAGGGTTGCTCTCTGAGGAAAATGAGAGATCCTCTCAGCCTACACTGGCCAGTCATTAATTCGAAGCAAGTCACTTATCTCTTTGGTCTGGTCTGCAGCTGGGTACCCCTAAGGGAGTATTCACATGAAGGTGCTGTCACTGAATTGCAGTGGCTGTGCCATGAGATGCTAGGCCTGGGAGTGAATCTATGTGAATAGATTAGGATCAATTGACATAAAAGGAAAATAGCTATCTTGGCTGTTGGATAGGCAGCTGCCCACTCTTCAGTTTTTCTGGGGAAAAAAAATGGTGCTGGGTCAGCATTGCTGGGCAGAGGTGTGACTGCTGCTGCTAGAACACAGATTGTCCATTCTGGTCACATTCCTCTCACCCTCCCCTCAAATACTGCACCAAACAGACTCACCCACAAATACCGTCCGCCCTTGAGTCCCAAAGCCCCTCGCTTTCTCCTACACCTCTCAGGACAAAGGCCCTGCTAAGACACTAACACCTCTTTCTCTAAGTCAAGGAGTGGACTGCTGGCCTACGTTGTGCCACTGGCAGACTAATACACATCAGCCATGTTTTAGTTGTGCCATCCGAGCACAACCATTCAACACAAAGCCCCAAGGGTAGAAACCCCAGCTCACAAACAAACTCCTTCCACATCTGAAGTCTGTGACAAGGTTGTTTTCCTGGCTAGGAATTCCCATCCCCTTCCCAACTGCTATTGCTTTAAAAGTTATTTTAACAAAAAAAGAATTTAAAAGAAAATGGAAATGAAAAAGAGAATTCACCCAGAATCACACCACAGAACACAACCTGTGCTTGTCTCTCTTCCCTTCCTTCCATTCCACATTCACAAGTATAGAGTTTGCATACAAATAATCATGGTGGAGGTGGTTTTAGTCTGCATTGTGACTAGTAGGCCATTTTTCAAGTGTTTACGCAGTTTTTCTGATTATAGTTTTAATAACCATAGACTGTGCCATGCAGCAGGTGCTCTATGATGTACTTGACATCTATTTCATGAATCGGAGCTGCTCTTCGATGAGCATTTCCAGCTCCTCATCTTTGAGAGCCTCGTGTGGATACCTGAGGTCTCAGACAGGTTCCCTCCCCTGTACCAAGGAGCATTTCCTCTGTCTGTCAGCTCCTCACATGGGTCCCTTACATTTTTTAACACCTTTATCTGTTGTCCCAAGTCTGATAGCTCCTTTTCAAAACAAAACTTAAGTTTTTTTTCACCTCTGTATCACCCACACCTAGCTGAGTACCTGACATTTTCTGTGGCTCAATAGAAACGCAGAAGTAACACTAGTGAACATCATGCCAGGGGTGTGAATGATGTCCAGTAAAAGCGTCAGAAACAAACCAACTCTGGGTAAGTTTAGCAGAAAAGGAGCTTAGTGAAATTAAGCATACATCTAACTCATGACCCAACAATTTCATTCCAAGCTATATGCCAAAAGGAAATATGAACATGTGTCCAAAAAAACAAACAAACAAAAGAAAACAACACAAAAAACCTACAAATAATCGCTTATATAAGAATGTTCATATCAGTTTTATTTGGAATAATCAAAAACTGAAAGACAGACCTTGTATCCATTAGCAGGAGACTGGATAACAGCTTTGCAATATGTTCATACAATAGAATATTACTCAGCCAGAGAAAGGAGCAAGGTGCAGATACACAAAATAATTTGGGTGGATCCCAAAGACATTGTGCTGAGTGAAGGAAGCCAGACATAGAAGAGTTCCAAGAACAGGCAAAACTAACCTCAGATGATAGATATGTTGACAACATGTGCACTGATAAACAGGGGAATCTCTGGATGGCAGGAAGCTGCCAGCTAGACCCTGTTAGCTGGATTATGCTAATGTTCCTTCCTTTCTAGGGAAATGTGCCAACATATCGATTGGAAAACCCCTGCTGGCTGCAGGGGGAATCCCAGTAAGAAAATCTCATGGAAGGAAAACCACAATTCTAGGTCTCTCAGTGCTGGCAAAGACCCTAGGCACTGCGAAGCTGAAGTGGGAGTGAAATGCAACTTAAGAAGGCAGCCAGCAGCTGGTAGTGCCCTGTGGTCTCTACAATCCCTATGGAATTCTGTCCTGTGTATCCTTGTGGGACATGGCAATATGGGGATAATGGGCATGTGGAATAGAGTAGGATGTATCGATATGTCAATGTGTTGAGGTACCCATCAGGGGATCCCTGGGCTCTGATGGCAGGGGGTGGGGGTGGGGGTGGGAAGACAGGGGCATGGCTTTGCTGTTGGCTGACTTAATTCCCCCTGGGTCCTTCTTTTTATCAGTAAATGTCTCTGCTTGCCTGGTTGAGCCCAGCAGCTGGAAGCATGTGGACAACAGGGCTTACCTGCATGTAGTGGTCCATTGGTTGGAACTGAACAACCTATTATTTGAATTGAGATCACTTGGATGAAGAGAACTGGGTTAGACATTTTGCCTGGGTTGTACCAGGAAGTTGAGGTTAACAACCCTTTCTTCATATTCCATATATGGACCCATAACTTTCTTTACTGGTAAGACTTATGTTTGATGAGTCCCCTGTCCCCTGGACTTTGGAGACAAGCAAGATTATTTAATGAATGACCTGTGAAACTCAGGGTGTCCTGCAATGAGCTAGCTAAGACTGGAGTCTTCCCATGAGGAGAGTTTGCACATGATCTCAACTTCCTTCAAAGTCTCCAGGTGCTAGCCAGCTGGCGTTTCCCAGCACCTCCATGAACAGTTGGCCCAGTTAAACTCAGATTTGGTCCCAAATATTTATATGCTATCTTCAAAATCACTCTCAAGTTTGCCCTATAAAATGAAAGAGCAAAAGGAAGGTGAGATCCCTTTCTTGGTGCATGACCCCATATTGCACCCAGCAGGTCTTAAACAGGTCTCAGCACTTTTCTGTAAGACGATGAAAGAATGGGTGACTTCTAAAACTGCTGATCCTTTTGCCCTTGAATCTCAGCATGTACCAAATGATGTTTGCTGGTGTTCACCTAAAACCATTGCAAATAGTTCTTCCACCAAGACCCAAAATTGGGAAATCTCTCCAACTTAGGAAGAGATGTAAGTGATGGACGGCCAAAAGAAATGGCCATTATTCAAATTTAATAATTCATTTCTAATTATTACAAGGATTTGGGGAAGGGTTATTCAGAAAGTCCTGGCCAGGATGTTTATTATTCAATTTCATTCAGCTCAGTAAAACTAAGTCAACTCCAAGCAAGGGATTTAGAGTTAGAGATATTTGAATTTCAATCCCACATTTTCCTCCCACTAGTTGTGAAATCCTGAAAATATTACTGAAATTCTATGATCACCAGTTTACTCATTTATAAACTAGAGATGATAACATCTATTTTGACCAGGTGTGACACAAACTAAACAAAATCACCTAAGCATAGCTCTTAGCGCAGTGACTAGGAAATGTAATTTCTCAATAAATGACAGTAACTAATTAACATGAACAACGACAGTAAGAAAAGGGAAAATAGTGAATGTACAGTGCTGGCTCCTGAAGGACTGCCTCAAATCTGTCAGATGTCTTCAATCAGCTTCCGCTTTGAGGATGTGAGGGAACTGTGATTTACAAATCCACACAGCCCAGCAGAGGCTGCCTGTTCCTACCATTGACATCAAGACAGAAATAAACATTATGATTTAAAAAAAAAATCAGAGATAGAGTTTGGCCAGCGTGGCTCAATGGTTAAGTGTTGACCTATAAACCAGGAGGTCATGATTAGATTCCTGGTCAGGGCACATGCCCTGGTTTCGGGCTCAATCCATGCCCAGTGGGAGGCATGTAGGAGGCAGCCAATCAATGATTCTCTCTCATCATTGATGCTTCTATCTCTCTCCCTCTCTCTTCCTCTCTGAAATAAATAAAAATGTATTTAAAAAATAAGAAGTAATAAAAACATCAGGGCTAGAAAGACAAAACTTATCTCTTAAATGACTCAATTTAGGTCTCAAACTTCCATCTCTACTAGTAGAAAATGGAATCTTACTAATTCAAGCCAATTCATTCACTGTTATTTACATTTAATTTAATTTAATTTAAGTGAATGCTCATTTAATTTTAGGATTTTTTTCTCCTTTTGCTTTGTCTTTCTAGACATGTAGGAAATTTCAGTTCCTGAGAGGAGATGAAGATTGGGTCATGTACTCTCCTAACATGAGCAGAGGCCCATGGAAGGGGTGGCTGCCTCAGAGAGGCAGCTGGTGTTCCTAAGCCTGGGACATCTGCCCTGACCCTCCAGGACTCACTGCTATAGCCACTGGGCTGTCCTCACTCCACCCCAAGGCCTCTTCTGGTATGTGGACCCTCTGAAGCTAGGGTGCTTTGAACCTTCTGCCTTCTCTTCTGAAACTCAGCTGCTCTTTCTACTTCTAGGACAGGATTTAGCTCTTGTTCAAATTCCTCTTTGTAATCTATTGTTTATAAATAAACTTTGCCCTCTTTCTTCAGGCTTCACTTCACCTCATGATCTTTCAACTAAGTTTTCTAGAATTCAAAGCTTTTTTTTTCTTCTTCTTTTCTTTTTAAGCACCTGGTTCTTAAATAAAAGTCTATGGCATTCAAAGTTATTACATTTGCTGCAGAGTTACACACAAAAAAATAATTAGAGGTTCAAAAGCTCTGAATTTGACTCTTTTGCTCACTTTGTTCCATTACTCTATGTGCAGCATATATGAAAACCTTTCCTTTGGTGATGAAGGGATAGGCAGAGGATAAAAGGAACCGAACTGAATCACACACATTAACATCAAAATATTACTTACTGTTAATAAAACTACTTTTGCTCACACCTTCAGACTGTAGCCCAGTACTATCCCAAGGATGGCTGAGAAACTAGCTCCTTGGGAATCCCTACATTCTTTGTGGATGCTCCACCTCAACAAGCCAGGTACCCGATGAGAGTCTCAGAGTTTTTGAGGGGAATCTGAGATGCTCATGATTGGAGGGGACAGTAGGTTAATGTCTGCCATGTTTGTTTCTGAGCTTGGAGAGTGGGCTGAGAATATGTATGATAAGAGTACAAAACCTCTCATTATCAAGCATGACAAGAAGATATGGATAAAGGAGTAGGATGTCTTCTGAAACTTAGAAGCTGCTCTGCTGTGCTTGACTAATGGTGGAACCTCTTCTTTCTGTATCTGGCAAGAGGTCGGGAGATAGTCTGCCAGACTCAAAAGAGATTCTCAAGTTAGGGGCTGCCTTGGACACTGGACTGGGCTTTTCATTTGAACTTCTCTCCCCACCTTACCTCGCTGAATGCAAGAGAGCCTGCCGTAAAGAGTGCCCTGAAATGGTCAGGTTCTCCAGAGAAACAGAATGGAAATCTATAGGAGAATCATAATCAATAGGAAATTCTTTTACTAAATTTATTATTAGGAATTATAATTTCACATACAATTATGGGGGCTGACAGGTTCAAAATCTGCAGAACTGATGTCCCAGTTCAAGGATGAAGGCCATCGGGCTATAGACCAAGAAGAGCAAATGACCCAGTTTGAAAGTCACCCAGGAGAATTCTCTCTCACTCAGGGGGAGAGTCAGCCTTGTGTTCTATTCACATCTTCAACTGATGGGATGAGGCTCAACTACCATAGTGAAAGCAATCTGCTTTACTCAGTCTACTGATTTAAATGTTAAACTCACACCTCCCCCTCTCCCCTTCACAGACATACCCAGAATCATCTTTAACCTAATACCTGGGCATTCCTGATCCAGTCAACTTGACACAGAAATTTAACCACCACTGGTCCTTTATCCCCAGCCATATTGTCAGCCCCACACCAGCACTGCTGCACTTCTCAGCGACTCCTAACCTTTAGGCTGGTGCTGTGTCTAGGTCAGGTGAGTGTGTGCAGAGTCCTTATGCCATATGTTGCCTCTACTAGTATCTGTCAACATTGCTTCCCCTACTGCCCAGAGAGCACCCCGTGCTCCACAACCCCAAACTTTTCCTGCAGTCTTCTGGAAACCAGTACACAAATCTGTCAAATCCAACTGAGAAGGCCCTTAGGAAGGAAAATCTATGAGAATCTTTGATGAAGCCAAGATTTGAAGACAGAGTCTCTGACCCCAGGTCCAGTATCCTTCCTGCTATGTCAGCCTAGAGCTCCCAAGATTTAAAGCTAGCCCTGCTCCCTAGCTTCAGAGCACCCGAGACAAAAGCCATCTGCCGGACAGACCCTCTGCTGGAGGCTCCACAGCAGTTGCACTTACAGCCTTATAACAAGCAATTGGCAGTTATGTTGGGAGCAATTACCAGAGCTTGGAAACATCAGCTCAGATAAAATTAGATTTGACCTGAAAGATTGTTCCAAAAACTAACTCAACAGCCTTTGATGTTCTGAATCCCACCAAGTGGCACACAGTTCTCTCTTCCTGGCTTTAAAGTCACTCAGTGTCTTCACCAGGGACATAAAAACGCCTGTTGTTGTTTAAATCTTTAGAGCTCTTTCCCTGGAGGCTTGTAGTAGGCTGGCGGATATGGCATCTGCTGGTAGTATCAAATACCACAGCACTTGAAGCAGTGATACTAGTTGACTTATTACTTTGAAAGGTTGCCCAGAGACATAGAAGGTTGAAAAGGACAATAGTAGAATTCGTGGGTGAGCACATTGTAAGGTATAAAAATGTTGAATCACTACATTGTATACCTGGAATTCATATAACTGGTATGATATTGTATACCAATTATACAAATAAGTAAATAAATGCAAACAAAACCTCAGGAAAAAATAAATAAGAAAAGGACAATACAGAGGTTTCTCTTTGCCTTCAGGGGATCAGTTCTAAGACCTCCATTGGATTCATGAAGGTAAGTAGATGTGGATAGTACCAAACTCTAGGTACACTATGTTTTTTCCTACATACCTACAATTTATGGCTTCTCTTTGACATATCTAAAATGCCAGCATCACTACCCTTGTGTTTTTTAGGGCTATTATCAAGTAAAATAAGGGTGACTTGAAATACGCACTGATATCACTACAGTCAATCTTTTAACCAGAAGAATTACCAAGTGACTGATGAGTTAGAAGTGTCTACAGAGCAGATATAGACAAAGGGATGACCCATGCCCTGGGTGGGACATCATGAGATTTCATCCTGCTACTCAGAATGGTGCACAATTTAAAACTTATGAATTGTTTATTCCTGGAATTTTTCATTTAATATTTTTATACCACAGTTGACCATGGATTACTGAAACAATCGAAAGTGAAACTGCACATGAAGGGGCCTACTGTAGTTGCACCTTGTAGATGGAGGACTGAGGGCTATAGAGGTCATGTGACCTGCTCAAGGGCATATGGGTCAAAATGCCAGAGCGTCTTCCATCCTAGGTCCCTAGTTGTTCTCCTCTTTTAGTGTTATAGAAGACTGGAGAAAAACAAAGCAACACTTAGAGAAATGGAGTTGCATAGCTTTATTATGCCGGCAGACTCAGAGGTGATTGCCTCTCAAATTCTGAGAAAACCAATGGAAGCCCCTCTTTTATCTTCTTTTGGTGTCTCTATCCTGAAAATATGGAATGGGACTTCTTGCAAGACCAGTTTGTGGAGAAAGGGAAAATAACTTAAATATAAGTTATCAAAAATGTACACTGGGCTTGCTGGCACAGATTCAGATTGCTAGCCCCCCACATATCAGGGTTATATTGCAATTAGCCTTTTAGCCTTCTCATTAGTACACTTTCCTAATGACTTCTCATACTTGAGGCAGACTTTAACTTAGAGCTTTCAAAATTTAAGGAAGAGAGAAATTAATTGGCAGAGTAAAAAATTAAACTCAAGGAGTTTGATATCAGAATCTGTTGCCTTTTCTTACTATAAACAGGTAAGAGATGCTCGCAAGAAAAGAAGGTAAGTCAGCAGGAGGGCAGGAAGTCACAAAGCAGGAGGGAAGGAGAGAGTTCCCTGAGAATAGGGACACATCTTTGCTATTTATTGCTTTAGCCCTAGAAACAACCCTGTGTTTGGCATGTAGTAGGTGCTCAATAAATATTTGGGATGAAGGATAGAAGGAAAGAAAGGAAATAGTGGGCTGGTATCTGATGGCAATCTTGCTCTGAGATCATGGATGTTATACTCACTCCTTTAGGCTAAGGTGGTTTTCCTTTAAGTTCTGTTTTTATGTGGTGATTGGGGGGCGGGGGGAGGGTTTCTTCTTCTTCTTCTTCTTCTTCTTCTTCTTCTTCTTCTTCTTCTTCTTCTTCTTCCTCTTCTTCTTCTTCTTCTTCTTCTTCTTTTCTTTCATTTTGAGGTTTTGTTTTGTCCAAGTCAAAGAGATTGGGGTTACCAGAAGTCTAATTTCTGGATAAGTAGAGCATTGTGGTTTTTACTGAGTTCTTTTTGTTGAGTAATTGCCCAAGCTCATGGAAGTATAGCTGGGTTAGAACTGAGAAAAGAAGTGTGGCCTCCATCAAATTGCATGCAGATCCATTCCAGTCCTCTTCCCTTTTCCGTCCTCCTACTCTCCCTGTTGCTTTCTGGTCTCTTTTTGCTCCAAGTAAAATCTACCTGGGCTATATTTTATACCCTCTGGGTACAGATTTTCAATCAGGAAATGTTCAATTATAAAATCTGATTAAAAGACCCAACATGATATTATTCATTCAATAATTCATTCATGCATACATTTTTTTTATCCACTCGATCATTCAAAGAATATCTGCTGTGATTTTGTGCCACACACTGCTCGGTGATTCTAAAATGCATGGGACTCAATCCCTGACCTCCCCCCACACAATAAAGAAAAGAAACTAACGTGTATGCAACTAATATACAGGAATGCTGAAGGGCCAACGAGGTGGGGACTAATTTTTCTGGCAAGTATGGGAATAAAGATATTAGAATTGACTTTGAACTACGAATGGGATTTTAGTAGGTATTTTTATTGAAGAAGAGTGGCCAGGTAAGGAGAAATCACACTAGGTGGAGGTTAAAACCTACTTAATTAGAATAAAATCCAAAGTCCTCACCATGGCTTATGTCACCATTGTGTGTTTCCATCATAGGGTGTTTGTGCATGTTGTTAAAATATTCACCTTCAAGTTCTTCAGTGGCTGCCTCTGATCAACCCTTAGATCTCAACTCAAATAATTCATATGAGAGGGGTTCTATTAGAAAACCCCTCCTTTACAAAGCAGAGCCCTTTCTGTAATGGTTAGCTAATTTATTCAAGTCACCCGCCTAACAAGTTGCCAAGAATTTAACCTAGGCCTAGAGACCACTGCTCTACACTGTCCCTCTCACACCCCAAACTGCTCTTGTTTATACACTTAAGTGGTTCACTCTCCTTGCACTGGAACATACAGCCCATGAGCACAGGGCCCCATCTGTCTTGGTCATGACTATATTTCTGGCATCCAGCATGGGACTTATTATCTAAGAGGCACTCAGAAAATAATTTTTAAATGAATAAATGAGCAAAAGCTTGGGGAAGGGAGTGTACATCAAGAAAGGAGGTTAGGGGTATACTATGCCTGGATGAAGAAATAGTAAGGAAGCTTATTTAATTGTGTCCTCTGAGAATTATGTCCGTATTTTTATGCTTTCTCTCAAAGTAGTGACAGAGTTGTTGGAAATATGGAGCATGTAAGAACAGGCACAGTGGTTGGGTAGTAAGCAATTGAAGGGAATTAAAGGCTTTGGGGGTTGGGTAACCCTTGCAGTTTATGTCAAAACTGCAACCCATAATGACTGCCTCCTCCTAATCAAAGAAGATAATGAGTGTCATTTCATGGAGGTCTCTTCCATAGAGCAGTGATTGCTGAACAGCCAGGAAATAACTTCTTACAAGCTCTTTGTGGTGTCAATAACCTAAGAGCCCTCTCCTGCTGACCAAGCCTGGATGGCCATAGCAGATGGTGCTAATGAGCCTAAAATGACTCACGCTTTCTCTGCACTCTGCTGCCTGCTAGAAGCTCACTCTCAGTCACAGGTCACCGATCCATTCCCAGGGAAGCAGCAGGGCTACGTCACCCATTTGGTAGGCTTTGCAAAATTGTGGAGTTTCCAACACAGTGATGCTGCCTCTGTCCAGAGCTGCTCAGGCATGGATGGTCCAGACTCGCTGTGGTACTCAAGGGAGGAGCCAGGACTGGCGCTTTGAGAGTCCGACTCATAGGGCAGTCTCCCATGGCTCACCGCTCTTCTTTCAGAGCCTCCAAGGGGAAGTCACATGACCTAGTGGTTGATGTACTCCTAGCTTTCAAGCAAGTAGACCTTTCAACTAAATAAGCAATAATGGTTTAGGTTCAAAAAGTTATAGTGTGACTATCCAAAATTGTAACTGCCCTGTATTGATTACCTCTGTGTGTGCTAGAGACTTTTCTAAGCCCTTTATAGACATCATCTTATTGAATTTCAGAACAAGTCTTTGGTAAGGAAACTTTATTACCCCCATTGCACACATGAAAAACTGAGGGATAAAAAAATTATTGAATTATTCAAGATCTTATAGGCAGCAAGTGGCATAGCCTATATCTGTCAAACTTCATTGTCAGAGTTCTTAATAAGTTAACTATTTTGCTGTATTGACATATATTCACGACTTTCAACTCTCCCAATATGCCTTAATCTGGGAGTTGAAGGCACATATCACAGCCTGGTCAATGCATCTGTTGTATTTGGGAAGGGTTTCTCAAGGTTTGTTTTTCATTTAAAAAAAATAATTATGTATTCTAACATGGAAACCTCAGTACCTGAAACCAAAAATATCTACTGTTTCCAGCCTTGGCAGAGTTACTTTAAGAACTAAGTATCAGCTGAAACCGGTTTGTCTCAGTGGATAGAGCATCGGTCTGCGAACTGAAAGGTCCCAGGTTTGATTCCAGTCAAGGGCATGTACATTGGTTGCGGGCACATCCCCAGTGGGGGGTGTGCAAGAGGCAGCTGGTCGATGTTTCTCTCTCATCGATGTTTCTAGCTATCTATCCCTCTCCCTTCCTCCCTGTGGAAAATCAATTATATATATATGGAACTAGGTGTCGGAAACAAGTTAAATACTGAGGTGTGGATTATTTCATTTAACATAATGCTTTCCAGGTCCATCCATGCTGTTGCAAATAGTAAGAATTCCTTCTTTTTTATAGCATCATATTGTGTAGATGTACCATAGTTTTCTAATCTACTCATCTGCTGAAGGGTATTTAGGTTGTTTCCAAATCTAAGCTATGGTGAATTGTGCTGCTATGGACATAGCGGTGCATATATCCTTTCTGATTAGTGTTTCTAGTTTCTTTGGATATATTCCTAGAAGTGGGATCACTGGGTCAAATGGGAGCTCCATTTTGAGGAAACTCCATACTGTTCTCCACAGTGGTTGCACCAGGTTGCATTCCCACTATCAGTCCACGAGGGTTCCTTTTTCTCCACGTCCTCACCAGCACTCGTCATTTATTGATTTGTTGATGATAGCCATTCTGACAGGTGTGAGATGGTACCACATTGTCTTTTTGATTTGCATCTCTTGGATAATTAGTGACATTGAGCATGTTTTCATGTGTCTCTTGGCCTTCCTTCTGTCTTCTTTCGAAAAGATTCTATTTAGGTCCGTATAACCTGATGAATAAAAAAATAGATACAGAGGCAGTAAAGCACCCAACAGACTGACGAATTACAGCAAGAAGGCTGGGGAGTGTTGTGGAGGAAGAGAAATAGATCAACCAAAGGACTTTGTATGAATGCATATAAGCACACCAATGGACACAAGACATTGGGAGGTGGGATGAGGGCATGCAACAGGGGGTAGGGGAGTCTGGGGGAAGGTCAATGGGGGAGAAAAAGAGATATATGTACTGATATATATATAATACTTTAAACAATAAAAAATAAATATTACATTTAAAATTCAATAAATGAATGAATAAATCAATAAATAAATAAATAATACTGAGGTGTGGTCCATTGACCAGATACATAGAGCATCATTAAATTCAAACGAACTCTGTTAAATCCAACAAAGATATATTCTAATAAGGGCCTCTAACTCCACAATTTCTTTGCATTGGGTGATATAAGGGCTACAAAGGAGTGTAACAAAGTATGGTAAGTAGTATTTTATTAATGGAATGAGTGGGGAGTGAATCTAAGATTGGTCCAATTCAGCTCTAATTTAACTAAGAATATAGTGTTTCTAACCCACATGTTTTCTTAGTTTGTCTAAACCACTATCTTCTCCGTATTAAAGAGCTTCCAAAAGTCCCAGGCATTTGGGGAGGACTGGGCACATGGCAAGGTGGAGAAGGGTGTCTGGAGTGCCAGAATGTGGCTGGATGTCACCCCTAATCAACAGGCAACATTCTGGCAGCTCTGGGAGAAATGTACTCACTGAATGGAAAAGATAAAAATTCTAACAGCTCCTCGGCAGGCATACAGGATGTTCAGTTCTCACTTGAACGAGAAGTGAAGACCTTCAGGTGGTGACTCAACTCTCCCATGTCACTCTGTGCTGCAGACAGATGGAGCTCATTTGAGCATAGGATGGACAGTCCCTTATTCGGGACTCAGCTCCTATCTGTTTGATCCCAACCCATGGTATCTTAACTAGTCTGGGTGTGGGAAAGGCTGTTTTGAATATCCTTCTAAATCTATTGGTATTATATCCTGAACCCTGGCTTTTGAAATCTAAATGTCAAAAGTGTGGTTCTGATCTTCTGTTTCTGCTTTGACAACCCTCCCTTTAGGTGAAGGGTATCCTAAGTCTTGGTGCCTGGGCTGGCAGGAAATGCTTCTATGTGTGTCTGCAATTGTCTTCCTAATATTTCCCTTCCTGACTGCTCCCCAGTCATGCACAGTCTGCCCACCACAGGCCTCCCCCACAGGGGACTGTCTCATAAGCCTAAAGCATGGAGAGGCAGAGAATGTGTGCTTCTGGCAAGCAGGCTCTAATGGCGAGGAGAGAAGGGCCTTCGCAAAGCATTCTGGGTTTCTTCTTAGGGGTTCACTAATCAGCTAGTTATGCCTCCTCTTCTTCTGATGAAGACTGAGAGGGTAGAGAAAAAGTATGATGTGTGTTTCCTAAACTTTCCATCCCTGTGCAATGGAGTAGTACTTCACACTTCTGTGGAAGCATGAACAGGTACCTGCCCCCTCCTCCATGTCCAGCATAATTCCCAGGGTTTGTGGTGGATCTAAGAAGGCTGTGTCCTGGTCAGAAATCGAACCTTCAACCTTTTGGTGTACTGAAGCACAACCTATGCCCAATTGAGCTCCATCTGTCTCCAGCACAGAGTGGCATGGGGGGAGTTAAGTCACCACCTGAAGGTCTTCACTTCTCATTCAAGTGAGAACGGAACATCCTGTATTGTGCTTCAGTACTGGATGGATAGCAGGTGTTTAGCAAGGGCTTTCTAATTGATTAGTTTATTCATTGATTAGAAGGCCTGGGGGAGAGTTGTGGCTGAAATCCCTGATTGGAGCAAATATGCGAGGCAACTGAATTACGTTTCTCTCTCAAATCAATTTTTTCCCTCTCTCTTTCACATCCTCCTTTCCTCTCTCTCTAAAATCAATAAAAACATGTCCTCATGGGAGTATTAGAAAAGAAAAAGAAAAAGACATGTAGTAGAATGTCCATCATAGCACGATCTACAATAGGAAGCTTACCAATGCCCAACAATAGCAGAATGAACAGTAGTGCATTTACACTATAGACTATCAACAGCAGCAGTTTGCAATTGGTGTGCTGCAAGCATTTTTAAAACATGCAATATCCGACTATTTAATCAGGAGCACTGATCTCATTTCCCCTTAGTTTCTCAAGTAAAAAAAAAATTAAAAAAAAAATGGCAACAGCCAACACAATAGCTGTTTGATGTGAATGAATAAAAATTAAAATTTTTTGTCAGATCGGCAAACAATATATTTTTGGTGTGCTGCAGAATTTTAGTGATAAGTTTTAGTAATTAGTTTACTGTGGGTTGAAAATTGCTGCCAGCCAAAACCGGTTTGGCTCAGTGGATAGAGCATTGGCCTGCGGACTGAAGGGTCCCGGGTTCGATTCTGGTCAAGGGCATTACTGTGGTTGCAGGCACATCCCCAGTAGGGGGTGTGCAGGAGGCAGCTGATCGATGTTTCTCTCTCAACGATGTTTCTAACTCTCTATCTCTCTCCCTTCCTCTCTGTAAAAAAACCAATAAAATATATTTTTTTTAAAAAGAAAGAAAGAAAGAAAGAAAGAAAGAAAGAAAATTGCTGCCATACAGCAATAAGAATGAAGAAAGTACAAGTACAGGCAAGAATATAAGTGGGTCTCAAAAACCTAATGTTGTGTGAAAGCCAGACCAAGTGTGTGTGTGTGTGTGTGTGTGTGTGTGTGTATACATATACATATACATATACATACACACACACACACACACATATATATATATATATATATATATATATATATATAATACCTTTTTATTGTATATAAAAGTAAAAAACAGGCAAAACCAATCTAGGGTGTCAGAAGGCAGGAGAGTGGGGCACAGGCTGATTTCTGGGCACTGGCGATATCTGTTTCTTGATTCAGGTGCTGGTTACATGGCTGTGTGCAATTTATGAAAATGAATTGACTTGCATAGCTGTATGCTTTTCTGAATATATATTATACTTTAATTAAAAGTGCACCAGCACACACACCCAACCACATACTCACACAGAGACACAAGCACAGGCACATGTGAAACCTTCATTCTGCCTGCCTCTCAAAAGACTAAAGAGCTTCTGGGTAGCAGCTCCTGAACAATCTCTACCTTCCTCAATGAAATAACTTTTAAAATAGCAAATAATAATAATAACAATAGAAAGAAAAAGAATAAGAAAAAGGGACACTTGTATTTCAGGTTTGTCAGTCAAACATGTGCCTGCACTCCAGGAAATTTTCCATGAGCCTCAAAGATGCACTCCAGGAAATTTTCCATGAGCCTCAAAGGTGGTCTGCCAAGACTGCTCTCACTGGGGTTGAGAGCAGTCTTGGCAGACCACCTGTGACCATGGGCAAATTTGTCCACTTGAAAATAGATAAAAATGCATTTCTTCCTTCTCCAATACCTTCACTGTGGATTAGAAACTTAAGATTTGCATTGAAGGGAACACTGAGCTCTGGTTCTAGCGGGGGCGGGGTCCATCTTCCTCTCATCAGTAATCTTGTACAGTCTAAAAGGAGCTTGGACATATTTCTTTATTCCATTTGGTTTCTAAAGTAGGAAGCCGTTTGTCTATTTCAGATGGATCCTGCACCCTGTGGGGAGGTTTGGCTCTATGGTACTTCTTCAGAAAATACCTTCATTCTTGTAAATGTATTTTTCCAGGAAATAGGTTTTCTCATGCCATATTTTTAAACATATTTTAATGATTTTTTATAGAGAGGAAAGAAGAGGGATAGAGAGTTAGAAACATCAATGAGAGAGATACATTGATCAGCTGCCTCTGCACACCCCCTACTGAGGATGTGCCCGCAACCAAGGTGCATGCCCTTGACTGGAATCGAACCTGGGACCCTTCAATCCTCAGGCTGACTGAGCCAAACCAGTCAGGGCTCTCATGCCATATTGTCCACCTCACAATTCTTGAAGTTTGTTGATCATTTAAAAAGATACCTGGTATTGTTTTTCTATGTCATTTGTTAGTAACATTTAAACTATTTACACACTTGGCACATCACACTAGAATTGCTAAATAAAAATTTCTACTTTTCACTACAAAAAAAAAATCTCTAAAAAGCAATACGTAGATATTTTCATTGTCCAGAAACTTGAATGGCATTTTTCTGATTAACTTAAACATTATATTGACATTAATATCTATAATGTATAATGTGCTTCTACAAATAAGTAAGAAAATAAGAAGCAGACCAAAAGAAAATGGGAAAATAGTAAGAACAACAAATTACTGAATCAGTGAAAATGACCATAAGCATAAAGAGATATGGAACCTCACCAGTTGTGAAATAAATGCAAATTAAAATAGTACATTACTAGTCCCCTCCTTACCCTCAATATCACCTTCTAAGGTTTCAGTTACTGGTGGTCAACCATAGTCTGAAAATAGGACATGGAAAATTGTAGGAATAAGCAGTTTATATGTTTTACAGGGTGTGCCATTCTGAGTTCATTACAGTGTGTGAACTCTCCCTCTGTCCACTACATCCAGCCGGTGCCGGGTCTCCACACTGTGTGTGCTCCTTGTCCCTAGTCACTTAGTAGCCCTCCTGGTTATCAGATTGACTGTCACAGGACCACAGTGCTTGTGTTCCATACACCCTTATTTCACTTCACCATGGCCCCAAAGTACAAGCGCAGTGATGCTGGAAATCCAGATCTGCCAAAGAGAAGCCATCAAGTGCTTCCTTTGGGTGAAAAGAGAAAGTTCTCAATTAGTAAGGAAAGAAAGAAAAGTTGTATGCTGCGGTTGCTGAGATCTATGGTAAGAATGCATCTTCTACCTGTGAAATGGTGAAGAAAAATGAAACTTGTGCTAGTTTTGCTGTCATACCTCAAACTACAAATTTACAGCACAGTGTGTGTTAAGTGCTTAGTGCTGACGGAAAAGGCATTACATGTGTGGGTGGAAGACATGAACAGAAAACGTGTTTTGATCAATGGCAAGGTGTTGCACCAGGAAGCATTGAGCCTCTACAAAAACTTCAGCAAGTAATGCCGGGGTGATATCCAGCATCTAGAAGGATTCAAGAATCTGGAGAAGGCGCTGCAGCATAAATTAATAAGGAGACTAGGAATATAATATAAATTTGTAATCCATGGGGGAGCTAGAAGAGGGCTTAGCTTCAGTAAATAAGTTCTGAATCTCTGGACCGCTAGCCCTTTATTAACACAAATTGTCCTAAGGCAAGGCAGATATACATATCAAAGGCTAAGGCTTAGAATACAGTAGGCATTGTTAGATTCGGGGGAACTGCCTTTGGCTGTTCAGGTGTTTGGCCAGCAGGAGGCAATAACATGTAGATTAAAATGCCTCAACTGTCTGGTAACGGGCAATTATACAATATATGCAAATCTTTAGGTTTGGAGAAATGCCCTCATCCATTCCAACAGGCAATAACATGTATTTAGCCCTGCTGAATCCTCAAGTTCCATCAACCTTTTGATGAAACTTCTTACATTTATGACATGCTGGAACTGGCTTCCTGCAAGCAAGGGATCCCCTGAAATTAGTGACCCCATGCCATTTATTTAGTGCAGGCAATGGGTGTCACACAGATTCAGGAATAAGTTTGGCCTTTTATCATCTCACATCATCACAAGGAGGAAGAAGTTGAGTACGGACAATAAGATCTTTTGAGAGGCAGAAGACAATATTCACGTAACTTTTATGGCAGCATATTATTATAATTGTTTTATTTTATTATTAAAAAACATGGTATATACAGAGTTTGGTATTATTCATAGCTTCAGGCATCCCCTGGGGGTCTTGGCGCATATCACTCCCAGATAAGGGAGGACACTGTGCTAGGATTCTTCAGTTATCAGATTTTCAAATATTAACAATATCCAATATTGTCCAAACAAGCATTTTCATACATTGCTAGTGAGAGTGGGACTGGAACATCATCTCTGAAGGCAATATATTTGAAGGCTTAAAATGCAAATTTTCAACGTTTTAAAATTCTGAGCCTATAGACCAGTGTTTCCCAAACTTCTCTCATGATGAGAATCACCTGGTGGAGTTGTTAAAACACAGATTCCTGAATCCCAACTAAGAAGTGCTAAACTAGAATTTTTGAGAACATATAGGTAAAAATTGCATACCTAACTTAGTGCTCTGTATATAACATCTGTCTTAGAGCACTAGTTAAGTATACAATTTTACCTATATGTTCCCAAAAATTCTAGTTTAGCACCTCTTAATTGGGATTCAGGTATCTGTGTTTTAACAACTCCACCAGGTGATTCTCATCATGAGAGAAGTTTGGGAAACACTGCTGTAGACCCTACCGTTTCTACAGAGATACTTCTGCAAGTATGAAAAGACATGGTTAAAAGGATATTCCTTGTCTTGTAATAGAAAAATGGAAAGAAACCTAAATACCAAATAATTGGAAACTTTTAAAAATAAATTAATAGTATTGCTATACCAGGTTGGTAAATGTACAAAAGAATACAGGAGAAAAGAATATATACTATCATCCAATTTTTGAAAAAGTTTAACTATATAGTTAGAAAAAATTCGGGAAGGATAGACAGAACAAAGCTCTTCTCAGTGATCACTCTTGTGGAGGATGGAAAGGCAAGAGACTTCGATTTCTACTGTATATATCTTTTGTTTTGTTTAGATTTTTACAATGTGTTTATAAAACTGCTACAATTAGGAAAGGCCAATAAGATTTTTTAACACCACAGGATATACACCAAATGCCAACGAATGTGATATTTAAATGTTGGGAATTTGGATGATTTTAAAATTCACTTCATTTTCCAAATTTGTCCTCAATGAGTATCTTACTCCTTTTCAAACCAGAAAAAAAAAATAGGTGGAATTTTAAATAATACGTATACTCAATTTAAATCACAGCATATGATCCAAATCATGTCCAAAGAATGGATAGCATAAAGCTTCAAGGACATACATCTACTAATAAAAGGTAATGGTAATTAAACGGGCCACTGGACTGTAGGAGATATTTTTCTTCCGCTCCTTTACAATCAACAGCTGAGTGATGTGAAGATCAATGGTTGGAATGACAGTAAGTTTATCATTATTGTAATTGATGTGCTCATTAGTACCTAACTTCTCTTTCCCCTGGTTTCCTACATGCTTGTTAATTCCACACAACAATGTTAATTATGGTGATAAAACACTAGAATAAGTGGTTAAAGTGAACCCAGTGA
This sequence comes from Pipistrellus hanaki, assembly GCF_964339955.1. Classification (NCBI taxonomy): domain Eukaryota; kingdom Metazoa; phylum Chordata; class Mammalia; order Chiroptera; family Vespertilionidae; genus Pipistrellus; species Pipistrellus hanaki. The sequence goes on from NC_140518.1 coordinate 41,125,280, forward strand.
TACCATGGAGACACAGGCTCACAGAGCAGAAAGGGGTCTTTATAGTTCACTTTGTCCTTCTCCTACCTTAAGACAACTGGGTTTCTAAATCACTCCACAATTGGGGTTATCAGTGCTTTTCCCAAAGATTCCCAAGGAAATGCACCATCTGGATACTGACATTCCTGCAGCTGCCTACAAAGGATTCAGTCCCAAAGCTGGTCAAGTAATCCATGACATTGTGCTTGTCTCCTCCTTTATAAACAAAGCTAATCAATGGTTGGGGGTCAGTACTTTCTAAAACAAAACCCCAGATTTTAAAGTTTACCTTTGGAAGGAAATACCTAGAGGAGAGGCAGCTCCAAGGGTCGCAGCCCTCAGGCCCCCTATCTTTCAAGTATCTCTCACTGACACCACCACCATCAGGCTGGTCTTCAAAAAACACTGATTTTTTATTAAAGGCCCAGGAAGAGATAAACAGCTCTATTTTTATCCCTTTAATAAAGACCAATTTTCAAAAATTATTTTCAAAACACTAGTGTAGCCATATGAGCTATGAACAGAGCTAAATGTTAACAATGGTTATATTTATGATCAGACTATTTTATTATTTGATTCATTCTTTTTTAAAAACATAGGCATATACATTTTTACTGTGCAGTAAGACTCACTGCACAGTAAAAATGTATATGCCTATTTTTTTTAAACCTAGAAAAAAGATTGCAGAAATCTTGCAGAAATCTTTCATCTTAGGAATATTTTTTTCTACTATACCTTTGATTATTGTTTCTAGTCAATTGTTTCCTTTTCTACTTGAAGAACAATAATTATCTGTATTGCTGGTTTCCATTCTCTGTTTTTGCTATTATTTTGCTAATTGGACATTTTCTCTATATTCTGGGGGAACCTCCAATTTGCTCCCCATATTACTTATATGATTAGTTTTCACAGGATAAGTTCTATTATTTTTTTTCAACTGCTGTTAAAATATTATCTTCATTGCTATATTTTTCCATCTCCCTTTTTCACGTACCCTGCTGTCTTTTCATTAAGCTTATTCTCGCCCTGAAAATATTTTTATTATGTATCAGAGAAGTAATGACTTGTGCTTTATTTCCTAATAATTTGTCCTTGATTCTAAAATATACTATTTTCAGATAAAGGTTCTTACTTGTCTTTGGCTGGACATGACTGCCCTCTTCTTCAGCAGCTCGTTCCACAAATGGGTACGAAGAATTCTGTCCAAGCCTCCATGCTTCATTATGTCCACCTGCGGATGATTGCAGCCCTGCTCAGGCCTGGGCTACAGCACAACTTAACAAGCACAGTCACTAATCCAACCTTCGTTAGATGAGATCAGTCAGTGGGAGCAGAGCCTAGTGTGCAAAGAGAGCCACAGGAAAAGCCCTGGGAAGGATAGCGGTTCGGAAAATGAGAAGCAAGTGCATTTTAAGCAAACTTTGTCTTCTTTTTTAGTTTTCCCTGGACTGGGAAGAGTTTATGAGCTATGAATAAGGATGATAAGTAAAAAAAAAAAGGATCTCCTGCAGTCAAATATCTCTAGCAAGCAGGATTCAAAAAACGTTAGGTTTGTTTATTGTGCCAATACCCAGACACTCAACTATGCAGAGCGCACTGTGAATTTCTTTCTAGGCACTGGCTCTACTGGGCAGCATTTCCCGGACTTTGTGGACAATGGTAAACATTTCGATGGAGTATCTGACTGAACGAACATTCCCAGAAGAACACTGAGAAACAGTGTCCCGATGCTTAAACTTTTCCTATTGTCACTCACTCCCTTTCTCTACAGGTACAGGTAAGGTAAGGGGTTAGTGGGGCAAGCTAGTTACAACATACCCACTCCCCTAGGCTCCCTAGAAAAACCTGGACCAGTTGTGCACAGCAACACATGTGAGACATGATGTTTTCTGCCCTCTGTGTCCATGGAGGAGGATTAAGAAAAGAAGAAGAAAAAGGTAAAGATAAAAATTATGAACAACAAATACATGTCTATCAACAATTAAATCTAAAAATCAAGTGAATAAAAACTCTGATGAACAGAATGGACTGGTGAATATAATAGAATCAGGGACATACATAGGGAGTGGACTGACAATTCTCAGGGGAAAGGGGGTGTGAAGAGTGGGGGAAGAGTTCGACAAAAATCTTACACCTGTGGATGAAGACAGTGGCGGGGGATAAGGGCATGGGGTGGGGTGGGGAATCAGGTGGAGGGGAGCTATGAGGGGGAAAAGAGGAGCATACATAATAATCTGAACAATAAAGATTTATTTTTAAAAAATAAAGAAAAGAAGCACACCCAATAACAAAATCAATCGCAAGAAGCTTACTTATAAACAAGGTGCTGAGTCCTTTTCCTTTTCACTTGAATCTGGCAGTGCAGCCTAGAAGTAAAGTGTTTTACTGAGAAGTCTGCGGAAGTTGGCGCATACAGATATTCTCTTGATCTGGTATGGCTCATGGGTTCTCATAAAATTCAAACAGCACCAGCCTAGAAGGGAAGAAGGAGCTCATTAACGCCAACACCCTTGATGTACACATGGAGACACTGTAGGCCTGCGAGGTAAAGCAGCTTGTTAGAGAGACCTAAAATCGCAGCGCTGTGCTGGAACCCTGATCCCCGGTGCTCCTTTCACCAAACCACATGCCTGGCATGTAAGTTTGAAAAATATGAGTGTGTAATTAAAGACCACATTTTCACTTAAAGTTAAATTAGTATTCTAGCCCTATCCGGCTTGGCTCAGTGGCTAGAGAGTCGGCCTGCGGACTGAATGGTCTCAGGTTCAATTCTGGACAAAGGCATGAACCTTGGTTTTGGGCACATCCCCAGTAGGGGGCGTGCAGGAGGCAGCTGATCAATGTTTCTAACTCTCTAACCCTCTCCCTTCCTCTCTGTAAAAAATCAAACATATATTTAAAATAATAACCTTCATATTAAAAAGTTTATATCCTAAGCACTTTATTAAGCATACTAAAGCAACCATACATTTAAAAATTTTCTCATTTTCCCATTTTGGCAGATGGAAAATAAATTATTATTTTATTCATTCATCCACTCATTCATTTGTTCATTCATCCAGCATGTGTTTACTGAGCATGTGTACAGTATGCCAGGCTTGGAGTATAATGAAGAAAATTGTTGACATCATTTCAGCTTATATTTTAATTAGGGAGCCATACATTATCAAAATAATCACACAAACAAATATTACCAGATTGATTCTGACAAATTGTGCACTTACAAGACACATGTAGACATATAGAAAGTTACAAAGTAATTATGGCTAGAATAAATAAACTTTTAGTTGTTGTTAATCCTCACCCAAGGATATTTTTCCATGGATTTTTAGAGAATGGAAGGGAGGGGAAGAGACACAGAGAGAAAAGCATCAATGTGAGAGAGACACATTGATTGGTTGCCTCCCGCATACACTCCAACCAAGGCCATGTCCTTAACTGGAATCAAACCTGGGACCCTTCAGTCTGCAGGCCAATGCTCTATGCCCTGAGCCAAACCAGCTAGGGCTAGATGAATACTGAGGGGGGGGAAATGAATACTGAACCATAAATATAAAGAGTTCAAGAGGCCCCCAAATAGGAATGTTTTTATGACCCAGGAATCCCATTTGCTGGACAGATAGAGGCAGAAATTAAAATACAGACATTATTATCCTCATGTCTTTGAAAGGGCTCTGGGTAGATCCAATCCATATCGATGGTTCCACAATAATTTGCTATTTGGCAAACTCAAGCAACACACCTCTACAGCACAGCTTCTTTACAAAGCAACACATAATGCATTTGTAATTGTGAATCTGAGTTGAATTGCACCACTGGGCACAGATACATAGAATCTCAAGAAGCACAGTCTGACAGTCTATATATAATGCCTGCAGGAAACACTCCTTGGTGGACTATGTGTGTGGAGGAGAATTCAGAGCAAGAGAGTAGGAGCAGCGGTGGGAGCGTGAAGTTCCTATCATGCCTAGTGAAGGTCTTCCTTTTGTTACCAGTGGGGAGAGTGGAATTCTTGTGATATCCCAAGAAAAATAATTTTCTGGGACTCACACTGTAGAATGAGTGACTTTTGTTTTCGTGGAATTACATCCCTGAGTTCCCAAGATCCCATTTCCCTTAGTCCCACCATAAAAGAAGTGTAGCTGTGGGTTCAGTGGGTCCAGAATCAGAGTCAGTGTCCAGAGTGAAAGTTCCATGTTGGAGCAGTGTCCAGTCAAGCATCAGGCTGTCTTAGCTTATGCTTCCTGCTGCAGTTCAGCAGGCCATTGCATGTGGGGTCCACAAGGTCACATAGCTATGGAGGAAACAGAGGCAAATGCAAAGAAACAGGAACAAGAGAGCCCCACGAGCCAAGAATCACAAGCCACAAAAGCAATGAGAGAGCCAAGAGTGTAAACTCCTTTGTTTAGGGGATTATGTGTTTCCAATTTTTTTATGGAAATTGCATAGGCATAGGCATCACCTACTCTGGCCAATCCATGATACTCCAGGCTTGAGTGACAGGCAAATAAGTACCTTCCCTGATCACCGATCACCCCAACTTCACTGTGCATGTGTCTATCTCCTGTTTTTGGATCCCTTCCCCCAGGGATCCTACAGGGATTGGGCCAATAGTTTGCCGGGGCGTTTGAAATTACAGCTTCCTGGTGAAGCTGCCCAGATGGCCATGCCGGTAATGTCTGGTCTCCCCTTGCTCCTTTCCTGTTAATAACTAAATGATTACAAAGGTATCACTTTGTGCTCCTTGTCTGATTGCTTGTAGGTTGGTTAGAGTACACTTTCAATGTCTTACCAGGTTGTGGAATACAGAACAAACTGGGGCTTTGAAGGGAGATCAATCAGCCTTCTTCCCCCCAGCTCTCGGACTTCACACTGTGCCATGGACATGGCTCAAGTCCTTCCTCCATGGACAGCCCCGATGCCCTTCCTTTTTAGAAGCCCCTACCTGAAAATTAAATGAGACGACAAATTTTAAGCCTGGCACATAGGGGGAGTTCAACAAACATTACTCCGTCCTTCCGTCCTCCCCCTGCTTCCCAAATTAAGTTGCTCCCTAACTTTGTCATTCAATGCCCGACCCTAATTTATTTGAGTCCCAATTTCATTACCTGAAAAAAAAAAAAATGTAGGGTATGAAGTTATTGTTGGGTCCCTTTAAATTAAAGCATTTTTTTAAATTCTTATCATCATAATAAATGTACCAAACAGAGAAGGAACAGCAGAGGCTGATTTCTGTGACTTTGGTCTGAAGGGGTGAATTCCATGAGGCTCCCCAGCATCAACCATGACCTATGCATGATGTATGCAAAGACAAGCACACTAAATGACTAGGAGAAGGCCAGCATTGCAGTGTGCATGCCTGCAAACAATTCACAGGCTATTGGAGGTGCTCCGCTGGAAACCAGCCTTTCATTTGCAGCAGCAAAGTTGCTATTGGCAATGATGTCAGTAACTGACCGTTGGGAATCAGTGGCTCCTGGCATGAGCCATCACCAAACAAACAATTTTCACCTTGCAAGTCAGAATGACCCCTCCGGCGCTCTGTGCCACATGGGAAGGGAGGTGTGGGCCTCTGTTGAGACAAGTTTGGGCAGGGAATCCACAGAGCTTTCAGAAGGCTGTATCTGGCTTGCAGTTTTTGCCACTTACAAACTCTTCACACTATAAACACACAGCTTTCTTGTTCTGGGCACTCTCTAGAGCCTACTGTCTTTCATAGAGTCAGAAAGGGGAGGAAGGAAGGCAGGCCACGAGAAAACAGGAAAATAGGAAGATGCAGCTGTTTGGAGCAACACATAGACCATCAGATGCCCCCAGGAGTTCTAGGTATTCTGCTCATATCTGCCACAAGCCAGCTATGGCCACACAGCTGTGGCCATAGCCATCACCTCCTCTATGAGGGTGCAGGTGGAAAGGGTTGAGGTTAGATGAGGTGGTCTTGATTCAGCTTCTGTCTCTAATGTCCAATTATTCTAAACGGGGAAGGGCGAAGAACAGGAGGAAATGGAAGAAGAGAAGAAGGTGCAAAGTAGGTGGGCAAGACTTCTTAAAAAAGGAGGGGAAGAAAGATGCGGAGTGCTGCCAAAATAAACAGGAAAACAACACAGAATGGAATTCCTTATGGAGCTCTAAGTGATCTCTACAGTAATCTTAATTACAATCATTATTGTAAACAACTGAAGTCCTAATTAACTTCCAAAGGGCATCCTGCAGATGATTCAGGAATGCTCTCCCTGGGATGCCTCTCTCTGGAATCCAAGAGGAGTTCATAGCTCTGGGTGCCAAAGGGAGCATGAGAAAAGCTCTTGGAATATGAGTCTGGCCAACTGGCACAGCATTGCCCAGGGCACACCAATGAGCATCAGGCCCTGCAGAGACTGGTTCTGAGCATGCACCAGCAGCATCAGCATCTCAATCATTCTGCACCATTGAAAGAACAAATCACATTGACCAGCTTAAAACTGGTTCTGTTTCCTTAAAGCAGATCAGTGATTAATATAGTCCTTGAGTCATTTTATAAACAGCACTATGTGTGTACCACCTCTGTCCACCAGCTTCACCCAGAACTAAAGTCTCACCCTCCTCACAGTACCAAAGGATCAGGCTTGAATGAATCTTGAACAACGTTACCCTTTTAGAAGTGAAGGGTCTGTTGCCCAAGAAGATTTGGTGCTGAAGACCCTTGGCCAAGCTCCAAGGTCGTCAGCACTTCCACACACCTGTTCCTCCAACCTGTAAAACCCTGCCCTGAACTTGGGAGTTTGAGCTTTGAGCAATAGCTTCCCATTCTCTCAGCAGGGTGCGTAGCAATAAAGCGACTCTACTTTCTTCACGGCAATCCTGGCATTTAGTGTTTGGTTCTGCTGGGCACTGGGTAGATGAACTCTTTCAGTTTGGTACCATCTAGGCCCAGCTACTTCCTTACGCCTTTTGTACTATAGGCTAAAGCCTTCTTGTCCATAGAAAACCCACTGTGATTTTCCTGGCTACCTTGTTTGTTATCATTCTCACCTAGCTTTGCTTCAGCTCTCCTAACTGCCATTATTAGTTCAGCTTCTGTCTGGCCTGGACCCTAGGGTGTATGCTGGTCTCCAAGCTATTATTTCCCTCTGTTTACTTGTTTTATAATTAACGTGCCCTGCATCCCTCCAACTCTGATCTGCAGAACTCTTTGGGTCTAAATCTGAGTCCTCTATTTCAGGAATAGTTTGTACATGGCCCAGAACACTCTGCCTCTAGCAGACCGTGAGAAATCCACTTAAGGATTCTTCTACTATATTCAGATTATCTTTAAAAGACCAAGAATGCCGGTGATGAAACCGGACAACCAATGGGTTCAGGCTGTCTGTCACGATTTGAGTCAATTCAGCAGAGGCAGGGTTGAATCACATTTGAGTGTTTATTCCAATACTGCCAGCAGTGTGGGAGAGCAGCAGGTCATCCACAAAAATCTTTTCCCCATAAGCCAGCTGCTTATATAGGGGAGAAGGACAAAGATTTCATGGTGAAGTAAGTAAAAGGAATAAGAATGGGTAAAATGGTTACAGATTACAGGCAATGCAGACTGGGAGTGGCAAAGGGTGGGTGCCTCTGGACTCCATTGTTTCGGCAACAATGTTATTAATCTTTCCATGATGATTGGCATTATTCAGATGAGAATGGACGGCGTTCCAAGGTTAACTTCCAGATCCTGGGGAGTACAATTCCCAGCCAGATCAGAATATACTTTCTTCAATCAGAACAAAACAATCATGGTTAGCAGGGCATGGTTAATATTTCTTTTAACTATAGCAAGTTTCTACTATTCTATTTCTGCCCCTAACAGTGGTGGATGGTACAGTATATAATTGTGGGGTAGGAAAATCATTTTATTCTATACCTTTAGGTTCTTGGGCTGAGAGCTTTCCAAGCCCCCCTCTGCCCAGTCCCCCCAACAGACCCCTTCCCCACACACCCATAATTAACAGGAGAAAGTAACAGATTAATAGAAGAAAAACATACAAGTTCAGTAACATGGATACCTCCTGTAAACATACAATAGAAGAGACCCAGGAAAACTGAGTAACTTTCCAAAGTGGCCTAAGCCACCACCCTAAACACCAGCGCCATCTAAAGACAAAAGAAGATGGTGGGCTGTTGGGGGCCCAGGGGTGGTTATGGGAGGTGACTAGGAAAAGCACAGTAAACAAGGGTAAGTTTATTTGGCAGATTTAGGTCTTTGACTTCTCCACTGAATAGAGTTTCTCCAGACTGAGTCAGCCTTCTCTTTCTGGTACAGAGAAAGACACCCTTACAAATGGAGATTTCCCTTATAAATGTAAATGTCTTCCACTCAGTTTTCCACGCTGCTGATGTTTCTTAAAAGTAGTCACCCTAAAATAATCCTTATGCCAAAGACAGGTATTGTTTGGGGGTAGCAAAGTCTTCTCCCCTTCATAATCAATTCAAAGAGACCTTCTGGAAATAAATGATATTCAAATCTTTCCAGGGAATTAATTTTTTTTTTAATTAAGTGATTTTAGTCATTTTAATTTCGCAAGTGATTCGGGATTATTTGGTACCTTGTTGCAAGGAAAAGCCCAAATCCAGGATAAAATGATTCCGGGAACTGTAATGAATGAGGTCATATTGACCTGTAGCATCTTGTGGGTGGGGAAAATACTCCCTTGCCCTCTTGGTTCTTATAACTGGTTAAACAATTGAACTGGCATAAGGCAAATTAACATGAGAAAATCAAGTTTTAACATGTGCAAGTGGGGAATTTATATAAGCATGAAAACCCCAAGACTGTAAGGCAAAACGAAGTATATGTGCCACTTGGACTACGGAGAAGCAGGTGTGGGTCTGAGACTGCAAAGGGAACTTGTAGATTTGTGGGGGAAAGAAAAGACTTAATTTTTACTGAACAAATGTTTTTTGGGCCATTTAGCAGCAGGGGGTCACAGAGAAGACTGATCACATCGGTCTTACCCGGTCCCTCCCTGTCTACCACTCCTACTTCATTTTGTACTATGGTCATCTATGGTGATAGTTCCCTTCCTGGAGCAGATCTTCTATCTCAAGATTTTTAGGCAGTTTGGGGGAAGGACAAAGGTTATTCCTGAGTCTTTTGTTTATCAAAAATAAAAGAATCCTCACCCTGGCAGGATTGCTCATTTGGAGCATTGTCCAGTACACCAGAAGGTTATGTGTTCAATTCCTAGTTAGGGTACATACATATGTTACAGGTTTAAATCCCTGGTAAAGACCCATATGGGAGGCAACTGGTCAATGTTTCTCTCTCTCTCTCTCTCTCTCTCTCTCTCTCTCTCTCTCTCTCTCTCTCATATCAGTAAACATATCCTTGGGTGAGGATTTACAAAAATGTTTAAAAATAAATAAATAAAAGAATCCTCATGCCAGAGAGACACATTTGAGGTGGCAAATTTAGTTTCCTTAAGGTGTCTTGATATCATTTGAAAAACAGGGGATGGATATAAATCATAGAAAAAATGAGCAAGAAAAACCAGTATTAACTCAAAAGCTAAGGTGGCAGTTGGGTTTGTTATCTTTAAAAAATGCCACCTGGGAGTGTTTTAAAGCATCCCCAATAATTACAGAAAGCACAAGTATACTCCAAAAATAGTCCATGATATTGGAAACTGTTTTATAATTCATTATTTAGGACTGGGAAAATGCTTGCAATTTCATTAGACAGATAGTAACAACAATTGCAGAAGTAAAGGCATAAAATTTGGTTTAGGTTTTTTTCTTCTGCAATATTTCTCCAATATTATTTTAAAGTTTATATGTAAATACAGCCATTTTCAGTCTCTCTATTTGGTTATATTAATATATCATATTTATAGCTTCCAGAGCCCTGACATTTTGGCTTATTGTATCTTTTCTGGGGGAGAGCACAACAGTGAACTGGTTTGTGCATGTAAATTGCATGGTGGCAGCTGCTGGAAGACTTTAAAACGGCCTTAAGTAGAGTTCTTAGTGACATTGTGGATCTCAGCATCAGAAACACCTGAAATGTTTGTTAAAACTACACTTTCCCAGGGAACCCAGAAATCAGAATCTTTTGGAGTGAGACCCAAGAATCGGGAATATATATATATATATATATATATATATATATATATATATATATATAAAATTGATTTTTTACAGAGAGGAAGAGAGAGGGATAGAGAGTTAGAAACATCGATGAGAGAGAATCACCAATCAACTGCCTCTTGCACACCCCCTACTGGGGATGTGCCCACAACCAAGGTACATGCCCTTGACAGGAATCAAACCAGGGACCTTTCAGTCTGCAGGCCAACGCTCTATCCATTGGGCCAAACCGGTTTCAGCCAAGAATCAGGTTTTGAATAAGAATCCATGGCAAACTGTTTTCCAAAGATAGCTGCAACAAATTATTTCCCATCCCACATCTTCTGGAATATCCTCTTGCCTGCCTACCATTGAGCTGTGGGGTCTGTGTTTCCCTCCCTCCTTCAATCTGGCTGGGATATGGCTGCTTTGAACTATAAGGTACTGTGGGAGTGACACTGTGACTTCCAAGACTGGGTCATAAAAGGTGTTGCAGTTTGTGGCTTCTTCTCTGGGGCATTCACATTTGGGAGTCTTGAACCACTGTTTCAGACCAACTCTGGTGAGGCTGCCATGCTGTGTGGAAGCCAAGATGCCTGGACAAACTCATGCAGGGGTGCTGGTGGACAGTCCTACTCTTCAAGTCATGCCAGGTGGACATTTGAGTGAAGAGTGTTCCAGATAATTCTGCCCTAGAAGGTAACCATCCCAAATTCAATGCTATCTAGAGGAGAGGTGATAATACATGAGTTGTAATTGACATTGGAGTTAGTATTAATGTCAAGATTGATCATTGTTTATTTACTCACTTATTCAATGAAGTATTTATTGATTGTTTGCTATTGTCAGATTGTTTTAAAATTCAGAGATAACAGCAAAGACCAAGAAAAATTCCTCAGTGTTATGGAGCATACATTTCAAGGGTGGCAGGGCATGGTGTAGTTGGGTGGTGAAGAATGGGACAGTAGATAGGTAGAACAACTAAGTAAATATATTAGCAAGATAACTTAAGGATATGTCAAGCATTGTGAAGACAGTAAAACAAGGTGATGTGATAGACACTATTTTGTTTATTCCTATATTTTAAATAGTTATTTTTTCATTACAGTTGATGTCTTGTAGAAAGCATTTGTAGGGGTCTTATTTTCTTATCCATTAAGCCACCCTATGTTTTTGGATTGGAGAAGTATTTAATCCATTTGCATTTAAAATAATTATTGATAGATACATGCTTACTGCTTATTTCTTTTTCTTCTTTTTCTTTTTCTGTTTCTTCCTTTTCTTCTTTAAGAAGAACCTTTAACATTTCTTATAATACTGGTTTGGTGGTGATAAACTGCTTTAGCTTTTTTTTTTTTTTGTCTGGGAAACTCTTCATCTGTCCTTTAATTCTAAATAATAGCTTTGTAGGGTAGAGTAATCTTGGTTGTAGGTCCTTGTTTTCATCATTTTGAATATTTTGTGACAATTCATTCTGGCCTGCAAAGTTTTTGTTGAGAATATAGCTGACAACTTTATGGGGGCTTCCTTGTACATAACTAAATGCTTTTCTCTTGATGTGTTTAAGATTCTTTTTTTTGTCTTTAACCTGTTGCATTTTAATTATGATGTGTCTTGGTGTGGGTCTCTTTGAATCCATCCTGTTTGGGGCTCTGCACTTTCTGGACTTGTATCTTTTTCCTTCACCAGATTAGGAAAGTTTTCCATAACTATTTCTTCATATAGGTTCTCAATCCCTTGCTCTCTCTCTTCTCCTTCTGGTATCCCTATGATGCTGATATTATTATGCTTGATGTCACAAAGGTTCTTTAATCTATCATTATCTTTTTTTTTTTTCTCCCTCTGATTGGGTGTTTTCTGTTGTCTCTCTCTTCCAAATTGCTGATTCTATTGAGTTCTGCTAGTCTTTCTTCATTTCAGTTACTGTATCCTTCATTTTTGCCTGGTTCTTTCTTGTGGTTTTTATATTTTTATGCCATTGAAACTCTCACTAAGTTCTTCAAGAATTTTTATAGCCGTAGTCTTGCAATCTGCATCTTGTAAATTGCTAGTGTCCATTTCATTTAGTCCTTTTCCTGAAGATTTCATCTTTTCTTTAATTTGGGACATGTTTCTTTGTCTTTCATTTAGATATGTTTCTTTGTCTTTCCATTTTGGCTGCTTCTCTGGATTTATTTCTATGTATTAGGTAGATTTGCTTATCTGCCAGTCTTGGTAGGGTGGTCTTATGTAGTAAGTGACCTAATATAATGCCCAATGGTGCAACCTCCCCTGTCACCAGAGCTGTGTGCACCAGGTACATCCCCCATTTGGGCTCTGTGCACCCTCCTGTTATAGTTGCACCTTGATTCCTGTTGGCATATCAGTGGGACAGATTGACCCCCATAGGACAATCAGCTATGAGGACTGGTTACAACAATAGCAGTTCTCTGCCTTCATCTCCACATGGTATTCTACCTATGTGAATATTTATCTTTCAATATTCCCTTTTTATTAGAACCCAAGACATATTGGATTAGGGGCCCACACTATTCCAATGTGACCTCATCTTAATTATATCTGCAATGGCCTTATTTCTAAATAAGGTCACGTTATGAGGCACTGGAGGTTAAGAATTCACAATATGAGTTTTGAGAAGACACAATTCAACCCTGAACAAGACCTAAAGGATGAAAATCTGGCATGTAAAATAATCCTGAGCTGAGCATTCCAGGCAGAGAACACATCAGAAGCAGAAATACTGTATTTTTCCATGTATAAGATGCTATTTTTTTTTCTCTAAAATTGTTAGACTGAAAATTGAGGGACATCTTATACACAAAAAAATATGGTAAGTTTGATGTTCAAGTATCAAACCAGCAGTTAATGCTGGCATACAGAGAGAAAGGCAGAGCTCAGTATTAGCTTCCTCATCATTATGAAGATTCCCTTACACATCTGCATCAACAATGTTCTCACCAGAAATCCTAGCTGCCCTGCTATCATGTGTAACAATCAGGAGTCCTCTACATTCTGCTTTATAAACCAACCCTACTCTCCATTCCTGCAAATATGGCTTGTGTTGTACATTTATTTCTCTCTCATACTATTTCAGCTGCTGTTTCATTGATCTTCTGTTTTTAGACTCTCTATCCTTCCATTCATCCTTTGGAATACCAACAGGAACATTTTCTAAACAGAAATTTGATTCAATCTCACTCATTCTATTTTTTTTAAGCCCCCCATCATTTGCAAGAGAAAGAACAAAATCTTCAGCATGGCACAGAAGGTTCTCCAAATCCAGCTTAGCTCCTGCCAACATTTCCAGCCTTTCTGTAAATGAACTCACCTCCAATTCCCCATAGACTTGCTGGGACTTTCAGGATACATATTTTTTTTCACGTCTTCCCACTCTTCCTACTTTTTTTTCTTGACAAACACCTTATCTTTCAGGGGCCAGTTTGGTACTCATCTCCACCGGAAAAATGTTATTTTTTCTCCAGTTTTTCCTGAAAGCCTTCCCACTCCCCTGTGCCTGAGATGGGATTAATTGCTCCTCTATCTTTGTTCTCATAGCACTTTGCTCAGCATTTATCATCTTGGCTTATAATTATTGGCTTGAATACTGGTCATTTGCTTCTCTTGCTAAACTATGTATTCTTTGAGGTCAGTAACAGTGCCTAGTTTAGTAACTGTTTAGTAGGTGTTTATTAGACCAAATTAACTGAAATACTAGCAATGGCATGAGTGCTGGCCTTCAGGTCAGCCTTAACAGTAACCTCCCTCTTGGTCACTGACATACAGGACCAGGATCCGTGCTAATGGTAATATCCCTGTCAATGTCTGTGTCACCATCAACACAGCTTAGCAGATTAGGCATCTAGGCATGAATTCAAGTCCCAATACTGTCACAGATCATAGGACTTGTCTTGAAAATATTACCATAGTTACTAGCTAATTATTGATGGGAAAGGAAGCAAAGGGGGGGGGCATTTTTGGGCATATTCAGCTGAGAAGCAAAGGCCTGTTTGTTTCATCAAGAAGCTACAGCTTAATATCCCTACCTTCCCCACTTCCAGTAACGGATTGTTAGGGGGAATGGGCAGGGGTGGGGGGGAGATAGGGACATGCACAATGAACTCAAAATGGTGCAGGGGCTGGTGCTGGATTATAGAGGCCTGACAGTCTAATCTGGGAAAAGGTCTTTGGCTAGGGGCTGAAACCAATGCAAGCCCACAAAAGCTTGGGTAGTTCATTGGTTGTTTTGAAAAAGCTGCTGGTTCCTTCCAAGCCTGAGAATACATAATTCCAGGTCAACAAAGAAGCTCTCTCTCTTGCTCATTACTCACTCTCGCCTGTTCATTCGTGTTCTCTCATGCCTGGGAGTATGTCACCATGTGGGTCTAGTGTCCACCTGAGGCTCATGGAAGTCCATAGGCCCCAAAGGACTATGGAACAGAAACTCTGGGCACTGGCCTTTGCCTTGGCCATGCTGAAGACAATGTTGAACTTCTTCCATGGTGGGAAAGATAAAGGTAGACCATCAGAGGGATACCTTTTTTTTTTTTTATCTTGAATCAGAAATTAATATTATCACTAGACCTCATTCTCCCTTGTGGGCCCCTGGAAATGCTTTTCCTCACGGCACCATAAGAACCCCACTTCTACCAGCAACGATATCATCTTAATATCACTGGACCCCAGTTTCTTTATCTGTGAAATGAGATATTTGGACCAGAGAAGTTATGAACCTTAGGCTTGCTACATACTTAGCATTCATCTGTATCTAATCTTTCATACTGGAACCAGAGTTTATGTAATAATTGTATCACTATCAGCATTAACTGCAATCTTGCTCTTCTTTGTCAGTTTCAAAGACACAGGTGTGGGGCATGCTTCACTGTTACTTTATTTTTTGTTTTTTTGTTTATTTGTTTTTGGGCAACAGCTCTTTTGACACTAACATTCCTTTTAGCATTTTTAAAAAAGAATTTTGCTTTAAGGAAAACAGTCTTGTACTTGGGGGGTTGGGGGGAGGAGGGCGGTTGGTGTTTTTTTTTCTTTTCTTTTTTTAACTTATAAACTCCTGTGTCATGGTGAATTAAAGCAGCTTTTTTTTTTCTTTTGAAAATTTACCACACAGGAAGCTGTGCCGAACCCCTCGTGCCTCCTAGACCTTCTCCCATTAATTTCCTCTAATTCTCATTAGCATGTTTCTGCTGCAGACTCCCTTGGAAGCAGGAGAAATTCTTCTGCAGCTAATTTAGCACCTGCAGGTTTTGAGAGTTGGTAGAGAAACCGCATCAATAAAATAATCACTTACTTTCTCAGAGATTTTACATTTGAACCCTTTAAAGGGTAGACTTTTGTTATGATTTCTATTTATGTTTTAACATCAAGTCATATGTTAATTAATGCCCTTGACTTTTCAAATGTAAAAAAGAGGCAAAAAAAAAAAATCTAAATGGAGCCAGTTTCAGTATATGAATGGCCACAGTTCAGCAAGGATCCTGACATTTCAGAGGCAGGTGTGGCTTGTCCTCAGTACCACAGCGTGCCTTAGAGATCTTAGAGATCTCCGCGCCCCCCCCCCACCCCCCGCCCCCCGCCCCAGGCCCCGCCAGCGGGTGGCTGGGAGATGGGACTGGCAAGGAGCTGTGTTGTTTTAGGCCCTGTAGTTTGGAGATTCAGTGGGCAAAGATGGAAGCCCTCTGCTCTACTGAAGTTCATAAGCATGGAGTGCAGCAAGAAGGGATGAGCAGGAAAATCGGTTTGAAGTACAAGCGAGCGTCTCCAGGAAATGATTACTCCTCTCCCTCCTCCTTCAAAAACAACAACAACAAACAAACAAAAAATGAAAACAAGTTAGAGGTGGGGAAAATGGTTCCAAGAGCAACACTGGGAATGATTGACAGTCTCTGCAGGAGGAAGAGCGGGGTGTCACTCTGGAGCTGCATGCCACCCTCGGATTAGGGCACCACGTGATGGTTCTTGGGAGAATCTGACCATGTACCTGGGAGTGATGTGAACACAGTTACTGATGTATTTCTCTGGTGATTTCTGAAGGCAGGAAACTTGCAGGAGAAGCCCTCAGCAGGTGGGCATGGGGGCTGTGGTACAGTGTGCAGGACAGAGGACAGAAGGGCTGCACCCTGCTCCTCAGCCCTTCAAGAGTGAGAAGAGGCACTTCATCACACCAGAACATCACATGGAGGTGATAATGGAAAAATTAAAACAGAGTGAGCATTGCTAAGAGGGTCACTAAAATGCAGGTGAGCATTATTGAGGAATTGAGGCCTATGCACGTCTCAGGACCCACTTCTTGAAACTATTGCTAAGTTGCTGACCTGTTGCTAAACTCCGCTCAAGGTCAAACAACAAACATCCTGGATCCATGACAGCTACATGGACATTTACGGACTTTACTTCCTCCTCATTGTGGTGACCAGACCATCTGCATTCTTCATTTCGTGTTTTTTTTTTTTTGTTTGTTTGTTTCTGTGTGTGTATGTGTGTGTTTTTAAGATATATTTTATTGATTTATTTTTTTACAGAGAGGAAGGGAGAGGGATAATTAGAAACATGAGAGAGAAACATCTATCAGCTGCCTCCTGCACACCCCTTACTGGGGATGTGCCCGCAACTGTTGTGGCTGGCAAGACCCGGTGGAGGCAGAGCTCCAGATGGCTAGCAACATCCTGTCGAGGCAGGACTCCAGGCCAGGGAAGGAACGAGCAACCAGACCCACAACAAAGAATATAGCATAACCATTAGTCATAAAATAGTTCTTTTGCAAGGCTCAACACTCAGGCAGGCACATCCTGTTACCAGTAGCCTCAAGGCAGGACAAACAGACCAAACCAGGTGAAACAGTGACTGCTTAAGCTGAAAAGAAACCCCCACCCCAGGTGTTGTATAAACTTTAAATGTTACTGTACTAGTGGAATTTTTCTATAACTTATAATTGACATTTCTTTGTTAAAACTTTTAGCCAATCATAATCTGCCAGGCATCCCTAAGATGGGGATAAAAGTAGCATGCGTAGAGTGGGTTGGGGCTCTCGTTGCTCTCTGCTGTGTCAGTTGAGACGGGAGCCCGGACTCGAGTTCATAATAAAGGCTTCCTAAATTCCAATTTGGCTGACTGGTGGTCGTCATTCGCGGGTCGCCCATAACTCAACCAAGGTACATGCCCTTGACCTGAATAGAACCTGGGACCTTTCAGTTCGCAGGCCGATGCTCTCTCCACTGAGCCAAACCGGTTTTGGCTGCATTCTTCACTTTGAAAGGAACCAATATATTTTAACAACCAGCATCCTCCGTTTACATGGTGAGCCTAACTAAGCCCAACTGACCTAGCCAACATCCTTCATTGACATGGGTGACCAAAATGAGAATAACTCTCCTGTTTTTGCCATTTATAAATCCTGCCTTTCAGAGTGAATTTGGCTTGCTACCGGAATCTGTTCAAATAAATATTTTTATTCTTTATCACAGTCTATTTGTTGTTGTTAACAGAGGATTGCCTAAGTCAGAAGAGTAGGCAGAAAATAGACTAGGGACCCCATAATTGCCAGTGCAAAGACCTCTGAAAATAGTTCTTGAATGCTTCAGTTTTGCTGTTTCTCTTGTAGTCTCCACATCCTCAATAGGAGCTCTCCTAGGGCAAATGCAGCTCATATGTTTACTCCTCTCTTCAAATGTGGAGTTTGATCCCTCCCTTTCCTTTGAGTGTGTAGGGATCATTTTGACACTTAGACATCTGATGTGACACAATCATTTCTTTACCTGAACCAGTTCTCACTTCTTATCAAGACTCCGATGCCCCATCTGCTTGCACCTACATAAGATAGAGAACCATCACACTGAGCCCAGTCAATCCACAGAAATATAAGAGGTGGTAATACATATTCTTTTTAACCATGAAGTTTTGGGGTTGTTGGTTACAAAGCAACAATAATGGAACACCTATTTCTTGTAGCAACAGACTGACAACTACTTTCTCTAGAAGGCAGTTCCCTAGCTTCAATCTGAGGATAAAAGCTGCCAGCAATTCTACTTTTGAAAAAAGAATTAATGGATATCATCTTTAAAATGCAATTCTTCAATAAAATCTTAACGATTACCTCTAGGTCCATTCCTGCATTTGGAGATTCTAATTTGGATCTTCTTTGGGCTCCTCCGGGAGGACAATGCTTAATTCTGGTGCCTTGGACTGTGGCTTCTTCTACTTATTCTTTGTCAATCAGATAAAAACCATACTGTATCCTCCAGATAGTCCTTAAAATTTAAGTGACTAACGGTATCTATTTCTTTTTCTTTCTTTCTTTTTTTTTTTTTAAGGATCCTTGGATTTTTAAAAAATATATATTTTATTGATTTTTTTACAGAGAGGAAGGGAGAGGGTTAGAGAGCTAGAAACATCGATGAGAGAGAATCATCGACCAGCTGCCTCCTGCACACCCCTCACCAGAGATGTGCCCGCAACCAAGGTACATGCCCCTGACTGGAATCGAACCTGGGACCTTTCAGTCTGCAGCCCGACACTCTATCCATTGAGCCAAACCGGTTCCAGCAGTATCTATTTCTTTTCCCTTACTCTGTTATGGTGTGTGTGTGTGTGTGTGTGTGTGTGTGTGTGTGTGTGTGTAATCTCAATGTGATTTTGGAAAACATGGAAGTAGCAACATGTGTTTACATAGCCATCTTGAACCAGAAAACCATAAAATTCCTAAGTGAAACTCAGTAGTAAGAGGGCTCATCTTGTATTTTAGATAGTTTTTTTTTTTGGTTCAGAGCAAGTAAAAAATGTACAATCTATTAATGTCCCTTAACAATAATTATATGGGGGAATTTAAAGTTTACTTAAGTGAATATTCCCAAGGCACAGTGATACATTCATCTAGGTTACCTAAGGTTGTCCTTGCCTCTTTACACATGAGTCAAGCAGCATAAAATCCTATATCACTCTCCCTCAGGGGGAGAGGGAGAGTGACATAGGGTTTTATGGCCAGTGTGAACACTATAAAGACAAGTTCTCTATATTTCTGTGAGTTTGAAGAGTTTGTATTTTATATTCCAGGTTCTTTTGCATATGTGAGTTGGAATACCAGAAAATTGACTGACTTTTTGCTTGAGTAAGTAGTTGAGATGAAATCAATCTTTCAAAGTGTAGAGACATTAGGCAAGTGCTCACTCTAGGTTCAAAGACACTAATGAGGAGAGAGAGAATACACTAGGCAATAGCCCCAGATGACTTTTCTGTGTAAATCCAGAAAGATTTTATTAGTTCTGGTTGCATGTCATTCTTGTCAGGTATTTCTTCAGAGATGCAAATACCTCTTATTTGAGATTTTAGGGGTTTAATTGGCTTCTGTTTTTATTTTTAAGACACAACTCCTCTGGTCTCTAAAGTCTATGGGGCTGACTTTGGACAGAAAGTCAGACCCTGGGAGAAAAATTCCCAAGCATAAAAATGAAAAATGAAAGAATTGGACAGTTCTGATAAGCCACTCTGAAATATATAGGTTTTCTGGGAAGGTTACAAATTTGGTGCCACATAAAAGTGATATAATTTGAATATTTGTGGATTTGTTTATTTTTTTATTGATTTCAGAGAGGAAGGGTGAGAGAGAGAGAGATTGAAATATCAATGATGAGAGAGAATTATTGAACAGTTGCCTCCTGCACACTTCCCACCGGGGACCCAGCCCTTAACCTGGGCACGTGCCCTGACCACGAATCAAACCATTACCTCCTGGTTCATATGTTGATGCTCAACCACTGAGCCACACTGGCCATGCCTGTTGATCCATTTGTTATAAGCATAACCAATTATATAGGTGGTGAAGCAGTGAAGGGAGTCCACAGGATTGGGCCTACCCTGTTCTCTCATTCAGAACATTCATCTATGGCCCAAACATTGAACATTCCATGCAGTAAAACTAAAGCCTTAGAGTTTACTACATTCAGTCTCTTTAGAGGGTCATGAATGATCATCATCATCATATCATCATCATCATCATCATCAATATTGTTGTTACCTGGAAAGTTTCTTGAGTGATTTTCTCCTAAACTCTCATCGTAGTATTCCTTCCAACTCACAATGCTGTCACTTCCTCAGGACATTCCAGCAAACACAGTATTCTACACTTTGTTTCATCTTCAGTGATGTTTTAGTGGTACTGCTGTGATGGTATCACGTACAAATGTCCCATTGGCCTGCCTCTTAATCTGGCTATGTTCTAGTCTGACTTTCAGAAGGGAAAAAAAGCATAAAAGATGAGTCAGTGAAGGCTTAAGAAGGATCAGACATAGCTCCATCGAAAAATCAATAAAGCGCAAGAGAAACCATTGTTCAAAAACTTTTAAAAGTCCTTCTGTCTGGGTAGGCTCACAACAATTTCCCCCCATCCATCTGCCTATTTCCTTTAGCAGTTATTTTCAAACTTTAATGAGTTTAAGAATTACCTTGGGAATTGGTCAAAAAGTCAGATCACCAAAACCCTGATTCATTAGCTTCAGAATAAGACCCAGATATAGCAGGAATAAAGAGGACCCCACCCTAGTAAATTCTAATGCACATGGGGCATTAACATCACACTAAGAAATATAGGCACACATTAAATAAAATAGTCCTACATGACCTAGAAAGTTGGTGTATTTCTTTAAGATGAGAAGGGGATTGCCCTAACTGGTTTGGCTCAATGGATAGAGCATCAGCGTGAGGACTGAAGGGTCCCAGGTTCGATTCTGGTCAAGGGCATGTATCTTGGTTGCAGGCACATCCCCAGTAGGGAGTGTGCAGGAGGCAGCTGATCAATGTTTCTAACTCTATCCCTCTCCCTTCTTCTCTGTAAAAAATCAATAAAATATATTTTTTTAAAAAAGATGAGAAAGGGATAAAAATATATTGTGCAACTGAATCCTATTCCAAATGCAAAAGCTATAATCCTAGAGATAAGAATGAATGGTATTATCAAAAAGAAAGGCAATTTAACCAATAACTGGTAGTTACAGATAACAAAATGAGTGATTGGGGATAATTGGTCATGCTTAAAAATAATCCTTGGAGAAAGTGTTTCTGTAGGAGGCACCTGAGAGCCGTGAGGATTACCTCAGGAAGAAGATGATTCATAGATTCATCAGTTCAGCCTAGGGAGTGAATGAGCCACCACATGAATTGTGTCTTTAGGAGAAACATCAAATAAAATAAAAATGGGAAAGGACCAGGCTAAAATTTGTTATACCAAGAGGGTTTTATCTTTATTTGCAAGTCTTATCAATTGGTAGTGGCTCCTTGGAGCACTTTGTCAAGAGAGATTGAGAAGCCATTTGTAGGCTCAGCAGAAAAGTGAACATTGATTGATTAGTTATGTCTGCCACTGGCGAGGAAAAGAAAAATCAGATGCATCCTTGCAATCTCTGCTTAGTGATTATAAAGTTATCCGAGTATCACTCTAGTAAAAAAACAAACAAACAAAAAAAAAAACTCAGTTATTCCTGGTAAAAACCATCTTTTTCCTGCTACTTCCAATTATGGAAAGGTTGGCCATGTGCACAATGATATAAACACATTGTGAAATTATGTTGACACTAGAAAAGATGCTTGCTAAGCTAGAGCATCTCAAATACGTACCTGGTCAAGATCCAGGCCTGTTGCCCTTGCCCATTCTCTGTCACAGACTTTCTTAGTCAAGTCTTCCATACTACATACTTTGCCCAATTTTCCAAGAGAGAAGGGGAGTAAGCAGCTGTGCCTCTTTCTTGTTCCATTTAACACCTTAATTGCCAAGCATTGCCGCTCCTATCCCAGTGATCTCAAGATTTCAAATAAACAAAATGAGTTGTACTTCATGAAATGGTGGGTGGGCCAGTCTTCAAAGAGCAAACATTTTTTAAAAGTACCTACTAAAAATAAAAATAAAAAAGATACGAATTGCCAGTCAACCATATCTGTGCATTCAAGTGAGTACCTGTCAATGCCTTGTTGGCCCAATTTGAATTTCTGCATGTATGTGAAAGAAATGAAACCACAGTGTATAGAATATTCTTAAAGAAATTTCAATTGATAGTCTTCTATAATTCAGATTTTTCTCCAGTTCAGATTTACGTTCCTCTACTATAGTAAGTATTTTTTGGAAGCTTTCTTGTCACCCTTCCCAGCCAAGGAATTTTGGAGTGCATGCTGTTCTAGAGAAGCTGATTTCACCCCAGTGAGAGAGAGAGAGAGAGAGAGAGAGAGAGAGAGAGAGAGAGAGAGCGCAAATGACCAATCGGGGTATTTGTTCTGCCTGGCTACAGTGATTGACTCAATGCTGGGCATGCGATCTTCACCAATCCACTTACAGTGATACTTAGGACTTTTGCTGGGAATGTGTTGCTCTTCAAACCTCTAAAAGCCATCTTAGAATGGAGAGAGCAAGTTTTAGGAGAAGACAACTCTGAAGAAAACATTATGAAAGACAAAATGAAATTAAAAACGTGGTGGCTTTATTAAGCTGCTCTATCTGTGGATTTTTCAGGCAAATGAGTCAGTATGCTTTGTCTATCATGGAAGGCAGCTTTAATGAGCATCTTTCTTCTCTGTCCCCTGAAACACTAGCTGATACACCTATTTAATCTGAAGAGGGAGAACCCATCTCATCAGCACTGTCTTGTTTCCTATGACTCAACTTTTCCTTTTCCAAATTTTCTTTGTGAATGAGATTTGGGAAGCTGGGTAATAAACATCTGATAATGATTATGATGAAAATCTCAGTCTTGTTCCAGGGGATGCTTTGGAAAAGAATATGTATCTTCTGAATCAATACCATTTACATGATGTTAAGAGGAAGAGAAGGAGAAATAGGCTGGTTTTGTTGTAGATGAAAATGCCTGTGTACTACAGGGAGGAATTAATTATGCAAAATAGTGGAATATATGCAGGCAAATGCTAATTTGTCAACCTGTAAACTGAGCTTCCTAAATCTTAGTTTGCAATAAATTGAATCATTTTCAACTATATTAGGCAAATGAACTGAAACCCTAGTATGATGCATGTACTAGTATTTAACCCTGAAGTCCGAATATGAACCCCCTGACCTCCAGGGCCAGCTTTTACTCTACCTTCTGTGAATACATCTGGGAATATTGCAGTTTATTGTTTCCGCCACAGTAACATCATAGATGCTGAAAGCATCAAACAGGATAATGAAATAGAATGACACATGTGAGGGGGATTCAGAGAAGAGTCTATCCAGCTAGCTTTCCAGGCAACATGAGAGTGGATACAGTGATCTTTGATATAATTTATCCTTAGGAATTTCTCCTGCAGATCAGAGCAGAAAACATAGCAAGACAGTTTAGGAAGGAATAGCTAGAGACAAATTTTTGCTGGGCAACTAGCATCTGAGTTTTGTACAAAAGGAAGACACCTCAGAGAAGAATGCATAGAGAATGCAACAGTAAACTGTTAATTTGGAATTGCTGTTGCTCACCTTAGGAGTGCAGATAGCCATGTCTGGATGTCACAATCTAGACCCAGATGTTGGATAGGGGTTTGGACTCTAACACACCTTCCATCCGGCCACAGAGGAGCTACAAGGGCTGCAGAGCCACCTCTGGAGCTGGGCTTGCTCTGCTGGAAACACAAAGCATCCCAGGAAGTATGAGTGCTTCCCTTGGAATTGCTCTTGGTTGCTTCCATACTCCATCGGTAAAGGAGACATTAACATGAGATGGCTCATTAATGCTGTTGGAGGAGGTTATTGAGAGGACAGAGGACATGATCAGCTGTTGACCAGAGAGCTGGACCTGGGCCCTCGGAGGCTTCACATCTCCTCCCCTGTCCTTGGAAGGCATTTCTGCTCATGTTCCCACAGTGGGAGCCAGTTCAAGGACGCAGCCTTAAGGGAGCACTATATTGTTGAGACTATCTGGACAGTGTATGAGACTGAACCCAGGCAAGACTTCTATATAAAAGCTTAAGAATCTGGCAGACAGGTTCAGAGATCTATTTATCATGCTGTTACCTAAGACAAGCATCCTATATACACATCACTTTGCTATTTAAACCTTCCACGTACCAGAGTACAGTGGGCTGCCTCTTCCTTCTGTCTCTTTCTATCCCTGGCTATAGAGTCCAGTTTCAGATTTCATCCATTGAACTTCTGAGGTTGTGATGATCCAACAAATGTACTCAATGAAATAATCTCAGGTAGGAACAGAAGGTAAAAAATAAGGCAGAGGCCCTCAAGTCCTTTTTGTTCCTTGCCAACATGGCTCTAGGGGCAGGTCTGGTGACCAGGTATGACTGGACACCCCACCCTCCCACCCCCAGTGCCCTAACTGCATTACTTTCAGTGAAAAAACCTTTTTGCCCTTTCATATGCAGCTCTGCCTGATGCCACCTCGTCACCCCCACACCCTGCTGTCCCCAAAGGATCCAGTGCCTCTTGTTCCAGTGTAGACAGTCCCATACTTATGAAAGCCCTGCCAGGGATGGGGAGATAGTTTCAGGGGATGTGTAGGCCCCTCGGGCCTCAGAAAACTCTGGAGAGCATTTATATTTAGATAATGATATTTTTAGAGCCTGTCCTTTAAATATTCTAATTAATTTTTAAATATACAATTAATGCACATGGTTTAACCTCCAAGTATGAAATAATGTAATAGAAAAAAATCTACCTTCTATCCTTGTTTCTCAGCAAAAAAACTTCCTCTTCCAAAGGCAAGCCAATGTTATTTAACTTTTCCATATTCTTATTGTTGTACTACAGGCCCAGTTCACTCCATTTGTGTACTGGGAAGGGGTGGGGGATGGAGGGAGGGAGTCCCTCAGCCTGGCCTGAGTCCTTTTGCAGTCCAGGAGCCCTTGGGGGATGTCCAACTGACAGCTTAGGCCCACTCCCTAAGCCACAGCTGGACATCCTTAACGCTGCCATGGAGGTGGGCTGCTGCACTGGCCAGCCATGATGCAGCTCCTGCATCTGCTCCCTGGTGGTCAGTGCCATCATAGTGACTGGTCGTTCCACCATTTGGTTGATTTGCATATTATACTTTTATTATATAGGATTTTAAGCATTTGTAAGTAGTGACAAGCAAAAACATATTCTCATTGTTATAGAAATGGCAACATAGACATACTATTCTGATCTTGCTTTATTCACCTCCTATTCATGGAGATAATTTCATATCAGTATATAAAGCACTTCCTTATACTTTTTATGGCTGACTAGTATTCCACTGTATGAATGAACTATTATTTATTTAACATTCCCTAATGGATGAGCTTGTGGACTATTTCCATGATTTTGCTGTTCAAACAAGCATTGCCATAAATATCTTTGTCTGTTCATCCTTTTGCATATGGACAAGTTTGTAAGTAGAATAAAATTTCAGAAGTGGAATTGGTGAGTCAAAGGAATACATATTTGCAATTTTGAAAGATTTCTAATTGCCCTCCGTAGTGGTTACACCATTTATTTTTCATCCAGTAGTCTATGAGAGTGCTTCTTTTTCTACAGATTCACTAAAATTATGCTATCAAAAATTTTAAAAGAATTGTTATTGATTTTAGAGAGGAAGGGAAGAGGGACACAGAGGGAGAAACATCAATGAGAAAATGGAACATCAATCAGCTGCCTCTGCACGCCCCCAACTGGGGATCCCTTTTGGTGCACGGGATGACACCTAATTAACTGAGCCAATTTGAGTAGTTAAAAAAAATATGACAGTGTGGTTTTAATTTTCATTTGTATTAGAATTAGGTTAATATCTCTTCAGGTATTTGAGGATTATCTCATCCTTTTGTATGAAATATCTGTTTATATCTTTTGTTCACTTTTCTACTGAGTTATTGGTCTTTTACTGAACTGGAGGAGCTCTTTATGTTTTGGGACAATTAGCTAATCACCTGTGATTGGATTACAAATGTTTTCCTGGGTTGTCATTTGTCTTTGATCTTGCTGAATGAGTATTTCCCCTCCCCCATATAGATCTTCTATTGTTACTGTTATTATAGTTAAGTTATATTTATTAAAAAATTTCAAAATAAAAGTTGGGTCTTATGTTATACTCTATGGCAGTATAATGCCCTTTGTCCAATTTTCCCCAAATGTTGCAAAACTATAATACAATATTATAATCAGAAAATTTACATTGATATAATCTATGGATCTTATTCAGATTTTCAGTTTTATATGTACTCAGCATGTGATTATATGTATGTGTGCATGAGTGTGTATGTGTGTATTTAGTTCTATGAATTTTTATCACATGTAGAGGTTTGTGTATCTACAGATACAAACATTTCCCTTCACCACAATCATTAACTTGTTTTCTAGCTCTATAATTTTGTTATTTCAATAATTTTATATCCATAAGATAATGCAATATGTAAACTTTTGGGATTGGTTCTGTTTACTTGGCAAAATTGCCTTAAGATTTATCTAACTTCTTGCATATCAATAATTAGCTTCTTTTTATTGGTAAGCAGTATTTTATGATATGGGTGTACCACCACTTAACTATGTATCATTGGAGAATATTATTTTTTTTAAATTTAGACTATTATGAGTAAAACTACTACCAACATTCATGTACAGGTGTTTGTGTGAACATGCATTCTCATTTCTCTCAAAAAAGCAGAGTGCATTTGCTGGGTCAGTTGTAATCACATATTTATTTTTGTAAGAAACTGCCAAACTTTTTCAGAGTGGCTGTGTAATTTTACATTCCCACAAACAATGCATGAGCGACCCAATTTCTCTGTTTCCTCACCAGCACTTGGGGTTGTCAGTTCTTTATTTTAACCACTCTGATGTGTATACAGTGATATCTCCTGGTGGTTTAAGTCTGGGTTTCCCTTTTGGCTAACAATGTTGAACATCTTTCCATGTGCTTATTTGCCTTCTGTATATTCTCTTCAGTGAGATGCATGTTCATGTCTTTTGCCCATTTTTAATTGGAACTTTTGCTTTTTCCTGCTGAGTTTGGAGTTTCTGTATATATATATATATATATACCACTCCTTTGTCAGACATGTGGTTTACAAATATTTTCTTTCCATCTATAGCTTGTCATTTCATTCTCTTAATAGTGAATTTTACAGTGCAGAAGTTATTCTTTATGAAAACTAATGTTATCTTTTAATTAAAAAAACAAACAGGAAATATGACATGTATTCTGCCCAAGTGTGATGGCTGAAAAATGTACACTGTTAGTACATTTTGTAGAAAAAGTGTCTATAGAAACTGAGAACTATGATGTCAGAACTGGACTTTTCTTACCATTTCAGACAGTAAAGCTTCTGTACCTTGCCTTGGTTTCTAGTTCAGGAACCTTCCCACTGCCTGATGTGAATGGGTTTCTGTGTTTATTTCAGCAGCATGTATGGTCTGACACAATATAACACTTCTGACTATTTTTACCCCTTAAAGACATGTGAACCCTTCCCAATTCCCCAAGCCAATGGCATCTTTCCTTCCTTTGAACTCATACACACTTTCAACCTGCCTGGTTTTTTTGTGTGTTTTTTTTTAAATAGCCTTTAACATTTCCCATTACAATTATTTATGATGTGATGTGAAAAGTAAGCATAGACTCTGAAGGCACCCAGCGGACATATCACGGCTTCAGCAGCTATAAATACTGGAAGGAATTGATCTAAGATCCACAATCAAGCTCGTGAAAATTTTAAAACTGAGATTAGAGGTCTTACAGATGTTAATGAGAAAAGACATTTTATTGTACACCAATTGGAGGGCCTTTATTGGAGAGAGAATATGACATAGAATCAGATGGTCTTGGACCATTCAGGCTGAGGGGAGCCCTGTCAGAGTCAGAGCCTGTCTGCTTTCTCCAGAAAGAGTAGGAACCCAAGCCCAGCCTGCAAGTCCCACTTCGTTTCTAGACTCTCTAGTGTTGGTGATCGCTTTTGGAAGGAGCTGGACCTTTGGTGTCTCTGGGGAAGCTTCCTCTTGTCTGGAGTTCTCTCCGCCATCATCATGCCCTGTGGTTGTGGCAGGTTTGCTAGAGACCTGGATAAAGAAGATGTGGTATGTATGGTTAGCCCTGTGATTGGCAAGTTCGCTCAGGCAGAAGGCATCTGCTCACCTGGCAAGTCCGGAAAGGAAGGCTGGAGGACGGAGCTTTCCCTGGGGAGCCTGCAGGCTTGTGACTGCTCCATGGTCTGGAACACCGCTAGGAGCCTTGTTAAGAGGCAGGGATGCGCTGCCACTCTTCTGGTCCTACAAGGCTGAAGGGAAACTTGGAGGGCAGAACTGCTAGCAGAGCTGTCCTGCAGAGCTGGTTGGTCCAGACGAAGCACCTTCACCCAGGAAGAGGCCACGAAAGACTGAGCTGTCCAAAATGTCTGTCCAGGGAAGGTGCAAGAACACTTGGAGTAAGAACCAAAGGTATCTCAGCCCCTTGTTTCAGGAAGAGGACTTGTGTGAGCGGTGTATGCCCAGTGCCCACTGCCAGGCTACAAACATGTTGTCCAGGAAACACAACAGAAGGTCTACCTTCACCCCCTCTCTCCTTTTGCAGTAAACAGAAAGATCCACACACCTGGAGGCACTCCCATCTGCCCCAAGGAGCACACAGCACCACCTAGACATCATCCTGTCAATGGATGGCACCAGGCAGGTGTCTGATGCTGGTGCCTGTGGCTTAAACATGCAGTCTTTCCTTTCCAGGCTGGGCCAGGTCCCAGGGCCCATCACTGCTGCCCTGGCCTCCTCTTGCTCTCATTTTTTAAATTAAACTTTATTGGGGTGACATTGGTCAGCGTGAACATATAGGTTTTCATGTGTGGATTTCTAAGTCACAAAATTTGTATATAGCACCAGGTGCCCACCACCCAAAGTCAAGTCTCCTGTCACCTCATGTTAGGACCCTATTCTTACCCCAGCCCCCTCCCTCTGACAACCACCACACTGCTGTTTGTGTTCATAAGTTTTAGTTTTATAGCCAACATATGAGTGAAATCATATGGTTCTTAGCTTTTTCAATCTAACTTATTTCACTTAGCATAATGTTCTCATGGTCCATCCATGTTATTGTAAAGGATGCTATTTCATCCTTTCTTATGGCTGAGTAGTACTCCATTATGCATACGTACCACATCTTCTTTATCCAATCCTCTATCGCAGGGCATTTTGGCGGTTTCCATGTTTTGGCCACTGTGAATAATGTTGCAATGAACATAGGGGCATATACACTGAGTAACCAGGTTATTATGATCTCTGAACAGATAATAATCTGGTCACTCAGTGTGTATCCTATATAATAAAAAGCTAATATGCAAGTTGTCCCCTCAATTTGACCAGAGGCAGGCTAGCCAATCGCCCATGTAACCGCCCATGTACCCTCCCCCTGGCGAGGCTGGCCGGGCACCACCTATGCATGAATTCATGCACCAAGCCTCTAATATATATATATATATATTACTGAATGGCCAGATTATTATGTGTTCAGAGATCATAATAATCTGGCAACTCAGTGTATATCTTTGCGTATAAATGATTTTGAGTTTTTTGGGCATATACCAGAGTGGGGTTGCTGGTCTTGTGTTTGCTCTATTCTTAATTTTTTTGAGGAATAGCCAGACTGCTTTCCATAGTGGTTGTACCAATCTACATTCCCACCAGCAGTGAATGAGGATTCCTTAATAGCCAGTAAGGTTGAACATCTTTTCATATATTTATTGGCTATTTGATTGTCTTCTTGGGAGAGATGTATTTTCAGATCCTCTGCCCACTTTTTTTTTTTATTAGATTGCTTATTTCCTTGGCATTGAGTTTTACAAGTTCTTTATATATTTTGAAAATTAAACCTTTGTCAGAGCTACTGTTTGCAAATATCATCTCCCACCTGTTTGTTTTGTTGTTCATCTCTTTTGATGTGCAGAAGCTCTTTAGTTTGATATAATCCCATTCATTTATTTTTGCCTTTGAGGTCAAGTCCATAAAATGTTCCCTACCACCTAGGCCCATAAGTTTGGTACCTATATTTTCTTCTATGTAACTTATAGTTTTGGGTCTTATGTCTAGGTCTTTGGTCCATTTTGAATTAATTTTTGTACATGGGAACAAATTATAATCCAGTTTTATTCATTTGCATGTGACTTTCCAGTTTTCCCAACACCATTAAATCAAGAGACTATCTTTAATCCAATGTGCATTTCTGGCTTCTTTATTGAAAATTATCTGTCCGTATATGTGTGGTTTTATAGCTGGGATCTCTATTCTATTCTATTGATCTGTGCGTCTGTTTCTCTGCCAATACCATGCTGTTTTGATTATCGCAGCTTGGTAGTATAATTTGAAGTCAGGTAGTGTGATACCTCCAGCTTCATTCTTCTTTTCCAGGATTGCTTTGACTATTCTGGATCTTTTGTGGTTCTATACAAATCTGAAGATTTCTTATTCTATTTCTTTAAAAAATTATATTGAGATTTTGATGGTGATTACATTAAATCTGTATATTGCTTTGTGTGATATGGCCGTTTTAAAAAATATATATTTTATTGATTTTTCCACAGAGAGGAAGGAAGAGGGATAGAGATCTAGAAACATCGATGAGAGAGAAACAACGACCAGCTTCCTCCTGCACATCCCCTACTGGGGATGTGCCCGCAACCAATGTACATGCCCTTGAGCGGAATCGAACCCGGGACCTTTCAGTCAGCAGACCGACACTCTATCCACTGAGCCAAACCGGTTTCGGCTGATATGGCCATTTTTAACTACATTGGTTCTTCCAATCCATGAACAAAGGATATTTTCCCATTTCTTTGTGTCTTTTTCAAACTCTATTTGTAATTTCCAGTATATAGGTCTTTCACACTCTTTGTTAAGTTTATTCCTAGGTACTTTATTATTTTGGTTGCTAATGCAAAAGGAATTGTTTTTTTCAATTCCTTTTTATGAAGTTTTGTATAGGAAGGCAATGGATTTTTGGATCCTGCAACTTGACTATTTATTTATTGTTTCTAGTAGTTTTTTTCATAGAGTCTTTGGGGCTTTCTATATATATAGAATCATGTTGTCTGCAAAAAGTGAGGCCTCAAGGCACTTAAGGCTGTGTCCACACACCAAGGAGTGTTAGGGAGCTCAGGGGAGCAAGCCACATCAGTTCCCAGCCCAACCAATGCCACCACCTTCCTACCTATTCAGGGTTACCTCACAATACCTTGGTTACATATATTATAGTTAAATAGAGAGAGACAACCTGGAAGGGGAAATAGAGATGCTTGCTTAATAGTCTCTAGTCTCTATCCCCATTCTCTATTTCTATTCCTTTTGCTTTCAACTCCCACAATCACTCAGGTCAGAAAGAGTGAGTTTTCCTCGACCATCTTTCCTGCCCCCTTTACTTAAAGCTCCAGGAGTCTGTTGGCTGGCCTTCACGTGATGTGCTAAGTGGGAGCTGGGGAATTTAGAACATGGGTCCTTTCCCCACAGTGCCCCACTTTAGGCCCTATTGCTTGTCTTGCATGGCACACTGTTTTGAAGGTCAGAAGCTTTCTCTTTACCTCTTCCCAAATGGTCCTTAGGCACTCCCTCCCCCTCAAGCCAGTCCTCTCTCCCCCCGAGGGAACAGGCCCTGGATGTGGAAGGTCAAGAGAGACAAGCACACTCACACTCAAATTTTAAAAATCTTGTTGCTATTACATACAAAAAGGAGGGCTCCCTTCCACCAACACACACACACACACACACAACCTCCCTCCCCCTTCTCTGTCCTGCTGAACATTCAGGGCATCTTGGAGACCAGAACAAAAACCCTCAAATAAGATCAGCAAGGGAAATCTCAAGTCCTTCATGGGGACCAGGACAGCTGCTTCTTATGCTCCTGGAAATGTTCTGTTTCTCCTCCTGCATACTATTAAGAAAAAGTATAGAAGGACATACATGGCAAGAAATCAACCCCCCTGGGAACCACACTGGCTTTTGCCCAGGATGATGTTCTGCTCAAAGACTAAGTCTTGGCCTGCACACCCTGCTTTTCCCAGTCCCACCAGGGCCAAGAACACGATCCCCCTTGTGCACATCCCCACCCCGGCCCAGATCCTTCACCCACCTTCACGCTCCCCTCCCTTACTGCTTCTCTTGGTGATTGGCAGTCCTCACTCACTTCCCTGGTCCGGCCCCCTTGCCCTGGTCCAGAATGGATTAATCCATGAGGACATCTGCATGCTTTCTCCAGTCCCAGCCTATCTCTGCAATTCTAATTATTCCGTTTTGACAAGAGCCATCCTGGCTCATCCATATTCCAAGCATTGCCTGGAATTTTATCACCAACCCAGGCTAAGTGACAGGCAGAAAAGAATGGAAGGAGAGGGGAGAGATGAGGCAGTGATTGTCAGCTATGCCATTCTGAATTAGATGGTTCTGAATTTGAGCATCCTTTAAAAAATATACACTTTTTTTTTTTTTTGTTAAAGATACACCCAAAACAGCAGTTGCCTCAGGATTTGGGAAGGAGGAGGTTAGGTGGGTTTGGGGATGAGGAGGTATAAGTGGGTTTGGGGAGGAGGAGGAGAGGTGGATTTGGGAGGAGGAGGATGGGTGGGTTTGTAGAAGAGGAGGTTTAGATGGGTTTGGGGAGGAGGAGGTTTAGGTGGGTTGGGGAGGAGGAGGAATAGGTGATTTGGTGGATGTGGTATTATGCTTGTTTGAGGTACCTTTAGCTTCATCTGTAATGTTTTTCTTTTTAAAAGATGAATGTATTAGCATATTACTTGCGAAATTAAAGGATAACAAATAACAGGTTTACTTATCTAAAAATTAAAGACATTTTTTTGAAAAATAATAAAAACCATAAAAACCCCAGAGTCTTTGGATATGGCATAACATGTAAATATTGGTCTACATACTAAAAATAGCACATAGTATGATATCACCTACCTGTAGTCTAATATTATCTCTGCACTGGACTGTGGGCCAGAGTATCTACCCCTTTGTCCCTCTAGGGCCATGGACACTGGTGTGCACTTGGCCCTCAGGAACTGTTTGACAAGCCAAACCTAAAAGGAGTTGTCTGGCCGGGATGGCGATGTGAGGGATAGAGACAAGGGACCACTGAGCTGGAGCGCAAAGAGAGAGGGGTGGCTCTGGGAGCCTTTTCTCTCTGGAAATGCATAGCAAGGTGCTGGGGTTTTACCCTCGTGCCCTCTGCAAGCTGAGATTGGCAGGAGCTCACCAGGAACTCGTCTTCATCAGAGTCTCTGCAAGCTGGAGCAGGAATGCCTGCCGGCTGTGAGGGACTGTGCTCTGGAGCTAAGGAGTTTCAGCTCCTTGGCACATGAATTGTACACCAAAGTGCCCCCAGGTGGGGTGGGGGCAGTCACCCCCTTCTTTTAAACTGCTGTTTCTCTCCATGTGTTGCTGCAGATGCCAACGCAATTCTTGGTGCATTCATTTGGTTGGGAGATTGAGAAAATGGCAGCAGCATTAATGAAAAATAATGTGTCACCCAGGAGCCAGCTTGAGTGCACTTCCTTAGTATTCCTCTGCTCTCTGTTTTTCCAGACTCACAGCTCCGTGTGTGCCGGGGAGGGGAAATGCGATGCTCAGTAGACATGTGAATGAAAAGTGAGACATATCAGAGAAAGGGCTCCAACTGTGAGAAAAATCTTCACTCTGTAAGGCCGCTATTAAAGGCACTAAGGAGATGGCAAAGAGTCAGGGGGAGAGCATTGGATTCCCAGGGTGACCGTGACAATGGAGGAATTGGGAGAAAGTAGTATAAATGGATAATTTTTAAAAAGAGGGAGAAAGAATATCATCTTCAATAAAAGGCACCAGAACTCTGTGGAGAACTGAGTGTGTCTAGTGTATAACATCACCCTGGAACATCTTACAGCACTGGGAAGTAAGAAAGTCCTGAAAGAAAACAAAACAAAACAAAACAAAGCAAGAACGTCCAGGGAGGAGTGTCCAGTAGACACTTGAGCTCCCAAAGGACAACGCAGGGATAATTTGAGCAAGAAATGAATACTAGAGCCCTGGGCTATAACCCAAAGTATAAATATCCAGGCCATGCAGATAGAAATGGTTGAATATATAAATGGTGGAGGAGGAAAAGCAAATCTCATGTAGAGAAGAATTCACCCCTTCATGGAAGTAAAGAGTATCGCCTCTCCCCCTACACAGGACCTGCACATAACCACTTTCCTCCAAGCCATCATGCTCAATTAATATTTGACAAAGGAGGCAAGAGCATACAATGGAGTCAAGACAGTCCCTTCAATAAATGGTGTTGGGAACATTGGTCAGATACGTGCAAAACAATGAAACCAGACCACCAACTTACACCAGACACAAAAAGTGGGAATAAAAGGAAGCCTTTGTAGTGGAGAAATCTGACAAATGCTACCTCAGCAGGGAGGTCAAGGTTATCATCACTATTGTTCAATCACATCGATGGCTTGTGTCCTTGAGGTAAGGATGGCATGTCACCTCGGTGGTCCTCCTCCCAAACACCCATAACTTCAGTCTAACCAGGAGAAAAAGTCATCAGACGAAGCCAAGCTGGAGAACCTTCTGCACCATATCTGACTATTCTTCCCCAGCCAGTCAAGGTCATCAAAAACAAGGGAAGTCTGAGAAAGTGCCACTGACCAGAGGAGCCTAAGGAGACCTGACCAGTGAATGTAACATGGTGTCCTGAATGGTATCCCGGGGCAGAGAAACGGTGCTAGGGAAAAGCTAAAAGAAGCAGAATAAGGTACTGCCTGAAGTTAATAACAATCCATCAGTATCGTTGCTTGAAACCATAAATGTCAACCACCCTGTGGAGCTGGGTCCAGGCAGACAAGAAAACCCGCTCTGTTGCCATCAGAGCCCAGGAGCCGCACAACCACCTCGATAGCCGTGTTTACCCTGTACAAAGTTATAAATATGGCAAGCTGTGGTTTTAGCATTTAACGTGTGACGAATGCCGATTATTTCAGGTAGTCGCCTTTGGAAGTGCAAGACATATTTCCAGCTGTCCAATTCATTTGTTCCAGGCTTGCTGACAGAGTAGGGTACCGGAGCCTTCCAAGGAAAGAAGCAGATTTGGGAAAGGATCCATGAAGTTGACATCCGCATCACTGACAATGAACCGTCTTCATAAGCCATGTCTCCGAGGCTGCAGCCTACGAGATGTGATTGTTCTGTCGTGAGAGTCGTAAGACTAACATTTTCCCCTCACTGTTGAATTAATAAAGTTGTTTTCATTTCATGATGCATGCTCTAGGGGGACTTTCTAATAAATTCAGTTCTTATCAGTTAGAAACCTCCTTTGGTTTCACATTTCGTTTCCTTGTGGTCCTTTGTTTCCTAATCAAAATCACAACTCCTAAATTAAGGGAGAAAAGGAGTTTGTTTTCTCAAACCTATTTGATGCGTGAGTAAATCGGAAGCAAGCCAATGCTGCCACCTCTTTATTGGATGTGTTAAGCAATTAAAAGGTGTTACTCTTTTCGTGATAAAGTAGAACCTTGTCCCATGTGGTCCTGACTCTGGCCTCTTTCCATCTGGCTCCCCGTATAATTTGCTGGAATCGCTCTGATCTCAGATTCCAAAATCATCCGGGACTCCACTTAGGTCAAAGCCCTTCTCAGTTGGAGGGAAAATATTGAACTATCCCATCCTTTGCTCCGAACTGGCTGTCACTGGAGCTGGTAGCAAAGTGGATGCCACACAGAGCTAATTTCAGAAAGCTCTTAGAAGAGCTGTTCCCAAGGGCAGCTGTCCACTGAGGGCTGTGCCCAGCAGAGAGAGGAGGGCCCGGATAGAAATAGTGAAGCAAGAACACATAGCCACATTTGTCCAGATCTACAGTTAATTGATGGAGTGAACTGGATGGCTGCCATGATGCATCCGATGTACACAGAGCTAGTGAGGATTTCGTTAAGACTGAAATATCATAGCGGACATGTGCATGCTTCGAAAACAGCACGGCCCAGGCAACTAGCACTGGGTTGTTTGACTTTTGATCCAGCCCTTATGCTTTTGCAATTTGGAAGAATAAGAAAAAAAATAAACACTTTTATTGAACCTGTGAGTTTCCAAAATACTTTAATATCTGTGATCTCATTTGATCTTTATGACCCTGTGTTGTACAATGACTGTCTCTATTCTATAACAAAGGACAGTTTGTCCTAGGAGGTCATGAATTAGTAGCTGAACTAGTAAAAAGTAAACTGGAGTTAATTTAATTTTTATGGATTTTGTCCTTTGGTATTGTTTTTATGTTTAGTTCTGGGGTCTGAATTCATTTGATTGTCAGGTGAAATGTCTCCTAAAAAAGAGAGAGCATGGGCTTGTGCATGCACACAAACACACTCACTTGCACACACAACATTGTTATCACTTTAAGAGGTTTACCATCATCCGGAGGTGAAGAACCACTGTTGTGCACTGTGTAACAATCCCTGTGAAGATGACAGGGCAAGGAATGAGGGATTCTGGCAGGGGACAGTAAGCCCTTTAAAGATGAGAATTAAGACCAAATTCCTAAGTTCTTTTGCCAAATTTCCTCTCTTCTCCTGGAATATATTATCTCCCAGAGGGAATGGCATATCCTGAAGTTAAATGTGGTAAAAAAAAAAAAAAATACCCTAGGAGAATATGTGCAAAAATGGGAACATGTTGATGAAAAAAGTTGATAAGATATCAAACTGAAAAATGAGAGGAAGGATAAAATAAAAGGGAAAAAATAATGGTCAATTAGACATTTTGAGAGTTATGAATACTGTGCAACCCTGTATTGTGCATATTTATGAACTCCATTCAGAGGCTGGGGGTAGGATTTGTGATAAGAGTGGAGAGATTTGAGTGCCATCCACCAAGTAGGCACAGCCCCTCATCACACTTGCCACACCTCAGTTACATCTCTAGCCATTTCCCCCTGGGGAGCCCATGCTTTGGGATAAACAAATGCTCCTGCTGGAAACATATAAGCCATTTCTTGGCCAGGGTCCTTATCACTGTGATTGGGCCCAGTGGCAATATGTTGCCCTGTCTGTCAGTTCTCATGGATGCCTTTATTCACAACAGCTGAACAGACACTGAATCATCTCCTCTCCTGCTCCGAGATCTTCTAGGTCTGCCGGATTTAATTCACTGCCCTGCCTTGACCTCTTTCTGTGGTGTAACCTCTCTGGGCTGACTGCCTGGTTCTAAATGAATCCTCTGCTCCGCTTTCCAAGTGTGATTTCACTGTGTTTGTGCTCATTCTAAATGGCCTGAGCACAACTCCAATGTTGTATGTCTGGATTTTCCTGGTCCCAATTTCTCTCTTTGATCTGGAATGGCCCACAACCTTGTAGCCACCTCTATCACCATACCAACACCACCATGACCTTGTTTTTCAGTTCCTGGTGACTCTTCATGGAAGAAGAATTTAGAGGGAGTTCATCTCCTCTCCTCAAGCTTGGGCTTCTAGAAGATGAAATTGGAGCTGGGGGCTGGGGGATGAACTGGAGGGTAAAATGATCAGGCAGTTTCAGGTGCTGAGCTTGGATTCACAAAATAAATTAGAAAACCAGACCTTCAAGAAAAAGTCTAAAAAAATGGTTCTTAGGCTCTCTGGCCAACTATTTCTGGAAACTCCCTGGCTAAGCATCTTCAGGCTGGTCCTTCCTCCTTAAATTGGTATCTGGCTTCAGCAAAGGGGGCTATTCAATATCTTGATCAAGGCTAAGGATGTCAGAATGGATGTCTGTCCACTGAAGTAATTCCAGGCTCAAATTGGTAATTTTGAAAATTGATGGGAGTTAACAATTACAAGACTCGTCCTTTTCAGCACAGTTACCTCAGTTATTTTAATGATGGCATTTGTGATTCATCCTTAGCTTGGCACTCAACCAACAGATGGTCCATCCAGACAGTGTCTACATCCTGACACTGAGTTAAGAATTGCTGTTTATTCATTTTCTTATATTAATGACCAAGCCTGGTCAATTGGACTAGGTCAGTGGGTTAGATGTAGTTAGTTAATTCAAGTTTTTTCCTTTAAAGGAAAAAGAAAAGCCATATCAACCATTTTTGGTAGATTGTTTAAATCACACATACCTATTCTGCAGAAGACAATGCATATCTATTGCATGTTTAATTTCATGTAAGTCACAAACAGGATTCAAGGTGACCCAATTACAATGACAAAAGATGCGATGTAAAAGTAAGGCAAGGAGAAAGAAATACAGTTTACACTGATATAGAACAGGTGGATGAAAACATCACATCTATGTTGAATGTGCTCATAAGTCCTCTTCATTTTAAAGGGAAGCTTCTTTTTGTAGGATAATTCATGGTGGTTTTGAATAAGATATCAATAAATTCCAACCAAAGAGAACAATATAAGAGTGATGCACAGACTCTGCAGGTGAAGAGCTGGGAGTGGCTGTATGGTGATTATTTCTGGTGCACGCCTCATGATCACTTTTTGAAGGTAGGCCTAACCCCAGTGTGCATTTCCTGTAGCTATAAGCCAGTGACATTTTTCAGTCAAAAGCACATGACAAGCAATGATGTTGGTGCCCTTCCCAATCTCACCCCCTTCCTCTCAAAAATGTTTCAGTTTGGGGTAATAAGGCTACAGATTTAAAACAGAATTATAAAATCATATCTACCTAAAGTAAGAGAATTATGCTTGAACCATTCTGACAGTTACCGCTCACTGAGCTGTTAGTTAAATAAGATTTATTCCTTGTGGCAATTCCAATGACAGCTAATCCTTATTGGCTATTTGGAGTTCTCGTGTGTTGAATGGCTCTCTGAGGCTATGACTGGTCTCAGCAGGAAAGGGTTCAAAAATTGATTAGTGATGTCTGACAGGGGCATAAGAGGGGGAATTATAGCACAGAACATTGTTATAGCCTGTTCTAGCTATAAGGAGTGACTGGCTGCAATGCTAGATAAAGTAATCATACTCCATAGATCCAACCAAGTATATTTATTGAAAATGGCCTAGTACAAACTCGTCCAAAAACACACACAATTAAAATGAGCTATTTTGTCATTTAATATTTATTTGGGAATACAGAACTGATTTATATATGTTAGGAGAAGAAAAAAAAACACACCAAAATTTTCAATTTTTTGGTGTTGTAATCTAATCTTTATCTTAAGGCAGACACAACCTGGATAGTGTTGCTCAGTGGTTAAACATCAACCCATGAACCCAGAGGTCATGGTTCAATTCCCAGTCAGGGCACATGCCCAGGTTTCAGACTGGATCCCAAGTAGAGGATGTACAGGAGACAACTGATCAATGGTTCTCTCTCATTATTGATGTTTCTATGTCTCATGTCTACCTTCCTCTCTCTGAAATCAATTTAAAAAGGCACATTTAAGAAAAGACAAATGTAATGACCAATTCTAACAGTAGGGTTCAACATTTTGGAGTTACAAGTAAAAAACAGCATGCACATTTACCTTCCTTAGCTAATGAATTTGCAACAAACATGAAGACAGCTACATTTCCTAGTTCTAAATGATCACTGTAGGAAAATAGCCCTTTAAGGAGGGCTATTTCTCAGGAAGCTATTAGACATTGAGCTCACAAGTGGCCCACATGCTAGACTTTTTAATTGTTTTTAGAACATCTCCTCAGGTGTTTTAAATCTGCTAGGCATCCTCTCATAGTGTAGCTCTTGACCTAACTGACCTAGGAAGCTGGTAGACATTCAGCTGGGGGAAAAATACTTCTGAAATCCTCTTGAAAAGATACTTTTACCTTCCAATCCCTGGAATCTTAGCTAGGCTGTCATGACAAAATACCAAAGACTAGATGGCTTAAGTAGCAGGAATGTATTTATCATGGTTTTGGAGTCTGGAAACCCAAGATCAAGGTGCCAGCAGGATTGGTATCTGGTGATGATACTCTGGTGGGTTGCATGAGTCCCACATGGCAAAAAAGGCTCTGGTCTCTTCCTCGTCTTATAAATATATTAATTCCAGCCTTGGGCCTCAACCCTCATAATCTCATTTAAACCTAATTATTTTACAAAGTCCCCACATCCAAATACCATCCCATTGGGGAGTT
Organism: Pipistrellus hanaki; assembly: GCF_964339955.1. Taxonomy (NCBI): domain Eukaryota; kingdom Metazoa; phylum Chordata; class Mammalia; order Chiroptera; family Vespertilionidae; genus Pipistrellus; species Pipistrellus hanaki. Next base: position 41,165,380 of record NC_140518.1, read on the forward strand.
AGAGCTTCTACATAAGAATGGGGGTTGGGTGGTTTCGGGACACAAACATTCAATTGATAACATCTGGTACATAGTAGAGAGAAGGTTGTTCTATGAGGTCCTAAGTAGGATTACAGATCAAGTCAGAAAGTGTAATTTATTTGTTTGTAATTTGGGGCCTACCCAGTGACTAGCACATAGTTGAGGCTCATTAAATATTTATTGAAGGACTGATTGGCAGAATAAATGATAAAAAATGAATACATAAATGCAGAGGTGAGTTCATCTTAGGTAGGCCAAGCTAGCCACAGAGATAAATTGAGATCATGCTTGTCTTCCCATGACTAGATACAGGCCTTAGAAGTAAGAGTCTAGAGGATATAAATTATTGCGCACCCACCCAATTCTAAAATGCCACAATTCTAGAGTCCTAATTATGCATGATGCAAACTTCCTTAACTCCATCTCTAGGAGGGAAATGTCAAGGGAAGGCATTCCCTTTCCTTTGCTTCCTATTTGGAATCTTATTTCAATAAAGAAATTGCTTTAAGTCTTGAAAACTGTAGAAAAAATACCCACCATTCCCAGTATAACCTAAACTGGCATTCTCTAACATCTCTCTAATAATAGATAGTGGCAAACATGACCTCTCTTCCTTTCTATCTTATTTGCACACACTTTCACAATGTTTTATATAGAGCATGTCATTTGGCAGGGCTGATTTGTGTCTTCCTCCCACCTTCAAATTCATATGTTGAATTCCTAACTCCCCAGTAACTCATAATATCACCTTATCTGGAGACAGGGTCTTTAGAGAGAATATAATTAGAATAAAGTCATAAGGGTAGACCCTAATCCAATATGACTGGTGTTCTTATTAAAGAGGTTAATTTGGAGACCAAATTGTATACAAGGAGAACATCTTGTCAACATGAAGATGGCTATGTATAGCCAAGGGAGAGACCTAGAAAAGACCCTTCATTCACAGCCCTCAGAAAGAACCCTCCCTGCCAACACATCAGTTTCAGTCTGGTCAGCCTAGCTTCAAAGGGAGGACAAGAAGACTCCATCTCATGATAGGAGGAATGGCCATCATTAATTTATCTCAAAATGCTATTTGTTCTCCTGCCCTTGCTGGTTCCTCTATTCCTCTTAACATTGGTTTTTCCCTTGTCTTACAACTGGTTTCACCTACAGAATCTGTCTGAGACAGAAAGCATAGCAGTGGCATGGGCCATCCCCCTATCAAACGCAATGCCACTCTCAATCTCAACTAAGGACTGGCCATAGCTTCCTGCTCCCATATTGCTCCTTAAGTCACCTTTGTTGTTAGTTACACAAGGGAACAACCCTCCAAGTTGAACCTCTTCATGCACCTTCCCACAATGGCTCAGTTGGCTAAGCCTTTTGCGAGGGATACCCGCTAGATCTCTGATTTTAGCTCCCCAGCTTCCCTCTGCTAATACTTCATCCCACCACCCAAATCAGGGCCCTGCTTATAAACTATCCATTCTGCTGGTTCTGTGGATAATTGCCTAGATTCCCCCAATCTTGTACATCTATTGTAGTCTATCTATGTGAATGAATACTGTGCTTCTGACAATTTCTAAAACTCACGTGTCCCTTGATAAGCTTGAGTGAAGCTTTGTAATAATCTTCAACAGTTGGCCATTCACCTCTGACCTTGCCCTACTGGAATGTGACTTTCACACCAGGAATACACTTATTGATATCTATACTTTCTCTTAGCTGCTTTTAGTGAATTGGAGAGTTCCAGCCTAAATTCCATGTTTACAGGCACTTTGATGACATTGGCGATGAAGGGCCATCTGTCTTATCTCCCACAGGTTGGCCTGTCCAGCTCCTCTCATCTCCAGCCCCCAGCCCTTACCTGCCATGAAACAGAGCAGAGGATGTGCCAGGTCCCTCACAGGAGGACAAAGCCATGTCTTCCAACTTAAACCTTTGATATGTTGATCAACTAACTGTGAGGTCAATTATATCAATTAGGACCATTAGGTTGGGGAAAGAAAATCCAGTAAAAAGGATCTCAATTAAAGCATGGATACATTGGCTCTGATGACAGTGAAGCACAGGTGTAGGCAGGCTTCGAGGTGATGAAGCTAGATTCAAGGTTCAAATGCTTCCAGCAAGACTTTCTTCCAACTCTTCATTTAGCCGACTTTCCTGCTGGTTCTTTCCTCAGGCTTCTTGTGGGACCCAATAGCCCTGGGGTATGCCTTCTCAGGAAAAGATAGGTGCCACAGTGCCATGCTTACCTGTTCCCAGAGAGAGGAGTGAGCATCTCTCTCAGTCCTGCCCACACAGTCATGTGGGTCATCTGACTGGATGAGCTTCTGCCACTGACTTACTTTGTCCAGACTTTTGGCAAAGGAGTTAAGAGGTGTTTGTTGTTCAGCTTAAATTTGGATTATGTGGAACCTCATGCAGACCACATGGGATGAGAGTGATGGAGGGTAAATCTCTGAATATAGATCAGAGACTATGGCTGAAAGAAAGGAGAATAAGTGCTGGGAGGAGGCAAGGAACAAATGTCTACTACATTGAGAGAAATAGCATGTTAGATGACAGGTTCCTAAAACGCTTAAAAGTCTGGAATAATGGGCTCAAGTTTTTAAATTAACCAAAATATGTATGAAGTATTGCACATGAATACAAAAAGTTATCTTAAGTAGCACAGGTGTGAAAAAAGCTCTAATCAACAATAAGTATGAGCCAATAAATTGATTTGCCTGTCAGCAACAATAATGAAATCCAATGTGTTCTAATTTTCTAACTATTAGAACTATTTAACACTAGAGGCCAAATGCACAAAACTCATGCATGGGTGGGGTCCCTCGTGGCTGCTGGCTGTTGGCTGCCATCCCAGGCCTCCCTTCAGCAGCTGCCAGCTGCCGCAGGTGCATCCCTTTGTTCCATGCCACCCCCTGGTGTTCAGTACAAGTCATAGGGAGCAATGGAACTCCTGAGGGGGCACTTTTCATATTTGGCTTTTATATAGTATATAGATTGGGATTCATGGCATTAAGAGATAGTTTCTAGCTTGCCACCAGATATGCTAAAGCAGAAGCTATATAATCACTCAAAGGGATGCCACTGAGGGAAACTGGGGATCACAGACTCACTCATTCACTCACTCATTCATTATTCAACACATATTTACTAAATGTCTATGTATTAGTCTCAGTCTCAGATTTATTATAATAGATGCTGAGACAAACTCTGGCATCAGGCTCGACTCATTTTTAGGGATCAACACCTATGGAAATGGGGGATGGAGCAAGTGGGGCGGATGCAATATAGACCCATATTAGCCTTTGCCTCAGGGAACTCTGACACTTTGGAGAAAACATGGTCCATCAGAGTTTCTGTAATGGCTGGGCCTTTATACTTCCAATGTGATTAGTCTATGGCAGTGTTTCCCAAACTTTTGACATATGTGTACCCCTCCTATAATTTTCGTAATGCTGAGTACCCCTCGTACTCATGAGAATGTAGAATTAGGTGGAGCTAAGCACGGTGCAGTGCATATCCCCACCAAACTCCTGTGCATTTTGTACCCCCACCAAACTCTTCCCATACCCCTGTGGGTACGCGTACCACACTTTGGGAAACACTGGTCTATGGAAATGGACCATCCAGGGAAGGAAGACTGTGTTCCCAGAAGGGGCAATTTCTATACCCGAAGCAGACCTTCAAGGAGCTCTCAGCTGGAGATGGGTCTTTCCATGTCTATACAGCCTACTGTGTACCAAGCATTGTCCTAGGCATTGAGAATACAACAGTCAAAACAGATAACAAAGTTCAAACAAGAGCAGATATTCTAATGGAAGGTGAGAATAGACATTTTAATATCTAAATGAAAGTATATTTATTAGCAGTAAATGCCATAATGCATCATGATAGGGGTAAGATAGATCATGATGAAAGAAGTGTTGGGTAGTGGAGTGATGGTTGTGCTATCTTCATTAGGACGGTCAGGAAACCTCTTTAGTAGGTGGTGTTTAAGTAGAAACTTAGAAACCTGCTCACATCTGGGCCTGAAGGGGTTCCAGGCAGACCACAAATGCAAAAGCTTTGAGGAACACCAAGGACATCAGTGTGGCTGGAGGGAGTGAGTAAGGAGAGAGTTGTTGAATATGAATCCAGAAGGATAGCAGGGACCAGATCATGAGGCCATAAAGCCATTGTGGGAAGAAACAATAGAGATTACTTCTTAAATAAACACTCCCTCTACTTAGTCCCCCCCCTCCCCCCCCCACCCCCACACACACACATTTTATAGAGGAGAAAACCAAATTCTATGGAAGTGAATGGTTAGTACAAATTTGCATAGCTAGGTAGAAACCCTAGAGCAAGTCAGAATGGAGACAGAAAACACATGATTTATCCATTAGGATACCTTTGACTGCATCTAAGAGGAACTCTGGATTCAAATAAGAGTCCAGAATTGGAAACTGTATTATTTCACATTATTGGAAGACCAGAGTTGTGAGAGCCCTGAACATAGTTCCATGAGTAGTTAAAAAATGCTAGTCCCATCTTTCCATCTGCCATCTTTAGTGTATTAGTCAGGATGGGGTAGGATATGCTGCAATAACGGATCCCAAACCAGGTGGGCTGGAAGTGTCAGTAAAGGGATTAAGAAGAAAAAATTGGCCATTACAAAATAGTGGCTTTATGATGTAAAAGTATATTTTTTCTCATGCCACATGCCGATAGTGGGGCATTATTTTTATTATCTGTGGGCTCTACTCACTGTCATCACTTACAGTCTAACAAAGCCACTTCCACGTAGAACATTGCTGATCACTATGCCAGAAGAAAATGAGAGCTTTAGAGGGTCTCAAAATTGCAAGTAGATGCTCTGGTTCAGGAATAACACACATTATTTCTGCTCATGATTTGTCGACCAGTTGGTATTAAGTCACTTTCCCCTCCTACTTACAAATGAACTCAGAATTACAATTCTACTATATTCCTAGAAGGTAGAAATATTTAGAGAGCCGCACTAGTGACTATGAAACTGAGTATCAGTTTCAACTAACCACTGGTTTCTGTCATGGCCCCACCCCAAGTTCATAACAGCCAGAAAAACAACACTAAAATAAATAAATAAATAAATAAATAGAGGAATTGCCACTGGTTTTAAGAGCAAGAAAAATTTCCCCAGAATCTCTCAACAGTTCCCTCATTTTGTATTGGCCAGAACTGGATCACATGTGCATTCTTAACAAATCACTGTCAAGAGAAATAAGATTATTATGGTTGCTTATCCCAACTAGAATTTACTTTCTAGAGCCAAGGATGGGGTCACTTTCCCCTGAACCCAAGGGCTGTCTGTAGTTTTATAGGTGTTAAGAAAAGATCCTTCTTTCTCTTGAAATGTTTGATGAGTTGGACCCACAGAAGAAGGACACTGCCACACCATCAACAACTCAGGTATTGAAACTAGGAGGGGAAAGTAGGGAAATGGATGTTGATAGGCAACCAACCTGGACTACTATCAGGGACAAACCAGGTGGGCTGGAAGTGTCAGTAAAGGGATTAAGAAGAAAAAATTGGCCATTACAAAATAGTCACGGGGATATGCAGTACAGCATAGGGAATGTGGTCAATAATCTACACTAATAAAAGAAAAAGATGCAAATTGACCATACCTTCATGACACCCACTAACCAATCAGGAGTGAGTATGCAAATTAACCCAACAAAAATGGCAGGCTAATTTTCATACACAGGCACTAAGTGGCCACTTGTGGGATGCTTGCATTGTAGCCACGGCAAAGACCCAGGCATTCTGCACCACCCCAGCCATTCCGGGCCTTTGGGCAGCATGGGAAAGTGGAAAGGTGGCTCTGGCTGGAGTAAAGATGGTGCTGGTAGCCAGGGAAAGGAAGGACCATTCTTGCACAAATCTTTGTGCATTAGGCCTCTAGTATTGTAATAACTAGGTATGGTGCCAGGTGGGTACTAGACTTATCAGGGGGATTACTTTGTAAGTTACATAAATGTCTAACTACTATGCTATACACCTGGAACTAATATAATATTGAATGTGAACTGTAGTAGAAAAAAAAAAAGAAAAGGAATATAGTATACTACCCTCAGGATTGGAATAACCCCTAAGAATCTATCCAACTCTATAACACTCTTATTGGCTGTGAGTGTCCATTTATGAGCACAGGGGTTGAGAACATATTTGTGGGTGGTGGAAGTCTGAGGAACCAAAGCAATTTCCCTTACTCAGTGCCACTGATCAGGCTTTGATAGAGTCCCATACGAGGAAGTCACATGGTACCCACTATGAGGAAGCTCCCGGATACGGAGTGGGCAATTCTGGAATCACGAAGAGAGGTGAAAGCTCTGGAAAGAGGACTGAAGGGACTGACTTAAAGCCTGCATATCGTATGAGGGTAAAGAGATGGTTATGATTCCCAAGTGCGTACGCTTTTATCTGCTCTCTTGAGCTTGAAACCCTTGTGCTGGTCAGCTTCCCTTAGTGCTCTTTCAGGCACTTCAACGGGCCCATTCCAACCGCTGTCCTGAACCTGTTCTTTCTGTTATGCTTGTCATTTGCACGATGGGCACCAACTAACTACCGGTAATTTACTTCCTCCCTTCATGGACTTGTACCTGGGTTGTCAGAGCAGCGCTTCTCCCATCCAGTGTTCCCTCTTCCTGTTGACTTAGAGATCCAGCGGACATGTAAATCTGACAGTGTCTTCCCCTTGAGTAAAGCCCACCAGTAATTCCTGTAGAATAAATTCAAGCTCCTTGGCAGGGGATCAATGCCCTTCTGCCAGCTTTATGTGGAAGACTCCCTCCGAGTTTATGCTAATCTGCTCTATCCCCTGCTCACAGAGCCTTGCTGCTCCGTGTCTTCCTGGTTTTGCTAATGATGTCCCCCTCTGCTAGGAGTGTTCTTCGCTCCTGTTTGATGATTAACTCTTCTTTAAAAAATATATATATATTTTATTGATTTTTTGCAGAGAGGAAGAGAGAGGGATAGAGAGTTAGAAACATCAATGAGAGAGAAACATTGATCAGCTGCCTTTTGCACACCCGCTACTGAGGATGTGCCCACAACCAAGATACATGCCCTTGATCAGAATCGAACCCAGGACCTTTCAGTCCACAGGTTGACACTCTATCCATTGAGCCAAACCGGTTTTGGCTTGATGATTAACTCTTGTTTTTCAAGGTTCTGCTCAGCACCCTATCAAGAAAGCTGCCTTGGACTCCCATCTCCCTGCTCCAGGGCTAGGCGGGCACCTGCCATCTGTGCTCTCAGAGCACCCCATGCCTGCCTCCTCATGGGAAACCACCACAATATGGTGATCATTTGTTCATCTGTGCCCTCCATGAAGAGAGGGGTTGTCTTATTCACCCTTTACCTCAGCATGCGCCACAGTGCCTGGTGGGGAGCAGGCACTGAATAAATGGTTCTAGAACAGGATCGTTAAGGAAAGGGTGGCAGCTGAGAGGAAGTTGAAGGGATGGGAGGTAGTGCAGAGGAAGAGGAAGGGAATGGAGAGAGAGCAGCAGGTGGGGAGCTTGTACATCTCTCATCCTAGGTTCCGTTATCTCCTTCCTGTGCCTTGGAATCCGTGTTCTAGCTGCAAGGTATCCATTCTGCGGTCCAAGGAGAGGCTGTCTCTCTCTCTCATGGGGGATCCTTGATTTGGGTCATGCATGAATGGGACCGAATAGACAGCCTTGGGGACAATCTCTATGCCTCACACTCTCACAGCCTGCTCTCTGCCTTCAACCTAAGCCCTCTGGGCATCTGCACACAAGGCCAGGCCGGGCAGGCAGGATCCTATCAAGTGGCCACTGCTTTTTGTTCTCATCCCCCACCTCCTCCATTAAAGCATGCCAAAGAGGAGGACTGTGGCTCCCTCTTAGGGTGGGCGGCCTCATGGCTCTGCAAGTTACACCTGGGCCTCTTTCACAGACCAGATCAGCACCCACACCGGAACACCACCCTCTGCACCACTTCACCCCACCCCCACCCCACTCCCACCCTGCCTCAGCTACAGTAGAGGAATTTCAAAGTTCTTACAGGCTCAGACAGCTTTTCTAACTGTGCCCCAAAACTCTGGAAAATGTCCTGGAAAGAAGGAAACTGAGGTGCCACCCAGCGCTGGGGCTTTGTGCCAGTGTGCATGTTGGAGGCGGGGTGGGGAGCAGTATGCCCAAGGAGACAAGAGTGTAGTCCTTGCTCACTAGTAGCCCGGCAACCTCATAGGAGCCATTTGACCCCTGGTCTCAGTTTAGGAACCTGTAGCAATGGGTTTGACCTGATCTCTCTGCAGCCAGCGCCGCCACTAGAGAGAGGCAAAGGCTCGCAGAAACCCCAGCTTCAGCTCTCGCTGCGCACAGCCCGGGACCCAATAGGATGGGGCCGGCCGCCAGGGCCTGATCGGGACAGAGGCAGGGAAGGTCTGGTCCTCGGCCGCCAGCTACAGAGGGCACACTCCCGCCCTCCTCCGGGGGGAGGGGGGGACTCCTCTTTGGGCGCCCGGCCTGGTTCGCCTTGTGGATGAACGGGAGTCCTGAGCTTTGGTGACGCTGGAGCTTCCAGTGCCGCGAGGGGGAAGAAGCAGAGAGGAACCCCCCTCCCACCGGGCGCCCGGGCTTATAAGCGTAGGCGGCGGTGAGCTGAGCGGCTGCACCCCCCTCCCCTAGGTTCCCCCCTCCCCTCGCGGCTCTCGCGTGTGTGAGGGAGGGCGAGTGCTTGTGTCTCCTGCGCTCCCCTCGCACACGCTCCGCTCCGGCACCAGCGCAGGCGGCGGGCGAGCGGTGGCTCCCGGCTCGCTCGCTTCCAGCCGCTGCGCTCCTGCCGGGCCGCCGCCGCCTCTGCAGCCGCAGCGGGGCATGGTGAGTGGGGTCCGGCCGCCGCGCCCCCCCCCCCCTCCCGATCCCGCTGCCCGACCCCTGCGGCGGCCGGCTCCGTCCCGGGGAGCCCGCCCGCGGCGAGAACGCGCTGCGGGGCCGCCGGTCCGGGGCTCGGGCAGCGGCGCGGCGCCCGGAGGGGCGGCTCGGGCGGCTCGTGCGCCCTCCGTGGCCAGCGCGCCGGGCCCGTCTCGGGAGCGGGCTCGGAGCCCCCCCTGGCCCGGAGCCTCGCTCCTCGAGGGCTACGCGCGCCCTCCGCTGCTCTCCACCCGCCTCCCTCCTCCGCTCCACCCCCTGACCAGCTCCCTCTCTTGTCCCGCAGGACCCGCCGCCCGGACGGGACCCCGCTGCCACCGCTTCCCGGAGGAGCTGCGCTTCGGGTCCCGCCTGAGCCGAGCCCAGCGAGCCGAGCCGCGCGCGGGGCCGCCGCCGCCGGCGGGGGATGGGGCTGCCCCGGAGGCGCGCCGAGCCCGCAGGGGGAGCGCGGAGCCGGCGCGCAGCCTGAGTGCCAGCAGCCCGCGCCGGGCCGGCCGTTCGGGGCGCACGGCGCGCCTCTGCCGCCTCCACTGTCGCCGCTCGCGCCTCGATGGCGCCATCGCCCCGGGGCCACTGACAGCCCCGCGCCGCCCACCCGGCCCGCGCGGCCGCCCTCCGAGCCCGCCGACCGGGAAGCGGCCTAAAGCTCCCGCGCCCGCCCCGCCATGGCGCCGCGGCGCCTCCTGCTGCTGCTGCTTCTCTCCCCCGAGTTCCTGGACCTGCTGCCCGGCGCCCAGGGCGCCCGCGGCCGCGCCGCCAACCGGACCCTGAGCGCCGCCGGCGCCCCTGCCGTCGGGGGCCGGCGGCCCGGGGGCGCCCTGGCCCGGGGCGGCCGCGAGCTGAATGGCACCGCCCGGGCGGCCGGCAGCGGCGTCCCGGAGGCGGGGAGCCGGCGGGGACAGCCTGCGGCGGCGGCGGTGGCGGCGGCGGCGGCTGCCAGCACGGCCGTCACCTACGAGACGTGCTGGGGCTACTACGACGTGAGCGGCCAGTACGACAAGGAGTTCGAGTGCAACAACAGCGAGAGCGGCTACCTGTACTGCTGCGGCACCTGCTACTACCGCTTCTGCTGCAAGAAGCGCCACGAGAAGCTGGACCAGCGCCAGTGCAACAACTACCAGAGCCCCGTGTGGGTGCAGACGCCCAGCACCAAGGTGGTGTCGCCGGGGCCCGAGAACAAGTACGACCCCGAGAAGGACAAGACCAACTTCACCGTCTACATCACCTGCGGGGTGATCGCCTTCGTCATCGTGGCCGGCGTCTTCGCCAAGGTCTCCTATGATAAGGCCCACCGCCCGCCGAGGGAGATGAACATCCACAGGTGAGAGAGCCTCTGGCAGGTGCCCCCCACCCCCCAGGCTCCGGGAGCCTCACCCCTCTTTATACGCTCTTCTCTTAACGGGGATCCCCTGGCCCTCTTCGCTCTCTTGGCATCCCCGGGTCTCTCCTGACTCTAAAGTCACGTTCACCCTTTGCTTCCTTTGACATGCGATAAATCAACGCCTCTTGCCTCTTGTGCTTGAGGCGGTGGGGGACTTTACAGAGTATAGCGAGGATTGGCAGGGGTCTGTGAAGCTTGAGGGTAAGAATTGCGCACACTCTGTCATCCTGGGGGAGGGTCCAGGGCGCAGTTTTTATGGCAGGTGGGCACTTGGATGCAGGCTCTTCATGCATTTGGTTTTCTGAGTCAGACTGGAGCATCGTCTTCAGTAAAGGAAACTGACCGATGCTGGAACCTTACGGGAAAGAGTACCGAGTGACTAAGTGTTACACTGGATGGTGTTAGAGAGATGGGGGCGACAGGCTGACCAAGGGCAGGTGGTGTCTCTTCACCGCATCCTGCCGAGTGGGCTGCTTATCTTTCGTGCTGAGCCCGGAGGACTTGTTCCTTTAAACCCCATGGGCAGAACTCTGAGCTAACACTTCTCGCTGTGCCAAACCCGCTGGGCATCTTTCACGGCTTCAAATCTGGAGGCCGTGGGGGCCGCGCCTCCCACCAGAACTTACAAAAGGTGGTTGGTGGTTCGTGGTTTCACCCCGACAGCTTCCCATCTCACTGCTCCAGCTCCCCGTGAGCCCCCTGGGAAGGCAAAGCCCAGGGAAGAGGGGAGCAGCTTCTTTGGGCTACTCCAGGTACAGAGCACCCAGGGGACTGAAACTTCGCTTTGCTTCCAGTCCCCTCGGGATGATGGCTGGCTGGACGTGGTTCGTGGTTCGACAGAGTCCTCTCAGGGAACAAACCCTGACCCGGGACAGTGCTCCATTTCTGGCACATGACGTGTGCACGGCCCTAGGACCCCGGACTTCCTCTCTGCCCAGTCCTGCTTCCCAGTCTATACATCAGGCCCCCACCCTGAGCCATAGACCGTTAGCTCCTCTGGGCACTCTGTGTTAGTCTTTTGTCTTGCAAACCCTCTTCCCTCACTGCCGTGGACATGAATCACCTGTACCTTGATGAAGAGAGAGAGGCAGATAGACATTTCTGAGCAATCTCCCCCCCCCCCCCCCCCTTGAAACTGTGGATGTTGAGAAAAGAGGATGCTCCCTGGATCTGAGTCAAATCCTCTAAGTGTGGGTACTGCCATACTGACACCTTGGCTGCTGGGCTCAGGGCCCTTCCTGGAGTCCTGTTTGTGACGCTTGCTCATCACTGAAAGGTGCCACTATCCTCCGTTCTACCCCCATCTTATTTCTGAGGTAGTGAGACTGTGCCCGCGCTGGTCCTGGGAACGGATGGGGGAATCGTGGCAAGTGGTCTGTGGCCAGTGCCGGTTCTCAAAAGCAGAAGGCGGGGGATGGACAGCAAGACAAGAACACTCTCTCCTCTGGGTCTTGCCTGATGAAGACATTCTCTCTAGACAGAGAAGGAAAGCAGAGAGGGAATTGCCTGTGGGCGAGCACCTTTCTGAAGCAGATGTATCTGGTGCTTATGGCTCCATCGCTGCTTCCAGCCCCCGAGGCCTGTCTCCTTTTTAGCCTCCTGTGGTCCTGGCTTAGGATCACGCCTTCCACCCTGGCTGTGGCCTTCTGGTTGATCCCACTACACTTTCTTTGGATTTCTTTCTTGTCTGAGTCCTTGTTCTCTGTTCTTATAGAGAGAGTTGGCCCCTGCCCTGACCTTGCCACCTCCTACTGAGTGTGCTCATCATCACCTGGAAAGGTCCTGATGGTGTTTGGAAGCCGGCGCTGGCCTGTGTTCTACTGGCGTGTGGCCCTGGAGGTGTGGCCGGCCCCTCTTGGTGTTTTCTCCCCTCCCTATTACACCGATCGCCTCCCCTCCCCACAGCGAGGTGTATGGTGTATGGCTCCGTGGTGATGCCACTGGGGCCAGTTTCTCTCTCTGGAGTGAGGGAAGAGAGGTAACCATGGGAAAGGAGATGAATTTCAGCCCTCAGACCATTATGTAAATAGGGGATGTTTCTCCCTCAGCTTCAACTCCTGATTTTATTCAGTTCACAGCACCTCCTCCAGCAGCTGCAGTCTCGCCTGACAGTGCTTCTGAAACCATCATATTGGTGCTTGTTAGGTAGGGGACGATGCCTGTCTATTTTTGGGGGGGGGGGGAAATAGGGGAGACAAAGCATGAGAGGTCCACCTAGGACACTCCATGAGTGACCTTGGGGGGCTTATTTTTCAGTTTGAGATAACTCAGGCACAGCAGCATCTCACCTTGACCTCTTCCCAGGTGTGTCAGGGTGAGTGTGCACATTTCAGACTGACTCCTGGGTGCGCATGGTACCACGGCTCGTCTCGCTTTGCTCACACTTCAGAGACCGTCGTTTGCTGTCAGGGAGTTTAGTGTGCAGGATTCTTGTTGGGGACTTGGGGTAGAGAGAAGGAGCGAGTGATGGAGAAAGGTAAATATTTATACCATGATGAGTTCTCCCTAGGGAGAAGGGAGAAGAAAGAACGTATACTCTTCAGAGGGCAGCGGAGGAGATGGGATGTGCCTGTGCTTACATATCCCTTGAAATAGTTCAACAGGGGCATTTGCTTTTTGACAAGGCAAGGAGCTCTTCCCTGTGTGATTCTCTGAAGGTGGTAGCTGGTAGAGCAGGGTCAGGAGTCTGAGTGAGGAGCGCCGAGATCAGCCGCCCGGGGTTTCCGGCCTGCCCATGCCCACGTGCACACACTCCCCGGGCAGGGCTACCTGTCACAGCCTCAGTCCCTTCAGGGAAGAACAGATTCAAACTTTTCTAGAACTGATCAGGCATTGCCATCCTGCTTCCCTGGGAGAAGCCAGTGTCTGTAGGGGAAGCGCTCAGCTCTACTGTGATCCCATCAGATGCGCACAGTCGCCCTGAGAAGGGAGGGGACAGAGACCGGGGAACCCCATGATCTGGACCTGGAGTGCCACCCTGGAGAAACAGGGGGTGCCCACCTTTATCCATTAAAACCCCTTTTCCCACCAGGACCTCCCACCTCACCTTCTTTTCACCTGCGGGAGGCTCCAGCTGAGGGGCCTCAGGCGGCCGCTGATTATAATGTTTCCGGAGCAGCTTCTGCAGTGCTTGCTGGGGGCTGTTTGGGGAGGGGCTGTTGATGTTTTCCAAGGGCTGGGGTTCTGCCCCCGGAAATGCCCCAGGAGACTGGCTCCTTTTTGACATTAATTCCATACCAGCGTCTCACGTTTAAACCTGTTCCTTCCTGCTCACCCTGAGTTGATTCATTAGTGTCTGGGAGATGAGAATCACTGAAGGAGGAACTGTGTGGCTTCTTCTTTTCCCCCCACAAAGGCTAATTAACAGACGAGCTGAGAAGCTATTAGGATGCTTTCAATGCTGTTGGTGAAGTCAGAGCTGCCCTGGGTACTTCCACTGCTGGCATGGGGAGGAGATGGAGGGGATGGAGGGATTTGGGGTGGGGGTGGAGAAGTGCCCAGGGCTGTGGGAAGAAAAACCTGAGGAGGTGTTTTTTAGGCAAAAGGAAAAGTATTTGGAGGTGACCCTTCCAGACATAAAAGGGTCCTTCATCTTTGGGTTCCTCTGCTCATTCCCAGAGGGATCAAGGGAGCACCCCATCCCTCCGTTCTTCCCGCCGGGAATTCATTACACATCCAGAGCTCTGATTTTCCTCACAGACCGCAGGACCGCAGCACTGCGTGCCGACTGATTTAGTGAGTTCTCTCCTCGGGTTCCCGGGCAGTGAATTGTCAGATCACCCAAACACTCCATTTTTTGAAGCACTGTGGGCTCATTAGAATGAATTGATCTTAACAGAGTGGACTTGTTTTTTTTTGCTTCGAATCTAGCAGTTGGAAGGAAAGAAAAAGAACATCTTGCCTTGGACTGAAGATCTTAGTCTTGCATGATTTCCATTTTATCTTTGAGTAAAAAAAACAAGTACCGGTCGGGAACGCAGTGAGATTGCGGAATACTTTAAGAAGGCTCACGGAGGAGTGGTCAGGGAAGGACACCAGGAAAACAGGAAGGAGGGAACACAGGAGCAGGAGGAAGGCGGGCAGGTGAGAAGTGGGGGGTGCTGCTCAGGTCCCACGCTTGGTTTCATGCTTAGTGCCCCTCTGCCACCACCTGCAGCCATTTGTACATGTGTTCATGCAACAGATGTGCCATGCTCACTGCTGTGGGCAAGATATGATTCCAACTGGAAAGTGGATGCTACCTTGGACACACGGGGCTTTCATTAGTAGGTCAGCCATGTAAATACTTTTCCAAAATTCCTAGACTTGGCAATTCTCCCTGGTACGTGTTACTTGCTGTCTTCATGCCCTCTGCCACCCAACCCAAGCTCAGAGGGCATGCACATTTGCCCCTCTTTCCCTGTGCGGGGGACTAAGAACACATACATTTGAAGGAATCTGCTGCTAAGATACCAAGAGTTTTTACCCACAGTTCTAAGCTGCCACGGCACAGGTCAAGAAAAAGTCCAATGCATTCTTTTCAATGTGTTTTAATGAGAGGTCAGATTGGCTGTGCAGTGATTCAAATCAATTGTGCAGGAAGCAGTGGTGAAGACAGCTGAAAAAGTGAGCTGATTGAAAGAGGTTAATTCACTGGCCCCAGCCAGCCCAGCCCGTGGGTCCGGAAAGGAAGGGAACTGCACCAAAGGAAGCTTCCTTCTTCTAGTTTCTCTGAGCCATTTCACAGGCCTTTTGATCTGAACTCTGAACTCTGGCTCCTTCTCCATGGTTAGTGGGAATCTCCACCACATCCAATAGCCCCAGCTGTTGGAACCAGCACCAGCTGGGGCTATTGGATGTCACCTCATTCCCCCACCCCTCGTCCCCCCATCCCCCCCATCCCTCCACTCCCTGTTCTGGGTCGTGCACCATCGACTTTTGAAATTATGGTGAATTCAAGTGCATTCTGTCTTACAATTTTTGTTATATCTTTTGACAGTACATATCTTGTGGAACCACACAATTGTGGTTTGAACTTAGCTTGTGTAAAAGAGGTCTGAGATGGGTGATGGGTGGGGGTTGGAGGGGGATTCCGACAGACTATACCGGGGACTTGGTTAAATTCATTTTTAAAATGCCTTCTGCTTTAATTGTTTCCCTCTTTTCTCTATCTTGGGAAACTGTAACTCATTATTTTTCCCCGAGTCACGTTTATGACCTCGCATTTTTAGCATCTTCTTTGGCCGAGACTGCAGATAGGGAAGAGGGCTTGGTGGGAGGGTTGAGCAGCAAACCCTCGGAGGGGGTTATTTCAATCCCATCCAGGGCAGTTGCTCACCCTGTATATTATTGGTATTATTCCTCTTATTATTATTATTGTTATTAGTCTTCTCCTCCTCCTTCTCCTCCTTTATTTTTTTAAATATGTTTTGATTGATTTCTGAGAGGAAAGGAGAGGAAGGAAAGGGGGATAGAAACATCCATGATGAGAGAGAATCAATGACCGGCTGCCTCCTACATGCCCCACACTGGGGATCGTGCCCACAACCTGGGCATGTGCCCTGACTGGGAATCGAACCGTTCCCTGGTTCCTAGGTCAACGCTCAACCCCTGAGCCACACTGGCCGGGCTCCTCCTTTTTCTCTATAAGTTAAAGCAGAATGTTCTGCAAAGGCAAAGGAGTATTCTCTCATCCATTACAGAATCATAGAATTTTTATTTGCAGGCGAGTCATTTAACATAACTCCCTCATTTTATAAGTGAGACAACCGAAGTCAGGGAGGAGGGATTCAGGGTCCAGGAATCCTAGCGAGTGGTGTGGGTGCCCGTCAGAGAACCAGGCATCTGTGGCCTAGGCCAGCATTCCTTCGAGATGCTCCACCTCATTCTGCCCAGTGAGAACCTAGTCTGCTCTACTTCGCACACACATGTGTTAGTCATCGCCGGATAACTTGCAGGCTATGGATGTGAGTGCCAGCCTCCTTCCTTCTCTTTCTTCCCTACATTTTTTAGCCTTTCCTCGTTCATTTTTCCCATTCACTAGGATGATTTCCGTTGATCTTTCCTACCGTCCCTCCACATATCCTTTGAAAAGGGCAATCCCTTGATCGAAGCATCAACCTTTAATAAGATCTGAGCAATGCAGACCATTGAAGGAGGAAGATGCAGTGCAAGCCAGAGAGCTGTGAACCCGGGTGGCGGGTCACTGAATAAAGCTGTGGGCCAAAATCTTAAATAAAAACTAGGGCTGTGAATGTGTTCACTCTCTCCCAGAGGTGGGCGAGGACGCTGAGACCTACCAATCCCTGACTCTCAGCTTTGCGGACACCCGACACCTCGAGGCCTGTGTGCCTGTGTGGGGGTGATCCAGGTTTGTCCCCCAGGATGGCTCCTGCATGTCCAGGACAGCTCTGGCACATGCGCAGTGCCAGTCCTGCCCTTTCTCAGCTCGGGGCTAAGACAGCACAGGTGACTACAGGTGAGGGATCCAGGGAAGCTTCAGGCAGGACGGCTGACAGAGCTGGACATTTGGGTCCAGTCATCACGTGAACTTAATCTCGGTGGCATGCCTTTTGGGGCCTTTGCCTACAGAGTGCCTGAGTCTTCCTGTGAAAGAATGAGACATCGGTATCCTGTTGTGCCGTCCTCCTAGGCAGTCACCCTGGGAGGATACACTGGCTCTACCCTGAACACGCTGCCGCAGTTCCCTTCTTGGAAGTGCTTTCAGAGCCCCTGGAATGTCATGACTCTGTCATGACAGCATACACTGAGTGGCCAGATTATTATGAGCTCTGAATGCATAATAATCTGGCCACTTAGTAAAGAGGCCTGGCACATGAATTTGTGCATGGTTGGGGTCGAGCCAGCCTGGCCAGGGGGAGGGGATATGGGAGGTTGGCCGGCCTGCCTGCTGGTCGAACTCCTGGTCGAGGGGGCAATTTGCATATTAGCCTTTTATTATATTGGATATACACTGAGTGGCCAGATTATTACCCGTTTGGAGATCATCATAATCTGGCCTCTCAGGGTATTTGTATCCTCTCAGGGTAGATTTAATGCGTGTAAGCAGCAACAAGTCATGGGGCTGAGGTGGATGAATGAGATAGGTGATGGGCTGGTTATTCATCAGAAGTAAGTGCCTCTGTAATGAGACCCACTCTCCTGGGAACGGCATGAGCTGCCACCGAAGGCAGGAGCCCAGGAGCGGTGTCCGGCAATGAATGGCAGCCCCACAGATCAGGCTGCGTTCTCCCCGTTGACCACTTTGAGGGCCACTTCTCCCATGGAGGGACAATTACAGGCCTTAAGAAAATCAACTTCCTGCCGCGTTACTGTGTCAGGGCAGATGGGAGAAATTGGGAGAGGGGAAAGAAAGGAGACGCTGTGCAGAACACAGCTCAAAGGGTGGGCGCCTAAAAAGAGAATCTCCCACATTTCTGCTTGAGACGGTAGGCAGAGAGCTCAACGTGGATTCCTAATTTGGTTCTGAGGGCACCGGGACCCGATTTCTTTGGGACCCATGTGGCCATTCTTGGGGCCAGGGCCAGTGGTCTCTATGCCTTCTCTTCTATCCACCTAAATGTCATCACATCTGCATTTTGGCATCAGATGAGGTCACCACTTGGGACAGACAGCCATCCATGGAGCAAGAATGTTGGCACGCTCAGGAAGATGGGCTTCCAGGGGGCCTTGCCAGCAGATTCCTCATGTGCCCCCACTGAGCTGCCCCAGGCCTTCCCCAAAGTTCATTCTTGTGACCAGAATGATGACACCCTGGAGTACAGGTGGAGCCAGGGAGTTTCAGGGCAGAGGACAGGCGCTCAGGTGCAGCAGGTGTTGCCAGTTCTCTTTCCTCTTTGCAGCTGGGAGAGCCGCAGGCTGTGCTGCCATGGGTGCCAGGGCGTTTCTTCCTCCCCCCACTCTCCTTCCTGAGGTGCGTGCGGGGCTGGGCTCTGGGCGCTGGCATTGCTCCCACTGCGTGGGCCGGGGCAGAGGCTCTGGCCCTGCTTGGTCCCTGAAGGGCACTCATGGTCACGCTGGGCGGAGTCAGTCCCGCTGTGTGGCTGGGGAGCCCCTTGCCTCCGCTCAAGTGCCAGGGAGGGGGAACCTCTCCCAGGACCTTACAGAACCTTATTCCTCTGCAACCCCCGACAGCCAGCGGCAAGGAGGACCTGAGACCTCAGTGAGATGCGGCCTCAAGCCACATGCAGGAGACAGCGAGGGAAACGCCTGTAAGAGCGCCATCTCCAGGGATTCTCCCCCGCCCCCAGCGTCTGCTAAGTGCTGGACTCATGGTGTCTCGCTGTGTCCTTCTATCACCCTCTAAGTATAGGTGCTTATTTAACATATGAGGAAGTCGACTTAAAGAGACTTAGTAACTTGTTAAAGGTCACACCTCAAGTACATTGCTGGGCTCTGCCTTCTTTGGGGGCCTGCAGGGCAGCTGGCTCTCCTCTTCCCGATGTAAATAGTCAGTGATACTCAGATTACTTGGGAAAGCAAAGACCCACCTGCTCGCGCGCCCTGGGACAGATTGTCACCAGAAGGGATGGGAAGATAAATGACCTGCTGATCAGGGATTCTTCTGGGCTGGTGACCCTCACTTAGCACTGCATGCTGGGCGTGAAGGAGCCCCAGGTGGTAAAACAGCTCTTTTTCAAGAAAGGATTACATTGGCTAAGATAATGAAGGTAATACAAAGAAAATGTAAAAACCAAAACCAGAATGAAAAAAAAAAAAAAAAACAAAAACCAACACACACCTTAAACCCCTTTCAAAGAATTGAAAGAACCCCAGGACAATTCTGCATGAGACCCAGCTCCTGAAAGTGATGAGAGAAAAAGCAGTCTGGGGGGCAGGGGGAGGAAAGAATGGACCTTGGGCCGCTCCCAGTTTTGTTACTGAGATGAACAGCTCCCAAACAGCCCCATTTATCACACCTCCCCTCCCTGCCCCATTTATACCAGCCAGCACCGTGCACAAGACACAGGACGCTGGCCAGCTCTCGTCTGCTCCTGCTCTAGTTCTGTTCTTTCCCTTTCTTAAGATTCTCTCTGCCCTGCTTCCCAGCTCCTTGCTCCTTCTGTTTCTTGTGCCCTCAAGCCCTCTGACCTGAAAGGCACATGAAAAGGAAGGTGTCCTGGGAAGCCCTGGGAGCCCAGGTTTTACTCTCAAGCTCTGTCCTCACGGTCTAAGTGGTGGTGATGACCTTGGTGGTGTTCAGGGGCAGGGCTCAGACTGCATCCGGTTGAGGTGGGGGTGGGAACCGTGACCCTGGCTCCCCCAGGGACATGGCATTCTTTTTTAAAAAAAAATAAAAATATTTTATTGATTTTTTTACAGAGAGAAAGAGAGAGAGATAGTTAGAAACATCGATGAGAGAGAATCATTGATCAGCTGCCTCCTACACACCCCCTACCGGGGATGTGCCCGCAACCAAGGTTCATGCCCTTGACTGGAATCGAACCCTGGGACCGGGACCTTTCACTCCACAGGCTGATGCTTCCACTGAGCCAAACCGGTTTCGGCGGGACATGGCGTTCTTGAACAGGGTTTCAGCCCCCACCCTGGCTCATTCCTACTCCCAGTCAGAGGACAGGAGAGCCCTGGGTCCTCCTTGTGGGAGCTGCTGTCCTCTTCTCGAGACTCAGGGAGTCCGAGTCCCGAGCAGGCCCCAGTGGCCCAGCCTTGGCCCTGCTCCCTGGTGGTTGGGAGGAGAGTCGCTGTTTTCTGCAGCTTCCCAAATGCTAGCTTTATATTTCTTGCTTTTTTGGCATTTGGTCTCGTGTACTGTTCCCATTAGCTCCGGCATTAAAGCCTCATTACTTAGGACATCTGTCCTCTAGACATCTCCGTGGTTCCCTTAGCCAAATGTCCTCTTCTGGGAGGTCTGCCTCCCATCCGTAGCCACCTCTTCGCTCTTCCTTGGGTGTTGCTGCTGCAGCAAGGAGGGACCGGAACTCTGAGAGGGAGTGCCTGGGATAGAGGTGCCTGTTCCTTTTCTATGGCATTGGAGGGTGTGTTCCAGAGCTTTCTGAGGTCCTGGGAATGTATGTGATCTCTAGGCACCGGGCAGGGAGGGGGCTGAACCCCATAACGACAAAGAAGTGGCCAGGAGAGCTTTTCTTCCCCGTCTGGGGGTCGGCCTCAGACCCCATCGGTAGGAACTCTGACTTCTGGCTGCTTTGCTGAGCAGGGCAGGATCATGTTAACCCCCCTCCCCAACATGAGGCCCAGCCCAAGCTCCCAGGACTCCGCATCCCAGTGTCCCTGTTGGACTAGCACTGTGGTCAGCAAACTGCGGCTCGCAAGCCACATGCGGCTTTTTGGCCCCTTGAGTGTGGCTCTTCCACAAAATACCACGGCCTGGGTGAGACTATGTTGAAGAAGTGGCGTTAGAAGAAGTTGAAGTTTAAAAAATTTGGCTCTCAAAAGAAATGCGATTGTTGTCCTGTTGATATTTGGCTCCGTTGACTAATGAGTTTGCCCACCACTGGACTAGTAGTTGGCCCTCCCTGACTTACCCCTGCCTCCTGAAAAATTTGCCTGAACTTCCCCAGGAAGGCTACCCCATCAGCTTGGAAGGCTTTTTATGCTTTGGGAAATCAGACAGCGCTTCTGTGCTCAGAGAAGCAGCAGCCGGCTCTTCCCCACCTCCGTGCCAGCCCTTCCTCCCCCATCCCCAAGCATTTGCAGAGAGGATCTGTCACTTCTCCCTGTCTTTTAAGTCACATCATTAAAATGTTCCTTCTTGTTCCTTTCGGCATCTTTGTCCACCACTGTCGCTCCTTTCTCCATCTGTCCTCCTTTTGATTCCTGCTCACTCCTGTTGGGCTGTGTTCCTTTCCGCTCTCCCTGTGGTCTCCTTCTTGAACTTGTCCTGCTGTAGCCGCATCAACTCGGACACTGCACACGCAAATCTTCTCCAAATTGGACTGGGGCAAAGTTGTTTTTCTTTTCTCTGTCGGATAAAAAGCTCTGATGAACGGACTAATAGCTCAGACAGGGCTGCAAAGATTGCGCAGGGCAAGAGGCACCGAGCAGAAGGACAGATTGTCTTCAAGCAGGCTCCGCCATGGACAATTGGCCTGCTAATTACGAGTCATTCTTATCTAGTCAGTAAAGCAGCTCTCCAAAGACTCCAAAAGATCGGTGTTTTTCTCTCTCTTTTTTTAAAGCCCAGTTTGTAATCCTGCAATGGCTCAGGAAGCAGTAAAGATGCATTTCCTTAAAGTGTTTTGTAGTTTCCATGTCTGTCTCATTGATTGGGATTAGGCTTCCCCCATTTCTGCTCAGATGGTGATGCTTGACTGTAGGCTGCCTACAATTCCCTTTTTCATTCCTCCTTAGTCTCCTGCTAATTTTCCCTCTTGTTTCTTTTCTTTAGTATTTCTGAGTTTTTAGAATCCAGAAACCCTCTTCCTTTGGGCATGGTGAATTCTGTTACAGATGATGCCCCAGCCCCGGAATGAGGGTATTGCCTCCTTCTCTCCTGCCCCAGAATGACCAGCCCGGTAGGAGAGGTCAGGAACCTGGGGGCAGACTTAGCAACATGTGCCCTGTCTCTGGGGGACAGGGTGACAGTGAGCTCTGTCTTTGCTCTCTCTGTTCTTTCTCAGTGGCCTTTGCCGCCTGAGGAGCCTGCTCACACATACAGCTCTGTCTTCAATTCCACCGTTTGGATGGAGGAGACAGGATCGCATCTATTGTGGGACCTGTCTGGATCTACTTCTATAGTCCTGGGTCCCTTAGAGAAAGGACTTGGACCTGTCTCCCTTTTCCTGCTTATGTGGCTCTTGAGGGACACCTAGCGAAGCCCCGTTCTCACATTTGGACTTGTCGTCCACCTGTCTTTTCCTCAGAGCATTTGCTGGGAGCTGAATAGGAGGCAGGCTAATCGCACTTCTGTCATGTTCTGTCCCCATGACCTTAGCAAGCCCCTTGGCCCCGCTTTGGTCTGGCAGCCTGGCTGTGGGACGGGGGCTACCCCGTTGTGGAGGCATGTTCTTTTTTGGTGCATTCTGACCTCAGCATACCTGGGAGGTTCAGGATAAGAGTCTACATCTGAAGATCTACTTTCTAGTCAACAGCCCTGGGGGCGGGAGAAGATGCATTTTCCTTGCACACTCAGTCACAAGAATGCGATCCAGACTCATGACTGGAAGGGACTTAGGAGGTGTTTTAGTGCCTCTCCCTCTGGACACCAGATCCCCCTTCTCACACACTCATGCATCTGGAGTGGGGGCTCCCCCAAACCTTGAGGCAGTTTATTCTGTTCTTAGGATGCAATTCTAGTTAGTTTTCATGCCGGGAGCGGGGCGACGTTGACTTTGCTGGCATGAGGTCTGTCCAACGGGGCCACCCAGAGGGAATGTATCCTTTTTCCTGTAAGACAACAAGATGTCTTTTGGAATGGCCCCTTCAGTCTTCCTTCTCCTGGGTCAACATCCCTAGTTACAAGTCTGCTTCTCATGAGATATGGTTTTAAGTCTTCGTGTCTGTGCAAAGTTGTCCATACAGAAATGGGGTCATAATTTTACAGGGAAACCCCCAGTGATGTTGCCAACAGCAACGTGTGGGTCTCAGTCATTCAAACACAATTTTATCATCTGAAGACTTTTTAGGGGAAATTGGTCAGTCTCCAGCCATCGGCACCAATCCATCTCCTCCACCACCATGTCAAGAGGACAAATGAGTTTGCCAATTTTGTTTACTCCTCTATTGACTAGAACAGTACTTGGCACAGGGTAGGTGCTCCGTGAATATGCTTGAATGAATGAATGACTTAATTAATTAAAGTGGAGAGGATTTTGGGTGGTCTTTTCTCATCCACCTCACCCTTCCAATGGTTACATTGATAAGAAGGTACTGTGTTTGGAAATGACAATGGTGTTTATAATTTAAAAAAAAATCCTCCCCCAAGAACATGCTTAGAGAGAGGAAAAGAAGAGAGAAACAGAAATATCAATGTGAGAGGGAAACGTCAATTAGTTGCCCTCTGTATGTGTCCCAACCAGAGACCAAACCCACAACCCAGTTATGTGCCCTGACTGGGAATTGAACTGGCAACCTTTTGGTGCACAGGACAATGCTCAATCAACTGAGTTACTCAGGTAGGGCTGTCATGTTTTTAGAAAGGGAAAGGGAAAGGGAAAGGGAAAGGGAAAGGGAAAGGGAAAGGGAAAGGAAGGGAAGGGAAATCAAAGCAGCAGAAATGAGAGGAAAAGAAAAAAGGAAAGAAAAAGGGAGGTAGGAAGAATGAAGAAAAAAGTAACTGAATCCTTTGCAGAAAATGTTGCCCTGGCCAGTTTGATCCATTTTCCCTTTTATGGCCCAATAAAATCCATCCCTTTGCCTTTCCCTGGGACTTCATCTTGAAGCATCCTTGCACACTGCTGAAAGCACGATCTCTGATGGCCTCGCAGAAAGGAGCAAACAGACACTCTCTTTGCACTTGGCTCACAAAGTCCAAGTTCATGTTCAGCAAAAACTGCCGTGTGACCAGATGCAGTCCTGTCTGTAGGCTTGAGTAGAAAATATGGGATGTGGGTGGTCCCTTCCAGCATGTCCCATGGCCACACCTATGCCATGTGTCTCCCAGTCCACACCAAGAGTTTTGCCATCTGGCATCACTGAGTCCTCCAAGGCTACCCTCTTCTACAGGTGCTTTGTCGTGGTCCTATAGGCTGGGCCTATGTGCACACCGGGAGTTATATTTGGATGTATTTGTTAATCAGTTACTTACATAGTGCTTATTGCTGCCACGTTCTGTTCTAATTGCTCTACAGAAATTAACTCATTTAATCTCCATAATAACGCTGAGAGGTAGACATTATTTTTGGCCTTCTTATTTTGGCCTCATTTTTTTCAATGTGGAGACAGAAGCACAGGGTACTTAGTAGCTAGCTAATGATCTTTGACACTGTATATACCATGTGGCCGTTATTCAGACCTAGGTAGGTAGGCACTCTGCCTTCAGAATCCTTGTGTTTAACCACTAGGCTTAACCACTTCATTTTGCCTCACCTATAGATTCAGGTCTGTGCCCAGAACAAATCAAGGTGACACCAACAGTAACATCAACAGCAGCAGCATCAGGTACATTTATTAACTCATCTATCACTTGTCTGTCCAAGTGCTAGAACAAATCTCGGTAGCATTTTTTTGGAACAAGTGGGAGCTGCATTTGATATATCCACATCTTTAATTCATTCTCAGACAGACAGTCCAAATGTTTCTGAAAAGTCTGGGCTTGTTATTAATGCAACTGAATTTCCCAGTCCTGGATGAATTTTCCCATGATGGAGGAGGCAAGGATAGGGTGTGTGGAGATGATGCTATTTGTGATGCATGGGGCCCCAGGGGACCACATTCCCTCTCTGCATAGCTCCCGGCCTGGCCAGCCATCCCGTGGCAGCCCCGGGAAGGGTGCCCATCAGGATGGAATGACTTCCGGGCTGGCCTGAAACACAAAACAGGCGCCCGAGTCTTCCCTTCCCTTGCCGAGTTCTGCGATGTGTATTGGCCATGATGAATTCCAATTGTGCCGGGACAGCTCAGACCTGCGGAACTGCTCCATGCAGATGCACACACATTGTTACCACAACAAAGGAGAGCGCCGCAGCCCCTCGAAGCCAGCTTCTCTGTATGAGCAGCGCGGTCTTGTGCACACACAAAGCGGGCAGCTGTGTTTTTCAAGCGGCCTGCGAGAGAACCAGGGATAAGGGGAACTAAATGAAGCCATTCTCCTCGGACCGTGTGTATTAAAAATATATTCACTTCTCTGGTCCGGAGTGCATCTTGCAGAGAATGAGAGCACCCCGGCTGCCCAGGAGGGGAGGATGAGGATGAGGTTAAAGAGGACATCGGTCGCTCCTGGGGTGTCAGTGCCACGTGAAAACTCAGTTTGCTGGGACTCACACAACCAAACTTGACTTAACTGAAATAGAATATCTGCACTCTACTTAAAGAAGTAGCTATCGGGGACTTACTTAAAAGAAAACAAATCCTTCCACGGTTTGTCCCGCAGTTTTTATATGAATAGCTTCTAGGTTGTCTGCATTTTGCTTGGTTTTCTCTGTGAAGAGAACGAAAGATTAGACGGGTGGCCCACTCACAGAAGGACCTTGCCGTCTTTAAAAAAAAAATCATATCCAGTGTGCTCTACTTAATTTGGCAGGAATGCTTTTAGAATATTCTTCAAAAACAAGAGTGTTCTCATTAGTCCTGAGGAATAAGAACGTGAACCAGAATAGCTTGTTCATCTCTCTGGCCTTCTGTCATGTGTACCCAGCAGCATACATTGCTTCCTGCCCCCGAAAAAGAGAGGGTGGAGAACGTGTGTGATTGGGCTCTAAACTCACCGGCTTGCCTTGCTCTCGGCAGAGGAAAACTTACTGACTACTCGCTGGACTTAGATTCCCCATTCTGTGTTACTTTAATGGCTCAGAAATTCAGAGACTTGGCTGAGGCAGGAAAGTGTATTAATTCAGATGAAAAAACAAAACAAAACACACAAAACACTTATTACCAAATGAACTAAGGATCCCCAGGTTCCTCACTGAATTTGGGAGAACCTAAGTTTTTCCATTTGTTCCCTGAAAATAGTGACAAAATTTTCCAAGGTGTTTTTATGTGGCCCCTTTTTCCACATCTGTTTTTAAACTTGGAAACTCCGTGAAGCCTGGAGAGCAGGACTCCTCACTTGGGTCTTATGCAGAGCAAGGGCCTAGTGAAGTATATGGTTGCTCTACCCTGATTTCATTTGACAGAAATGTTGCCTGGTAAAACAGTGTACAAATTTTCAAAGCTGTTGATGTTGGTAACTCACTGAAGTGAATAGGACTGAGCAGTTGGGAGCAGCTGAGTTCTGTCAGGGTAGATATTTCCACTAAAGATCAAACACTCTAAAACCTTGTGTTCAGAGACCATTGCAAGGACATATTAGGTAAAAAAAACAAAACAAAACAAAACAAAACAAAAAAAACAAAAAAAACAACAAACAAAACCAAAAAACAAACAGATGTAATTAAGTGATGGAGGGTTAAAATGATGGATGGATGAATGGATGGATGGAGCATTGGATGGATGGATGGATGGAGCATTTGGCTGGCTGGCTGGCTGGCTGGCTGGCTGGATGGCTGGATGGATGGATGGATGGAGCATTGTATGTATGCATGGAGCATTGGATGGATGAATGAATGGTTGAATGGATAATTCAATGATATAAAGCCAGCCTCTGTAATCTTAACCTGCCCATGTTTGAAATCTAGATTTACCATTTACAAGTTGTGTGACTTTAGGAAAGAAAGCAAATCTCTGAAAAATCTTAGTTTTTCTCAGCAGTAAAATGCATCACCTGCCATATAAGGTGGTTTTGAGGGTTATATAATATGCACGTACGAGTTTCTGGCACATAGTAATTGCTTATTAAATGATAGCTTTTAATTTCCCAAGCAGACAAGAGCATGGAGCAAAGTTATGAGCAGGGCTGTTTATGTTCCTATTGTTAAGGGGAATCATTTGCTATTTTAAGAAAGATTTCATGCCTTGAATGCAGGTGCCAACACATCAGAATGTTGATTGGGCTTGGTCCCTGGTGTCGAGATAACTCAACACCTAGGAAATTCAAACACACTTCCATGGCCTTGGGACCACTGACAACAGTAACCAAGGTTTTAGGCAACTAAATAACTGGTCTTGACCTGAGTCACTCATTTACTAATTGTTTCACCATGCCCGAATGTCAACGGGAATTGCTAACTGAGCAGATCCAGCTGGCAAGGCCAGGAGGATGCGTTCAGCCTGCGATTCACAGAAAGTGAATTGTCCATAACAGGCAGTCCTAGGAGCAGGACACCCAGACTCAAGTTCCAGGCGCTGGCTTCAAATGTCTGTCCCATCCTGCTCTCATCCTAGGGTTAGTCTGAGCCTCAGTTTGTTGTTGAAAATGGGGGTAATCATAGCTACAAAGGTCACAGGGTTAGGAAGGCATCACCCTACAGAGGGCAAGTGACCACTTTTAGAAACGAAATGTTATCCAGCATAAGATGGCACCACAGTTACGCAGATGGTTAGTAGGCAGCCGTGCTGAAGGACTCGTTTCCCCGGTTTCAATGATCAGAATGACAGTTTTCCCTGCTCAGACCTGCTGCCCAGGTGATCACTCTCCCCGCCTGCCCCGGAGCAAGCCACGGAGTCCACATGCTGGAGGGAGCAGAGGACCATGACAATTATCCAGATGATTCAGGCAAAATGCATTTTTATTTGATATATCCAGATATTGCCATAAAAGTGGCCCTGGGGAAGAGGGAGATTGGAGCAAGCAGGACAATGAGCAAGAGTCTTCAACTTCTTAAATTGGACAGGGCTGTGGTCTGATGTGAGGTGCTTGGCTGGGAACCTGTCCTCGCATCTCACTAGCCCTTCTCTGTCTCTCCCCATCTGATTCTCATTCTCTCTGAATGCCTCTCTCCTTCTGAATCACTTTTTTATCTGAATTTCCCTTTGACTGCTTCTCATTTCCTCTTTCGCTCTTCCTACCTAGTTGTCTCTGTCCCTCTGATTCTGTCCCCCTTCTTTCTCTGTCTCCTTGTCTATCTCTTTTTCTCTCATTCCTTTATCCTGAATTCTCTCTCTCTCTCTGCCTCTGGGTCTCTGATGTGCTCATTCTCTTTCCGTCTTTCCACAACTTTCCACCTGCTTCCTTTCTCTCTGTCTCTCCCTCTGTCCTGTCTTTCTGCTTGTCACTGACTATCTGTTTCTCTCTCTCCTTCGGATCTGAAAACTGCCTCTACTCTTTTACAGAATCTGCTTCCCTGTTCCTCAGTGACCATTTTTTTTTCCTGCGGTTAGAAAGTAGCTCAGGCCTTAACCCATTTCCTCTGGCGCATCCAAATTAATTAGGTGAGGCTGGGATCGCACATTCAGAATTAGAATAATATTTATCAAGAACCCTGGAGAGAAGGGGATGGAAGATGGAGAGGAATGGGAGCAAGGAGGGAGGTCGGAGCTGAGAAGCTGAGGGAGGGGGAGGGGAGATAAGAAAAGGGAGGTCTGGCAGAGGGGTTGCACCTAAGGACACAACCTGGGAAAGGATAATCTTGGAGAATGGAGTTCAGGGGTCAGGGAAGCACTCAGGCTGGGGTGGCCACCCTGGGACCCTCAGATAGCCTGGTTCTTCAGAGAACCTTCTCCAGCATGTCCCTTCTCTTTGGTGGTGCTGTCCAGCTCAGCCCCGCCAACTGGGCATTTGAAGAAGATACAGTGCAAGCCATCATCTTCAGGAGACAGGTGACTACCCCAGGTAAAGCTCACTCTCCTGGTGGTCTCCAGGAAGGCATCTTCACTCACCCCTCAGTCTTTGGAGCCCCAGTCCTGCAGAGCCTCTTGGGAGGTGGGCACCGGGAGACTCCCCATCTTGGGAGAGGTGAACTCAGGAATGTCTTCTCTGCCATATCTTCATTTGCCAATGAGCCTCCGAGAAAATCTACTCTGAAATGGCATTTCCACTGTCCATAGGGACACAGGTGAGGCTGGGCTGGAAGTACTACAGCTGGGCTGTGAGTCAGGACCTGAGGATGCACTGCTGGCCACGACAGACATGGGCCCTCCTCAGGACGTGGTTTCTGTGTGCCCAGCTCCACTGTGCCTCAGAGCCTAGCCCAGATCAGATCTTGGTATGGGCTGCTCAGTAGATACCTGTAAGACTAGATTGTGTTGAGTCTGAATAAAAAACCCGTTTCATCTAGTGCTGTGTAGATGTAAACCAAGGTTTTTTGCCCTGCCATGATGACACTGTGGGCCATACAGTTCTTTGCTCTGGGTGTTCTGTGTGTTGAAGGATGGTTAGCAGCACTCCTGGCCTCTCCCCACCAGATGCCAGTAGCATGTCTCTCCCCAGTGGTGACAACAAAACTGTCTTTGGACGTTGCCATTGTCCGTAATCACCATAGAAAACGACTGATGTGGACTCCGGCTTGGCTTACCAAAAGCAGTGACTTAACCATGAGAATCCATACTCCTTCATAGGCACCAGACAGTAGGAGTCCACAAGGCAAAGAAAGAAGGAAAAATAATGTAAACCTTTCTTGGTAAATACAATTCCCTTACAGTATAATTTGTCCTTAAACTTTAAAGTCATTTTGATACATTTAGAGTTGTCCAGCTATCTTTCATTACTACCTAATTTTAAAACATTTCACTTTCCCCAGAAGAAACCTTATACCTATTGTCAGTCACTTTTCATTTCCTCTCCCCTAGCCCCTGGTCACCACAAATGGA
Organism: Pipistrellus hanaki; assembly: GCF_964339955.1. Taxonomy (NCBI): domain Eukaryota; kingdom Metazoa; phylum Chordata; class Mammalia; order Chiroptera; family Vespertilionidae; genus Pipistrellus; species Pipistrellus hanaki. The sequence goes on from NC_140518.1 coordinate 41,194,954, forward strand.
CTTTCTACCTCTGTGGATCTGCCTAATCTGGACATTTTATAAAAGTGGAGTCATTCAACATGTGGTCTTTTGTGACTGTTTTCTTTCACTTAGCATGATGCTTTCACAGTTTATTTATGTTGTATCGTGTGTCAGTTCTGCATTGCTTTTTAAGGCTGAATAATTACCCATTGTGTGAATACACCACGTTTCGTTTATCCACTCAGCAGTTGAGGTACACTTAGGTTGTTTTCACTTTTTGGCTACCCTATCTAATAAAGAGGGAATATGCTAATTGATCCTCATGCTGTTGCAAAAGATGGCGGCACCCACAGCGAATAAGGAGGGAATATGCTAATTGAATGCCCTGCCTTCAAAGATGGCAGTGCCCACAGCCTATAAGAAGTGAAAGTGCTAATTGACTACCACGCCCTCAAACATGGTGGTATCCATAGCCACAAGATGGTGGCACTTACTCCCTTCAGCCCCTCTGGGGCAGCAGGCACACAGCAAGGCCGGTCTCATCCACCTTCAGAGTTTCCCAATCCCCTCAGCACCCCCCCCCCCCCCCCCCCCCCCGCTTTCTCCCCTGCCACCCAGGGCTAGCCTGAGACACAGGAAAGTCTCAGTTGGCGGATGCCCAGCTGCCCAGGGCTGCCTGAAGCTCAGGTAACCAGGACTGGCCAAGGCTTCTGCTGCCTGCAGTGGCATCCCCTGATCGCCTGGTTGCCTCCCACCCCCAAGGGCTCCTGGACTGTGAGAGGGGGCAGGGCAGGCTGAGGGACCCCCCTCCAGTGTATGAATTTTCATGCACTGGGCCTCTAATTATTAACAATGCCGTATAAACCTTTATACACAACTTTTATGTGGACATCTGTTTCCATTTCTCTTGAGTACATGCCTAGGAGTGTGATTTGCTGGGCCATATGGTAACTATGCTTAACATTTTGAGGAACTGCTAAACTCTTTACCAAAGGGCCTGCACCAATTCACATTCCTACCAGCAGCTTCAGAAGGCCCTAATTTCTCTACGTCCTCTCCAACATTTGGCTACAGCTGTTTTAGTGGCTCTGAAGGGACACCTCACTGTGGTTTCCATTTCCATTTTCCTGATGACTAACGATGTTGAGCTGCTCTCCATGTTTACCTTCTTTAGAGAAATGTCTCTTTATATCCTTTGTCCATTTTTAAACTGGGTTGTTGGTTTTGAATTGCTGAATTTGAAGGATTTTTTATGTAGCCTGGATATGTCTCTTATCAGAAATATGATTGACAAATATTTTTCCCTTCTGTGGATTATCTTTCATTTTATTGAGAATGTCTTCTGATGTAGAGGTTTTTATTTTTTTTGTTAATCTTCACCTGAGCATATTTTCCCAGTGATTTTTAGAGAGACTGGAAAGGAGGGAGGAAGGGGGAGAGAGAGAAAGAGGAGGAAGAGAGAGAGAGAGAGAGAGAGAGAGAGAGAGAGAGAGAGAGAGAGAGAGAGTCAGTCCTGTGTGAGAGAGACACATCAGTTGGCTGCCTCCTGCATGAACCTGCACCCCAGATACATGCCCTTGGCTGAGAATAGAACCCATGACTCTTTGGTGCTTGGGCTGACGCTCTAAGGCCTGAACCACACCGGTCAGGGTTAGAAAAGTTTTTAATTTTGATGAAGTCCAATGTATCTTTTTTTCTCCTATTGCTTGTGCTATTGATGTCATATCTAAGAAACCACTGCCAAATGAATGGCACACAGATTTATTTCCATATTTTCTAAGAGTTTACAGTTTTAGCTCTAGTATTTAGACCTATGATCTGTTATGAGTTAATTTTTATATATGGTGTTAATTAAGAGTCCAAGTTTATTCTTTTACCTGCAAATATCTAGTTGTCCAACCACCATTTCTTAAAGAAACTGTTCTTTCCCCGTTGAGTTATCTTGGGACCCTTGTTGAAAATCATTTGGGCTCTTAATTCTATTCAATCGGTCTATATTTCTGCTATAACTTTTAGCTCATTATTTTCTTTCCATGGAAAGGTGGTGGGAAGGTGAGGTTGATCAACAGCAGGATGAAGGAATCCGGTAACTTGCACATGTGTGTGTCTTAAAAGAGAACAAAATATTTATCACATTTTGAAATTAGAAGGCATGTTAGAGATCCTGCTTCTGTAAACCCTTGTTTTGCTAATAGGGGGGAAATATCACTTTTAAATTTTATGTATTTATTTATTTATTTATTTATTTATTTTTGGGTTGGCATTGGTTAATAAAATTAGAGAGATTTGATGTGTAGAATTCTGTAATACGTCATCTGTATATTGTATTATGTGTCTACCACCCCAAGTCCAGTCTCTTTCCATCCCCATTTATCTCCCTTATATTCCCACATCTTCTACTCCCTCCCCTAACTTCCTCCCCTTAGGTCATCACCATGCACTTGTCTGTGTCTATGAGTTGTTGTTTTTTGTTGTTGTTTTGCCTAATCCCTTCAACTTTTCCACCCAGCCTCGCAACCCCCCTTCCCTCTGATAGCTGTCAGTCTGTTTGTTCTCTATACATTGTAATGCTAGAGATGAACAAATCTTCCCAAAGGCTCACAGCTCATCAGTGGCACAGTTGGGATTAGAACCCAAATCTCTTGAACCATCAAGGCAATTTTTCCCTTATTCCCAGGCCCGGAATCTCAGGTTTCTGACCTGGACCACAGGTCTGCCTGAACCTCCTTTACCAAGCTAGTGAGCTTGTGTGTCCTCCCTCACTGCTGGGTCCCCTGCAGTGAGTGTGTATGTGGGGTGGCGTGTGCCTGCCTTCCTTTCCCACTGGAGGAAAGAAAGCGGCGAGGCGAGGGGAAAGCAGTTGGAAAATTGGAAATTGCTGTGTAAATGCCACGGAATGATAAGATTGCCGGTTTGATGCTCTTCTCCCAGGAAGGGTCAGCGTGTCAGAGGCAGCAGAATGGAGGGAAGCAAACCGCTCTCAGACGTGCTTTTAAGCTGCCATGGTTGTCACTCCCCAAGGGGACAGAGTGTGGGAGCTGCCTGGGGCCGGGCTGGGCTGGCTGTGTTGCCTCGCCTCACACCGCAGGGACACCCCGAGTAGATGGAAGAGCTCTTGCCCAGCTTATGCAAGACAGGGGTTCCCTCAGACCAGGGGACCTGGCCCTAGAGGAACAATATCCAGATGGTGGACCCTTGATGCTGTCCACACTCACCTTTGTCTCTCCATACTACCCCTGTGTGTCTCTGTTTTCAGTCCGCACTGCCTACCTCCTATGTCACACCCCAGAGTGAGTGCTGTTTGAAACCAGGCTGTGGGGTGATTTCCCCTGAGTTGTGAGCCCTCCTAGGGCGGGGGCTCGGTCCTGTTTGCCTCTGTCTCTGCAGGGCCAGATGAGGGCTGAGTGCTCAGTGAATGCGAGTTTGGATGATGAGGCTCCGTGTGGAGTGAATCTATGAGGGAAGCTTCTCGTGGGTCCCTGGCCTTTTGCAGAAGGGGCGGCCTCTGCAGCACCAGCAGCTGCTCCCCGCATCTCTCCTTCCTGCGCATCTCCCTCCCTGCACCTGCCATGGCTCTCCCCTTCAGGCTCCGGTTGTGTTCCTTCTGTACCACCCATGTGTTCCCATACCTTTTCATCTGTACATCCTGTCGTGGCAGCTAAATCATACATTTCTTTGGGTCACCAGAATAGAGCACATGCTACTGGGTGGGTGTTTTTCAATTGGGAAGTGTTCACTATGATATCAGCAACCTGCTGCTTGAACGTGAGGCCCACGGTGTCAGTCCGGCTGCAGTGACGGCCACTGGCCAGTGGTCCTAGATACAGCGGGAAGTGGAGTAGGGGAAGCCAATATTTTGAAAGGGCTCAGAGTTCTGGTTGTCCAGCATGGCAACCACTAGCCTGCATTCCCATTGAGCCCAGCCCCGGGGGAGGCAGAGGCTGTGAGTTGGGTGCCCCGCCCCCTCTCCTCCCGCCTCTGCACATCGGAGGCCTTCGTGGCTGCACACCTGCCCAGGGAACCTCACTGTGTTGTCTCCTCCCGTTTAGGGCTCTGGCTGACATCTTGAGACAACAGGGACCAATCCCCATAGCACACTGTGAAAGAGAAACGATCTCAGCCATCGATACCTCCCCCAAGGAAAGCACGCCGGTCAGATCCACCTCCAAAAACCACTACACGCCCGTGCGCACAGCCAAGCCGCCGCCAGGTAAGTGGGCGCTGAGTGCCGTGGGTCTCTGCTCAGGTGCTGAGAGGTGTCGGTGACGTCGCTGCTCTCGTGGGGCAGGTCGAGGAGCCCGTGCTGTCAGACTCTGATGGGCAGCTGGGCTTGTGGGAGTCTGCGGACTGCCCCCTGTGGAGGGATTGGTGTGGTGGAGACTCCACCAATGCGTGTCCGCCCAGAGGAGGGCTGTTCATTTAGGGCAGTGGTCGGCAAGCTCATTAGTCACCAGAGCCAAATATCAGCAGTACAATGATTGAAATTTCTTTTGAGAGTCACATTTTTTAAACTTCAACTTCTTCTAACACCACTTCTTCAAAATAGACTCGCTCAGGCTGTGGTATTTTGTGGAAGAGCCACACTCAAGGTGCCAAAGAGCCGCATGTGGCTCGCAAGCCACAGTTTGCCCACCACAGATTTAGGGCATCTGTGATTTAGAGAGTGGTTGGCAGAATCCTCTTACCTGAAAGGGAGGTTGTGGTGTACGGTCACCGGTCACCCGCCAGCCCCTTGTGGGGGGAGGTTTAGGCCTACTGGGATGCGATGTGATAAGAAATTGCTGCAGTCACTGTAAAAACTTCTCAACTGTTAGAATCTCAAAACAAACAAACACAGCAAAACAAACAACCACACAAAAAAAACCCCCAACACTTCAGGGTAGGGGTTCTGTGTGGGTTGTAGGGTGACGCTTTCTTGTGCTCTGGTGATGGCTGGGTGGATGATGAGTTGCCATGGAATAGCAATACACCGTCTGCTCTTCTGCTCGGTCATCACTGCAGCTGAGCAGGGCTCACTCCCCTTGTATGAAACAATAAATGAAGCTCAGGGAAATTTTGCGACTTGGACAGATCACTAAGGTATTAATAATAGAACATCAGTAATGACAGTGATATAACCTCTCATGATTGGATCTTGCTTTGTGCCAAGTGTTTTGCTGAGCATTTTATGTGTTTTTCTTACTTATTCTTTACAGCAATTTTAAAAGTATTTATATTGTTCCCATTTCACATGAGGAATAGAATGGTTCGGTATGTTTCCCAGAGACAGGGTTGTTAGAAAGAAACCCGGGATTCAAACTGGGGCATAAAGGTAACTGTAGTCGGGACTAGAAAATCTTAATATCCTAAACCAGCAGGGTCATGAGTCCAAAGTGTCTGAGTGGACAGTCTCCTTACAAGGGGAAGTAGTTTCTCATTATGAGCTCTAACAGACAGCCGAGTACTGACCCCAGTCTGTGACAGAGCTTCCACTTTGATACTTGGGTCTGAAATCTTCACACCCATCTCCCTTTTCAAAGGATGGGCTGCATATAGTGTGGACTAAACCTGCAATTAGGATAGACACAGCTCAGTGGAGTGGGTGTGCTGCAGGTTCAAAATTATAGTTAATATGCCACTGGGATCAAATTTATTTTCCATTCATTCTTGAATTTTCTTAAATTTACTAAACCAGAAACCACATAATTGTATTTAATAGCATTAAATCTTTAGAGAATCTTGATTAAAGTTAAGGATATTCTCCTTAGAAAATATACATATATATGAATATCCGTATTCACCCCACATTTTGCATAGGATTTAAGGGAATTTATGGACCTTTCCAAAGTTAGAGATCCCTGATTTCAAGTTAAAGATGAGAGATCCACCTTTGCAAAAAGTCTAAGGTGCATTTTTAGCCTTGATGTCATTGATGTTTAAAATGTAAGCAATAGAAGGAATTTTGGCAAATACACACATGCACACACGCACTCACCCCTGGGCCAGTAGTTACCTACCCACATGCACTTTAGAATCACCTGGAAAGCTGTTACAAATACTGGTCCCTGGGCCTCACAAATTAGCCAGAATTCCCAGGGATGCTGCTGGCATCAGTACTTTGAACAGTCTCCCTACGGTGATTTAACACCGACAGGGTGAAGCATTGGTCCAGAGGGATTCTTTCATGCTGTGAGTGAGGACACTGAAAGGCTGTGCCGGTGGTTCTCACATTTGGCTGCACATTGGAGCCACCTGGGGAACCACATGAGGAACTTTGAAAATTAAGGGTACCTAGGCCCTAAACCCAGAGATCATGATTCAGTTGATGTGTGTGTGTGGGGGTGCCTGAGTATGGTGGATTGCAGAGGGTGGGGAGAGAGGGAGGGTTTGGTGTTTAAAGCTTCCCAGGTGATACTAATGTGGAACAAAGCTTGAGGACTGGGCTATGGATATTACATAAGGGGCCGTTCTCACTAATCCTTCTGATCAGACATCACCGAGGAATCTGACCTTGGTCCCTTGACCATCCTTGAGTAGGGCATTTGTGTCCCTGAAGATCCATGGTTTGAAGTCAGGCTGCTCCAGAACCTTGTCTGCAGTTCCAGATCTTCCGGTCTCTGACATCCAAAGCATCCCTGGACGTTTACCTTCACCCCTATCTGCTCCGATTTTCTCTGTCTCACTCACAAGCCAGCTGGTTTCCAGCCACTGAGTCAGGACCGATTAAGTAGACAGTGTTGATGTGTTCTTAATGCCTTTCACTGGGCAGGAAGATTTGTCATTTCTCCTTGCTTCTATATACATCCTCTCCTCTAGTGATTTGAGGCCGCAAGAAAGCTTATAGTTACATGATTCACTCCCATATTCGGAGAAATCCTTTCTGTATTTCCCGGTTTGGAACGCTTGATTTTACTTTTAGAAGTGAGAGTTGTTTCCCTGGCCCAGAAAGCACTTAAATTGAAAAGCAGTTTCACAACAACCCACAACATCTACAGCTGCTGATGGACACAACAGCTTTTCCAAATAGTTGACATCCTTTGTCAGTTGATATCCTCTCTCTCCAATTTCAGCAGAATTTAAACAGAACTTTGCTCAAATGCTCAAAGTGGATAAAGACTGTGATTTTTGCCATTGGCTGTGGTTTATCAATGAGTTTGGTTGGCAAGTCCTTTAGGGGCACCGTAAGGAAGATATCCAGAAATACCAGGAGGCATCAGAGCTTAGGGGTGGTTTTGCTCCTCAGAATATTGTTCATGGACCTGCCTCATCAGCATCACCTGGGGTTTGTGAGAAGTGCAGTCACAGGCTCTATCTCACCTGCTGAATGGAACCTGCATTTTTTAAAAAATCCTTATCCGTGGATAGGTTTTTGTTGATTTTGTTAGAAAGAAAGGAAGAGAGGGAGGGAGGGAGGGAGGGAGGGAGGGAGAGAGAGAGAGAGAGAGAGAGAGAGAAACATTGATGTGAGAGAGACGCATTGATTGGTTGCCTCCTTACACCCCCCAGCCAGGGTTTGAATCCACAACCCAGGTATGTACCCTGACCTGGAATCGAACCTGCAACCTTTTGTTGTACAGGATGACACTCCAGCCAGCTGAGCCACCCGGCCACAGCTGGACTCTGCATTTGAATGAATTCAGCAAGTAAAGTTTGAGAAGCTCCAGAAGGCATGAGCTCTCCTCAGTTTGTTTTTGTACCCTGCCTGCTGCCTAGAGTTTTTTTGGGGACAGAATTAGTGACACCGAGAGCACTTAAGACCAGTCCTGACATGGAGCAGCCACTCAGTGATCGCCATGACTGGGTTGTGGAAGGGTAGCCACCACCCAGGGCAATGAATCATCATTGAGGGAAACAAAGGCATTGGCACCCTGTGACTAGCCGGGGTCCATGGGGCTGTGTCTGTAATGAAATGCCCTAGACCCAAGCCTTCCTGTGCTTGGCCTCGGCCCCCTCTGCAGAGGAAGGTGCTGTGTAGGGCTTTGTCCAGCGTTGTCAGGGTCTTGGACATCGGAAGCCCATGCCTGCTCAGTTTGGGAAGTGGAGTGAGGGTCCTGCTTTGATGATGATAAAAAACACTTATAAGGAGCACAGGTACCGTTTGTGGAGAGCCTACTATGTGCTGGGCACTTCACTTGTGAGAGCGGATCCTGTCACATTTTGTAGGTACAGGAGCTTCTATTTCCACATTAGCAGAAAATTCCCCTTTCCTTCCATAGCAGTGGTTCTCGACCCTTTAGAACCGCTGCTGTAGAGCCTAAGACCATGGGAAAACACAGATATTTACATTACGATTCATTAAGAGTAGCAAAATTACAGTCATGAAGTAGCAACGAAAATAATTTTATGCTTGGGGTCACCACAACATGAGGAACTGTATTAAACGGTCGGTTGCTGCATTAGAAAGGTTGAGAATCACTAGGAACCTTTATTCTAACTCTTCCTGAAGTCCCTTTCCAGCTTTAAAGGGACCTTCACCATGGACGGTCACTTTGAGGTAGAAAATCAGTGAATCCCACTTTCACACCCCACCCCTCAGGCCTGCTGCTCAGCGTGACCATGCATCCCATTGGAGCTCGCTGGATGTGCAGCATCTGGGGCCCTTTTCAGACCTGCTGAGTCAGAATCTGCATTTCAAACAAGATCTTTAGACCGTCTGTGCACGTTAGAGCTGAAGAAGGTCCCTTCAGCACAGGGATCCTCCGCCCTGACACACTGGAGTCAGGTAGGCAGTTCTGAACGTGCTCATGCCTGGCCCCCGCCCCAGACATTCTGCTCTGATTGTTCCGGGGGAGAACCTGGGCTTCGGTATTTCTTAGAAACTTCCCACGTGGTTCCCATGTTCAGCAAACGCTGAGAACCAGAGCTGAGAGGGAGGCAGTGAAGTGAAGAGCACATCCTGAGGACTGTGGAGCTTGGGTTCTCACCACACCCACAGGATGGAGCCTGGCTGGTGCAGGCCAGTGGCTGCAGGGACAGGTCTGTCCATGGCAGGCAGGCAGAGGGGATGGAGGGCTCAGGCTCACCTGAGAGAGGGTGGGGGGGAAGGGTCAGGCTTCAGCTATGAATGGGGACACTGTGCAGCAGCAGACTCAAAGAGAAACATCAGAGTTAACTAGAGGGCCCAGCAGAGCCAGGCATCAGGAAGTGTATTGTATCTGGAGTCGCAGGTCTAGTGAACCTGGGAACTCAGAGACTTGCAGTGGCTCGCTTGATGCTTATGGATGGGAGGAGTGGGACTTCACGTGTTCACCTGGCCTGACTCACTCACTCACAGCTAGGGGAGAGTAGGGTACCTGCTCCTTGCAGTAGCAGTGACATCATTTGTTGGGGTTCCAAAGTTTTGATGTCTGACTTCCATTATGAAGAGTGGCATCAGCCGGAGGAAATAAATATTTATGCCCCAGCTACACACCACTGTGAGCTGTTTAAATGAGCAATCAGTCATCCTGCCTCTTGTCAAAGCCCTATGCTTTAGAGGCAGGCTCCGGGAGTCAAGGGATGTGGCTCTTTAAGCTTTGTGGGGCCCGAACACGAAGGCTGCGCAGCTGGCAGAGGGGCACTCTGTCACAGCCCTGCATAGCCTGGCCCTTCGGTGCTTCCGGAGCCTCAGCCTATTGCCTTCTGTGTCGCTCAGTGGAATCCAGACACCCTGTCCCTCCTCATGCCATGCACGTCCTTCCCTTGGGGAATGTTCCCCTCTGTTTGGTGGCCAGGAACTTTACAGCCCCGGAGGTTCGTGCTGTGAAATCCGATGCTCAGACAAGCACTACCTTCCCCAACCTCATCTGCCCCTGCTTTATTTTCTTCAGAGCACTTACACCATCGTACATCGTCTATTTGCCGGTTTGCTGGTGTATTGTCTTTGTCTCTCTTAGAAGAGAAGCTTGGTGTAGGCGAGGGTTTTGTCTTTTTAGACCCAAGAACATTGCCTGGAAGATCGTCATAGTTGCTCAACAACTGTTAGTTCAGGGGATGAATGAACGAGGACACCGTCCTTACTGGGATGGATGTAGGAGCCCACGCATAGGTATTGGTTGAGGCTGCAGGCTGAGGAGCTGTCATCAATGCTGCCTGCCTTCTGTGGCCCTCTGTGTAAAGTGAGGGTGGAGTCCGTCATGCTGACAGCCCGCTGGCCACCTGGGGGAGGGCTGAGCTGGAAGCCCTGGAGGCTTCTCACCAGACCCCAGGGCCCCTTTGTCTTGAGCTGAACCAGGACCCCATGATTCAGTGCGGCTAGAGGCTGGGAATTTCACTTCTCTGGCTGGGCTCAGGGAGGTCATGACCCAGCAGACCCTGCCTATTCTGCTTACTCTTTCTAGAAAGACTCCCTTACAGAGGTCTTGGAAGCCAAGGCAGCTCAGATGCTCTGTTTTCAGGCACAGGCTGAGGGCTACAGGTGAAGCCAGATGACCTGGGCTATATACCTGAACTCTGGGAAACTCCTGGTCAACCTCAGCCTCTGATAGGAAATGGGACTTTTCTTTTCCCAGTCATCCTCGGGGAACAGAGCTGTCTTGTTTAGCCTCATCAAACTCTGGAGCTCCAACGGCATGAGATCAGCTGACCCAACCATAATTGACCTGTGAGGAAACTGAGGCACTCGGAGGGTGCCTAGGTGAGAGGTGGTTGGGCCAGGCCTCAGCATCCAGGCTTCAGGTTGGAGTTGAAAATGTGGTCTGGGCAGATGGACTGTTTGGGTGTGCATCCTGGATCTCCACTTATAAATTTCAGGACTCAGGCTCCATCAGTGCAATTCCGTGTCTGTAATGTGAGAATGACTAGCACCCTCCTCAAAGGTGATTAAAGAGTTGAATGAAATAATTCATGTATTTTAAGGGCTTGGCACTGGCTTGGCTCAGAGTTCCCACTCAGTGGACATCTGCATTCCCGTCATGTCATCATGAGCATCATCTGTTATCAGCTGCATCTTCTCCATCTTTTCCTATCTATCTACCTTCTTTCCCTGCTCTCTGTTACCTCCCACTGCCTCCCTCTGCCTACATTCCTTTTCCCGGTTTGCCTGATATTTTGATTCTTCTCTCATGTTGGGGGTCTTTAGCTGTGGCTGGTTCTCAGATCTTCTTTAAAACAGGCACAAACTTAGCCTACAGTGTCCTGTCATTTCATTCCTAGTTCTGCTCCGTGGACATCCCCTGTCATTTCCCTGTTTCCTGTTGGCAATCATTTCTTTCTAAATCTTTGTCTTTTGTTTGGATAGTCTCCCAGCAGACTGGCATTGACCTTTCCCAGGTGGAGTCTCCATACGCTTTGCCCAAATGTTGGGCTACCCCCACTCCCTCCACAGCATGCCCTGTTCTTGCAGTCATTGTCCTGCAAGTCTCTGCCTGGGGATGACCTAGGGTGACCCAGAGGCTGACCAGCAGCCACATGAGGCAGCCATTCTTTGACTCTTGCCTTCCTTACAGGTTCTGAAAAACCCAGAAAGTTCACCAAGTCAAGGCTCATAGTAGAGAAAAGGTATCACTAACCCATGATGACAGGAATGGCATTAATTGGTACTTACAATACAGTTAATGTGGAGTACTGGGCACCACTATATATGCTTTACCTATATTGTATCATTTAATCGGCACAGCTCTATGAGGTAGTATCATAGTTATCATTATTTTACAGATGAGAAAAGTGGGGACAGGGAGGTTGGAAACCCTGTCTCAAGGTCACAATGTTGTCCTTGGTAGAGAGAGGATTCCGGCCTCAGCCTGGGCTTCGGGCGCTGTGCTGTTGAGCCTCTTTGTTGTTACTGGTTCCTTCTATTTCACTTCACGTTGAGCACAGACAGCAGCTCAGCTTCACAAACCGTCTGCCATTACATTTGACCCAAGCTTTAGACATGGAGGCATTTGCTCTTCGAGGCATCTAAACTGATTTTTATCTTATTATTGTTGTTTTTAAAATAGGGAAATTATAAAATACACAACTCATCATCTGTCTCCCCAAATAGTTCACAGTGATCTTATCATGTGCCCAGTGCTGTTTTGGATCCTGGGGTCCATGGATGGAGCCCTGAGGAAGTTCTGACAAGCATGTAGATGTGCGGCAGGTGCAGGTGCAAAGGAGGGATGGAAGCCTTAGACTCCACGGAGGCCGGGTGCTTGAGGTGCCTGGAAGGGTGGGTGCCCAGGAGTTCACCAGGTTGAAAAGGGTGGGCAGTGGGCAGTGGAGAAGGTGCAGGCAGCCTGCCAAAGCCACAGGGTGATAAATCCTGTCTGGAGGCATTCTGAGAGGATGGTCCCAGGGCTTGGGGTAAGTGAGTATGAGGCCCCTCCACACGGCAGAGCTCCGTGAGTCCTAGGGTCAGCTTCTTAGGGTTTGCTCCTCCCTCAGCGTGTCCTCCCTGGGGTTCAGGCAGTCAGCTCACTCCTCAGCACCCTCCTCTGTCTTAGGCAAAGCTTTCTTCCAGACTGAGCAGCAGAGCAGCAAGCTTATTAAGCTGGAGTGGTAGGAGTCCACAGGCCCTAACCTACTTCTGGGTGGCAGGACCTGCATTTTACACATTCTTTTACATCAGTTTTAGTTATGCTGATAATTTCATTCCATGCTTCCTTCTGGGTTTAGGGGACACTTCAGTGGAATGGTTTCTGCACAATGAGAGCTTTCAAAGCCATTACCACGTGTATTGTTTTCACCTGGTTCTGTGGTTAAAAGCTTGGACTGTGGACTCAGGCTGTTGTGCATCCAGACTCTGACTTGATGTTCCCATCTGTAAAATTGGGCTAATGATGGTATCGCCCTTCTAGGACTAGTGTGAAAGTTAAATTAAATTTTTAAAATTTTCAAGCAAGGACATGCTAATTGGTTTTGGATATGGGGGTGGGGAGAGAGAGAGAGAGAGAGAGAGAGAGAGAGAGAGAGAGAGAGAGAGAGAAACATCAATCAGTTGCCTTCTTATATGCACCCTGATCAGGGATAGAATCCATCACCTAGGCATGTGCCCTCACTGGGAATCCAACTCTCAACCTTTCACTGCATGGGATGACTCTGTAACCAACTGTGCCACGCTGGCCAGGGCTAAATGAGTTTTAATGTAGAGCCATCAGAGCAGCATCCGACACATTCCATTTGACACAGGAAAACACTGTTTTACGTGTTGTCGCTTAGGCCACATGTGGCTGTGGAGTGCTTGAAATGTGTTCAGAGTCTCCCATGATTTCAAAGAGCTGGTAGAAAAAAAGAATGTAAGGTATTGCCAAAGTTTTTTATATTGTTTACATGGTGAAATGATAACATTTTGAATATATTGGGGTAAATAGAGTTTGTTAGTAAAACGAATTTCACCTGTTTTTATTTTTTAATGTGACTACTTAAAAAATGTCAAATTCCTGGATTTGAGCAATAGGATAATGAAGGCCTGGGGGGATGCGTAGGAGCTGGGAAGATGGGAGATATCTATAATACTATCAACAGTATATATATATATATATATATATATATATATATATATATATATATATATATATTTTCCCCCCCGAAAAGTCATCACCATGCAAAAAATAAAAAAGTAAAATTCCATATGTGGCTCACATCTGTGATTGACATGATAGTTTCATTAAACAGAACTGATTTCAGTGTTAGCAGCATTGGGTGTCTCCTTGAGTTCAAGGTTCAGTCCTGAACAAAGACCCTCTCCCTCTGTGGAGCTTGCATTGTGCTGACTGAGAGGTCAGGTCAACTCAGGAAACCTTCAGAGCGTGCTCAGTGCTCAGCACAGCCAGGCGAGACGTGTCTGAGGAGCGTGGGCAGGGAGTTGCTTTGGAGAGTGTGGTCCTAAGAGGTGGCCTTTCGGCTGGCACCTGACTGATGAGGAGTAACCATGGAGAGATCTGGAGGAAGAACATTCCAGGCAGAGAAAACATCAAGTGCAGAGGGCCCGGGGCAGGAGCACACCTGGCCTGTTCCAGGAACAGCAGGAAGACACGGTGTCAGTGGTGACTGAAGGAGTGGGCAGTGCATGCTGAGAGCAGAGGGATGGACACGGGCCAGTCAGGCAGGGTCTTGTAGGCCAAAATCAGGAGAGTGGATTCTGTTTGACTATGATGATCTGATTTCTGCTTTAATAAGATTTTCCTGGCTGCCAAGTAGTTAAGAAGCAGGGTCATCAGCTAGCATTTCTAATAGCAACACCGGTTAATAAGAATGTTCTCTGACTTCTTCCACAAGGAGACATCCCACAAAGGCCCAGGTGATGCAGCGATTGCCTGTGGGTTGTCAGAAGCAGAGAAGCCCAGGTCCAAATCCCAGCTCAGCTTGGATAAGGCCACAGGCCCCAGTCCAGGGCTCTTCAACACGGGTCGGCACACTTTTTCTGGAAAGGGCTAGATTGTAAAGGTCTCTGTCGCAACTACTCATTTGAGCCACGGTAAATTGGTAAATGAGTGGGCTCTGCTGAGTTTCCATAAAACATGATTTACAATAATGGGCTGGCAGGTTGGGCCCTGGGCTCTGGCTTACCCACGGCTGTTCTTAACCTGTTTCTGAAGGCCACAGGCACCTTCCATGTGGCATGCGAATGGGGACACATTCCTTGGTAGGAAATTGTGGGGGAGCCCAGGAGGTGCTCCCTAAAGGCCAGGCCCTCTTCCCGCGCCCCCTCCCTGGCTCTCTGGCCAGGGTGTTGCTCCATCCTGGTTCTCCAGCCACTGGCTCCGGGGCTAATGAAGTAACCACAGGAACACCAGGGTCCTCAGCCCTGCCCTTCCTGGCATTCTCTGTTGCCCAGGTGATGGTGCAGAGAGCGTGCTTATGGTATTTGCAGGTGACACATCACCGGGAGGGTTGGCCAGCACCCCCTGGGTGGTTCAGACTCAGGGTACAGTGTCCTTATAGCATAGACACCCCAGTGTGACACTGAACAAGCCCCCTCCGGCTTTCAAAGCTCATCCTTCCCCTGGCGTCTCATAGCCCATTTACTTCCAGTCCTCAGACACCCCGGTCCTTGATTGGTACCCCTCCCTCCTTCTCGGCGTGGTGCTCTGCTCCCCTCTCAACACAGAGGGACAGCCCCTTCTTCTTCACACCCTCCTCTTTCTCCCCTGACAGCGGCATTGTGTAAGGCAGTGCCTACACCTGTTGCCTCACTTCCATTCCTCCCTCCTGCTCTTCAGCCCTCAGCCAACTGGCCTCGGTCCGCTCCACTCCCTGGCTTGCGGCCTCCTTCTTGCAGCTTTGGAGGTTCAAAAAGTGGCTTCCCATGTGGCTCTGCGGCCGGGAGGGAATGCCCACCCCTTCCTCCCTGGAAGCCAACGCTCTGGCCACCTGAACCCACTCAGCTCGTGAGGGCACTTTCTCCCACCCATGCTCTGCTTTTTGCTGTGTCTGGAATATTCCTCTTTTTGTCTGCCTTCCTTCAGCCTTGCCTATTCCTCCTTCCCTCCCAGGTCTCAGCTTAGCTCTCACTGCCCCCCACTTCCTGGCTGGGTCAGCCCTCCCTGGGTGCCCGTGGCAGCCGGGCCCCTGCCTGCAGAGGAGGGACCTGGGTGCAGGGTGCTGATCCCAGCTTGGAACCCAGCTCTGTGTCTTCCTGGCCCCGCAGCCTCGACCAATTCCTTAGCCTCTCGGCGCCTCAGTTTCCGGGCTGTGCGTCAGACTAGTGACATCTCCCCGTGTGCTGTAGTGAGGAGTGAATGAGTCCATGGCCTTCAGTCTGCCTGAGGCATGTCTGGTGTCAGTCCAGCTCACCTCCCCATCCCGGTGCCTGGCACACACAAACTATAAAGTAAATGGCACGTGAAATCCTGTGTTTGGGGCAGCAGAGTCTTAGGGGTGTAGCTGTCTCTGTTTCATGCAAACAACCGAAGTAAATCAGTCAGTGGCTCTGGAATCAGCTGCTTTTAGGCTGATGGAGAGAGCCTGGAGCCTCATCCATCAGGGAGGTGGGCTGCCTGCTCTCTTCCTGGCCTGTGTGCTGCCCCCGGGCTGCTGTGTCCTGGTGAAGACACCTGTGCCCTGTGATGCCAGGAGGGTAACTGGCTGCTGGGAAGGCCGAAGACCCCGTTCTTTAAATGATATTAGCAACCGACGGTACTTGCTGAAATACTTTCCATGCACCCACTTATTTAAATCGTGTAGCTGCCCTCTGAGGCAGTCCCTGTTGTTCAGCCCACGTTGTAGATCAGGAACCCAAGGCTCAGGGGCTTCGGGATCCTGTCCAAATTACACCCCCAAGAGGGCGCTGGTCTGCGCTCTGAATGGCAGCCGCCTGACTCCAGAGCCCGGCCCTGAAGTTACTGGTGGGAGGTGCAGACAGGGCTCCCGCCAAGAGCCGCTGTTGCTGCCTGAGGGCTGGCCTGTGGCTGTGGGTCCAGCCTGCTCCTGGCTGCCCGGGGCAGGGACTTGGGCCTGCAGGGAGGATGCCAGAGGAGGACAGTGTGTGCTCAGCCTGCCGGAAGATGCTCTCCAATGAGAACCCTCACCTTGCTGAGCACGGAGCCACTCCCCCCGAGATGTGTTAACGCAGTCGAGGGGCCCCTGGCATTGTCCTGGATGGGGACAGGCCTAGCAGTGTTTCAAGTTCCCCCTTTCGGACAGGACACCGGAACAGTAGCTGGCTTTTGTTGAGGGCTGAGTTGCTCAGAGCTTTATTTTATGAGTCCCCTTACAAGCCCATAAGACGGGGGCTGCAGGGTCATGGACCAGGTCGGGGTGGGGGGGAAGGCAGCCCCCAGCCGGGTGCACAGCTTGTCAGTGGGTGGGGCTCTGACCCTGTTCCTGTGTGCACTCTCCTAGCGGCCGCACAAACTTGTCTTTCTTTGGGACTCTGTGCCCCACCCCTTTCTGCCCCCCTGGGGTCAGAGCCCGATTAGGCCACATCGCCTTTCAGTGTCAGGCTTGTCATGAGAGGAAGAGTTTATTCCCACACCCCAGCTTAATCCCTTTTAGAAGGGGAGTCCCGCCTCTGCATTTTGATCCTGGTTGAGGGGAGCGTAGGGATGGGGTTGCTTGGCTTTTCCCAGCATAAGATTGCCTTAAGAGGGGGTGTGCCCAGACCCAGAACCTTCCAGAAGCCAGAGGAGCTGCCCTAGCCTGGCCAGGCAGGCTGTGCTGGGGAGTTCTCCTCACTCCTGGGGCCTTGTCCAGCTGGGGAGCTGCAATGGCTGTCAGCCTGGCCAGAGTGGACCCCCTGCTCCTCCCGCCCGGGCAGCCGGAGTGGGGGGCAGATGGAGCCTGCACTCTCCATATGGCCAGGGAGAAGGGAGAGGCGCTGAGCCGGCCCACTAATTACCTACGGTGCCCAGGAAGCAGGGGGACATGTTCTGGCTGTGACCACAATGAGGTGCAGGGGAGAGGGAGAGCCAGAGAGCTGTGGACAGGGTGGGAATTCACAATTACCACCGTGAGTCGGCAAAACAGAGGGGCCAGCAGGCACGGTGCAGCCAGGGCAGGAGCAGGAGGGTGCTGGGCCAGGAGACAAGGAACCCCAACCTCAGGGTTTCCAGGGGTCAGAGCTTGCAAGGGGAGGGGGGCCTAGTTCCCAGCTGCTCATTGCCTAGCGAGTGGAGATGGAGGAGGCGGCATGGTGCCTTCCGCAGCTGGATGTGCACCGCCCACTCTGTGCTGAGTGCTCCGTCAGGGCCTGGGGGAACGAGATGGTGGGTGAGACAGCCCAGGCCTCAGCACCAGAAAGACGAGGCTGTAACAATAACGAGACGGCTGTCCCACTACATTGCAGGCCCCGTGCTGAGGGTCCAGAGGAAGGCTGCTCATCCCTGGGTGCCCTGCAGGGGGTGGAGTGAAATGGGTGTGGAGGATTGTGGAGGGCGCTCCTGGCCCGTGAACTGGGGCCAACAGGACCCTCGAGGGCACCAGCATTTGCAAAGGAGAGCAGTGACTAATGGCTTTGGAAAGGATGGTTGTGACTTCTCTGTAAACACAGTAGTGATGAAAGAACTGGGGAAAAGGCCAGAGGGAGCTGGGACTCTCTGTCCTGTAGAAGGATGCTGTGAGCAGACTTTTTTTTTTTTTTTTTTTTTGTCTTTGAACATAAGGGCTGTGTCCCTGGGGAAGGAGGGATGTGGGAAGGGGGGTGGCTGTTGTGGAGGTGCCATATGGTAAGTTGGGCTAATGATGGGGGAGGGGACGGGACAAGGGTGGACCCTGCAAGGAGGCCTGGAGAGGAGGCTTGTGAGAGTCTGAGGTGAGGTGCGGGGGAGAAGGCGCTAGGACCACAGCCTGTTAGCAGCGCATTGGGAGGAGGGAACAGGGGAGGGCAGGGTAAGGCTCAAAGTATACTGATGCCTTGGTTCATACAAAAATGATCCTGGTTTTTGTTTTTTTAAATATATTTTATTGATTTTTTTACACAGAGAGGAAGAGAGAAGGACAGAGTTAGAAACATCAATGAGAGAGAATCATCGATCAGCTGCCTCTTGCACACCCCCCATTGGGGATGTGCCCACAACCAAGGTACATGCCCTTGACCGGAATCGAACCTGGGACCTTTCGATCTGAAGGCTGACGCTCTATCCACTGAGCCAAACCGGTTTGGCGATCCTGGTTTTGAACTGGGTACCAGGCCCGGGGATGTGGATGTGGATAGAACAAAATTCCTACTCTCATTGCGCTGTGTCAGTTAGAGGAGACAGAGAATAAACCCATGGACATTCAACATAAAATCAGGTGATGATAAGCACTGCGAAGAGGTTTAGAGCAGGAGAAGGAAGAGAAGGTGATGGGCAATGGTAGGAAGCAGCCTGATTTGAAGAAGGGTTGGATTACTGAACCAGAGACCGAGTGACTGAGAGAGCCAGTCACATGTGACTGCATGTGACCACATGTGCAGGGCAGAGCTGAGATCTTGTCTGGTTGTTTGGGAAACACGTGGTACAGAGTGGCTGGAGGGGAGAGAGCGGTGGAGCTGCAGTGGATGGGGTCAAGGAGCTCGGCCACATGGGCCGGGACAGGCTCTGGGTTTCCTGCTGGGTGATGGGAGCCACAGTGGGGTTTGCAGGAAAGAGGAGATGTAGTCTGACATGTGTTTCCCATACGCTCTGGTTGGCATGGTGATTAGACCCTGTGAGGGCAAAGGTGGAGGAAAGGAGATGGCGGGAGGTAGTGGACGCTGGCTGTTGTAACATCAGCTGATGGGAGTTGGGACTAGGGCAGTAATGATGGGGGGTATAAGAAAGTCACCTTCAGTGTATATTTATTTTTAACTTCTTATTTTGAACAATTTAAAACCAATGAAAAGTTTTGAAGTGGTTGAATGATACAGTGAACTCCTGCATGCCTTTCACCAGTTGTTAACATTTGTCTCCCTTTCTCTTTTTTCTCTTCCTCCTATTCCTTCTCTTCCTTCTCATTATCAACATCACAATTATCATATTATCATCACCATCACTACCATCATCATCATCACCATCATCACCATCACCATCACTGTCACCATAATCATCGGCATCAACGTCAGCATCATCACTATCACCATAATCATCAGCATCACCATCATCACCATCATCACCATCATCATCATGAGAACTGAACTAATGTGAGAGTAAGTTGAAGATTTCATATCATTATTCTTCACATCTATCTACTATCATGTGTCTTCTTAAATTCAAGGTATTCTTATATATAACCATGAAACAATGACTAGACTTATGAAACGCATCCTTGGTACAATACTAGAATCTATTAAAGATGCAGAATTTATTTGTAAATAGAAATGACAGCATTTGCTGATGGATTGCATGGAGGGCATGAGAGAAAGTCAGGAGTCACAGATGACTTCAGAGGTTTTGGCCAGAGCACATGGTTGATGAGAATGGCCAGGCAGGACCTGGAATGAATAGTTGAGAGCTCTTACCCAAAGAAAATAAGGAAATTCTGTGTTGGCATGTGAGGTGGCTGGGTTGCTAGTTCTCAAAGAATGGGTGTGATACCCTCCTGTCTGTCTCCCTCTCTCTCTCTCTCTTTCTCTCTCTCTCTCTCTCTCTCTCTCTCTCTCTCTCTCTCTCTCTCTCTCTCACACACACACACACACACACACAGAGTCATATACACCCCATATATTTAGATCCCTTCTCCTAGGACTCTAAACCTGAATTTACTCATAGATATATCTCACTCTAAGAAGAACCAATAATGGCCCATTAGATTTATCTAAGTGCCTGAGGACACAGACATGCCTGTTTTGCTTAATGTATTCACAGTGCACATGTCTTGGCACTTAGTAGGTATTCAATAACCATTACTTGAATAAATGACAGAATGAATGCTCTCATTCAGTACATTAGACAAGGTGCAGCAATTATGATTATGTGCGCTTACCTAAAGTAACAGTTGCTGATACAAAAGAGAAGTTCCCCTCTCTCCCCCATGAAGGGAGTTCATCCAAGGATGGTGAAGCTCTGCAGTGTGAGGAAGCTCCTTTTACCTGGCCGCTCTGGCTTCCTAAGCATGCGGCTCCCATGTCATAGCACAGGGTGGCCGCCCCACCTCCTGCCACCGGGTCTGCATCAGGCATCGGGAACAACGAAGGACCATGAAGATTGTATTGCATTTCTTTAAGGACAGTTGCTTGAGGTTGTCATCTGACTCCCACTTACATCACGTTAGTCAGTGTGGCATTTAATTGGGGTGGCCATGAGACCCGTTAAAGTCTGGGAGCTGTTTTAAGAGACAAATGATTCATGGGGACGGTTAGTGATCAGTGTCACAATATGGCCTGCAATGGGCCTGGGACTCTGTGATGCTTTCCACCACAAACCATCGGTATAAAAAGCCCCTGGGTGTGGCGGAGCCCTGGCTGCCATCTTTACTTCCCACTGTGCTTCTGTGGACTGCAGGGGCACAGGGTCAAGGCCACTGGGGGCCCCAGGGAAAGGTCTGAGCACCCCGAAGGGGCTGTTTTCCTGCCTTTGATTCTGATATGGAGGCCATATTATTGCCATGAGAAATTGGGCACATCTGGGAAATTCTGGGGGAGTCCCCAGCTCTAGTCTCTGGCGATGAGCTGCTTAGAGTCTGAGGCTGTGTGTGCTGTCACCTCTGGGTCCACCTCCTCCCTCCTGGGATTCTGGGCTCTTCCACCCCCCAGAGCCACCCCCTGCCTCCTGGGCGAAGCGAAGGCAATCCATTCAGATTGCTCAGGAGTCTTTCAAGATGCAACAAAGCCCATTTCTCCTAAATAGGATGTTTGTGGAAGGTTTTCCAGAACCATTTAGAAATGTACCAATGTGGACGTTGCCTCCCCACCTACCCCTGCACGATGCCCTGGTGGGTGGCGAAGGCGGCCAGCCTATAGTCAGGCGAAGCCACACTCACCCTCCCCTGCTTCTTGATTCTGATCTGTATTCAAGCTTCATATTTCCCTTTGTGTGTGTTTAGCTTAGGGATTTATCACTGCAGCTTAGATTTGTGATCAAATAGATAAGCCTGCACTTTAATAAATGTGGCATTTCTTTCCCTGTAGGAATTAGATGAAAGGAAATGGGGCCTCTGAGGAGGCCGGCCGGGCAGCAGGTAGAGCGGGGTGACCAGGGCGGTCGGCAGACACTGCCATCCCAATGGCTTCGGGGTGGGAAATGCGGGGCCACCATTTGGGGTCCTTTTACAGGGAGGGGAGGGCATTGCAGTGGCAGAGAAGCGCCCTTCGTTTTCCACAGAATGAAGCGAAAGCAGCGAAGTCTCAGCTTGCTAGTGAATCCTCCCTCAGTCAGCAGTTTGGGTCCTGAACTTGACTCCTGGTGCAGCTTCAGGCGCTTCCCGTGGTCCTTTGAGGAGGATCTGAGTGTGAGCTGGGGCTGCAGCCTGGACCAAGCCAGGCTCTCAGCTCCAGGCCCCAGGGAAGGCTGTGGTCGTGGGCAGAGTAGGTGAGCTGCGTGACCTTCACAGAGAGCAGACGTTGCTCAATCCCTCTGCACCTCTGTTTGCTTTCTTCTGCACAGGGACACTAATAGCTCTTTGCGGGATCCTTGTGGGGATGAGACAATAAATACACAGCAGCCAGCACAGTCCCGGCGCCTGGCTGATGAGTCATTCATGGTCCGCACTGGTGTTGTTATGAAGCTTGGGTCAGTGCTGTGCAAATTATTTTAGATTTTTCTTTCCGTGGCGTTCAGGACAGAGAACTCTGTTTTCCTGTGGTTTCATGGAAACTCACTGTCCAAGGGGCGGCTGGATGGGAACCCTGTGATGTTGGTAACATGAGCATGCCAGCCGAAGCCGGTTTGGCTCAGTGGATAGAATGTCAGCCTGCGGACTGAAAGGTCCCGGGTTCAATTCCAGTTAGGGTATGTACCTTGGTTGCGGGCACATCCCCAGTAGGGAGTATGCAAGAGGCAGCTGATTGATGATTCTCTCTCATCGATGTTTCTAACTCTCTATCCCTCTCTCTTCCTTTCTGTAAAAAATCAATAATATATATATTTTTAAAAACACAAAAAACCATGAACATCCCATTGCTGCCTGTCAGATGATAGAACCGACATCAGATAGGCTGCTGGGCCTGCGCGGGGCCGCACCGCTTGTACAAGGAGGTGGCAGTGTCAGGGGTGCGTGCAGGAGCTGATGAAGGCGGGCCCTCTCAGCCCTCCCAGCTGATCACTGTTTCCAGCCCTCCATCTGGTCATGGAGGCCAAGAACATCAGGGGACAGAGAGGTGAGGCCAGGGCAGTGACCTGCATTTCCAGCTTTCATTAGCAGGCACAGGCTCTGGGGGCCGCTCTGGGCAAACACCTGGCTCCTTAGATTTTCCTGCACAAGAAGCTCCCTGTGGCTCTCAAAGCCACGGAGACCGGCCAGCCACCTCCCGTGCACTGTGTGTCAGAAGGCCGCGTGGGCATCAGACTGTCCTTCTATAAGAAGGAGCTAGATGTTTTCCTACAAACATTCTTTTTTTTTTCTTCTTTTTTTTTCCTTTCTCCTTTTTCTTTGTTAATCCTCACCCGAGGATATTTTTTCCCCATTGATTTTTGGAGAGAGTGAAAGGGAGGGAAGAGAGTGGGAGAGACAGAGAGAGAGAGAACATCCATGTGAGAGAGACACATGGATTGGTTGCCTCCCACAGGCACCCCAATTGGGGCTGGGGATCAAACCTGCAACCCAGGTATGTGCTATAAACATTCTTTTATTTAAAAAATGTTTTATTGATTTTTTTACAGAGAGGAGGGGAGAGGGATAGAAAGTTAGAAGCATCGATGAGAGAGAAACACCATCAGCTGCCTCCTGCACACTCCCTCCTGGGGATGTGCCCGCAACCAAGGTATATGCCCTTGACCCGAATCGAACCTGGGACCTTTCAGTCTGCAGACCGACGCTCTATCCACTGGACCAAACTGGTTATGGTTCCTATAAACATTCTTAGCCAAGGAGGACAGAGCCTTGGTAGCATTCTGTTTATGCTGCTGCCCCAAGAGGCTTTGTTTTAAGCCCATGGCCTCTTATTTGGAAAGTTATTAGGGGTGCATCTTACTGCAGGGAGATGGAGACAGTGAACCCATGGTTCACTCATTGTTCACTGAGTGCTGACTGTATTCCAGGCATTGTGCACTGAATGATGGACCTCCATGCCCCAGGGGAGCGGACAGTCTGACTGAGTCTGTCCGAGCTGTGCACATGCAGAGTTCCAAGAAGTACAAGTTCGAGTTTGCACAGGGTCGTGATGGAGGGAATGTTCATTGAGTTTCTTTAGAACCAAGGTGCTGCACTTAGGCCTGTGGAAAGAGAGGTCGAAATACCACCTGCGAACCGGCCTAAATAGAGGGGCACACAGGACTTGTGTGTGGGCCTCCATAGAAACAGGATCGCGCTGCCAGCTTACTCATCCTTTGGGCTTTGCTGAGCGCCTGCTGCCTGCTGGCCACTGTGACGAAGGCTGCCACGGCCAAGGAGGCAGCAGGAGAGGCAGTGGGTATTGAATGTGACCTTGATTGGCAATACCAGTGATAAGACTGGGATGGTCAGAAAGCTGGGGAAGGATCGGCTAACGTAGTATATAGTATTTGTGGTGTCTAACACACTTAAAAACGTATAAGAATTTCAAAGTTAAAATAATTGCAACTTTAGAGCTTTTCCTTACCTTCTTTTCTCTCAGTGTCTCGCATGACCCCAGCAACTGTTTCTCCAGCACACTCATTTCTCACACAGTTCTTCCATCAATCAGCTGTTTACGCTCACACCCACACACGCACAGTTATATTCATTTAATAGGTGATTCTGTATGGAGGTTCAGAATTCCAATTAATGTGTCCACCTGGCCTCTGAAGCCGCCCTGCCCTCCCCCTCCCCCTCCCCCTCCCCCTGCCCCAAACTGTGCACAGCTCACTCTGCCTTGCTCTCTGGAATGCTCCTATTCACCTGTCCCCCACACCTTGAACGTCAGAGCAGAGTTCTAGAGATGAAAATGGAAGGTGGGGAAGGGGCAAAAGGGCAAATGAGTCGGACCAAACATGTCCTTGTTTATAATAATTGTATCCACCATTGTAATCTGGAGACTTATGTGAACGAGCGCCTCCCCCTACACCAGAGGGACACGCAGGAAGAGCCGGCGGGAGGAGACAGCTCCTCACTCAGACTCGGAGTCCACTGACTGGGATTTGGAGGAGGCATTCAGTCTGCCTTCCCAAGCCACAGTCCACATTCAGCTTTACAAAGCAGAGAGAGAGGTTTGACATTGAAACCAGCCCTGCTCTTCATATACGATTTGCTCCAGGATAGTTTAATTGATCTGCCAGGGGGCGAAAACCACTGAGCTTGGAACGGAAAACCTGGTTTTATTTTCCCAGCCAAGTCTTCAGATTTTTCA
This sequence comes from Pipistrellus hanaki, assembly GCF_964339955.1. Taxonomy (NCBI): domain Eukaryota; kingdom Metazoa; phylum Chordata; class Mammalia; order Chiroptera; family Vespertilionidae; genus Pipistrellus; species Pipistrellus hanaki. Next base: position 41,219,654 of record NC_140518.1, read on the forward strand.
TTTCATAGGTTAAGGCAAAAATTCCTATTTCTCGGGGTAATTGAACCCTATAAAGTGTCCCCACAAAAATATTAAGTGTTATTGTCCTTTTAGACAAGGTAAGTAATAAAATTCATTGCATTCATATCATATTTTACAAAAGCAAATATATGTGTGTGTATATATATATAAATATATATATATTTATACACACACACATGTCAGCTAATCACTATATTGGCCTATTGAGTAAGGAGTTATATTTATTTAATAGGCGATTCTGTATGGAGGTTCAGAATTCCAATTAATGTGTCCACCATCACATAGCCTGCAGGTATTAAAACCTAAACTTGAACACAGATCTTATTTGAGGTCTGTTTTTCTGTCTGCTTCTCCATCCTGCCTGTGATGACTCAGGCACTTATGACCTCTACGGAATTAAGTCGGATAGGTCTGAAGCCTCCTGCTGAATAAATTCATGCACATGCTTGTTTTTCTGTGTTTTGAATCTGGCTTAGGGAAAATAAGCTGGTCACATTAAAATGGTGTCAGCAGATAGTGTGCAAAGCACATAGCCCTATCGCCTTGCTTAGGGAACTCGGTAAAACAAATATTTGTTGAAAGCAAAGATGCCTTGTAACACTGCAGATCCTAAATGCCCATGCTGTGCGCCAGGGAAGGAGCATATAATGGAAGGGAGGCACAGCTCTGCATTTCAACAGCATATACCTTCCGTGGCTAATAAGGAAATTCCAATTTTGTTCGGTGCCGTGGGAACTTCTCTCATATTTGTATTGCTGTTGAGGAAGCATAATGGGAAATAATCTATAGGATTCTTTAGCTTCAGCTTTACGTATACTTTGCTCTTTAGTCTTTTTTTTTTTTTTTTTTTTTTTTTTTTTTTTTTTTGTGTGTGTGTGTGTGTGTGTGTGTGTGTGTTGTTATTCCCCAGTTTCTTTTAAGTTCTCCCAAGCTTTCTTTACCCAGAAAATCATGTACTTCCACCCAAGGAATCCTCCATTAGAAAACTCTGACTCCCGCATCACTACCTCCAAACCACACACACACACACACGCACACGCACACGCACACGCACACGCACACGCACACGCACACGCACACACACACTTACCTAGTAAAGAAGACTGGGAGAAGTGAACCGTATCATTTGAGATTATGTTGAATTTCAAGTAGCAGAAAGCTGAGAAATTGTGGCTGAAGCAATCAAGGCTGATTTTCTTACTCGGTCAGAAGCCCAAAGGCAGGCCATTCCGGAGTGGGCTCAGCTGCTCCCAGTGCCTCATCTTCTTCCCCTTTTCCCTCCTCATCCTGTGCTTCTTGCCTCATGAGTGCAAAGTGGCTGCCCCACATACTGGCTTTGTACCTACATTCCAGGCACCAGGGGCAGGGTAAGGGCAGTTCCAGCAACCTTTTGTTTGTTTTTAATATATTTTATTGATTTTTTTACAGAGAGGAAGGAAGAGGGATAGAGAGTTAGAAACATTGATGACAAAGAGAAACATCAATCAGCTACCTCCTGCACACCCCCCACTGGGGATGTGCCTGAAACCAAGGTACATGTCCTTGACCGGAATTGAACCTAGAACCTTTGAGTCTGCAGGCCAACACTACTAGGGCCCAGCGACCTTTACTTAGCTGGACACAAACTAGATATGCGTTTTATTAGCAAGGACAAAGAGGGACAGGTTGACTATTGAGTGAATAACTTACAGTGTCTCCTCTATCTTTTGGGAACAGTTTCTTCTGTCTTTTTATGGGCCCCAAAGGGAGCTAGCCATTGGGGAGTTTCTTCTGGTTATGTGTTCATGTTAGTAAATCTCTCTATAACGAAATACTATGGATGTCCCTCAGAATTCATGCTATTTCTTACGACTTCGTTAATGCAATCTTGCACTTCTCTACATCACTTTACATTTTCCCTGGCACGGTCCCATTTGAACTCAGCCATAGTCAAGAAATACAAACAATGCTGTCTCCTTCAAGGAGGAAGCCGAGAACAAGGAAGCGTAGTGATGCAGGCCAGGCCCTCCCCAGGCTTCCATCCTGTGCTACCGCACCCTACTCCCCCCAACCAGAGTCGACGTGGCTCAGCAGAGGCTACCCCAGCACGACCTCAGTGCTCTCGTTTTTCAACTGCCCCCTCCTCGCCGGCCCAGTGGCCTGCTGCTCAACGCAGGATGCTGAGCCTGGTGCCGTTCTGCAGACACGTGGCATTTTGCTGATACGAAAGCAACAAGGGAGAAACATCCTGGGAACTGCTCACCGAGCTTCAGGTTTCCCTGATCCGCACGCTCACACCCACACACGCACCTGAGAAGAGAATGTTCCCAGCGGAGGCCCCGCAGCCGGGGGCCTGCTTGTTACTGTTCGCTCTGAGAGACTGCAAACGCAATCAGGGATCTGAGCGGGGCTTCGCTTTGCACGTTGTTGGGTGTGTTAGACAGAATGGAGAGAGGTCTCAGGCCGAGGCTGAGGCAGCGTGGTTGTCAGAGACCCGCTGCCATTGCTTCCTTCCCTGCAGCGGGTTGCAGATGCCTCTGGGGCACATCCCACCTCCTCTGTGCCCTGAGAGGTGCACGTCTTGCCTTGTGGCTGGGAGAGAACGTGTCTTACAAAGCAGAGAGGGGACCGTTGCTGTGTGAAACAACCATGTGGACACCTTTTTTTTTTTCCTTTAAATATATTTTTATTGATTTTCCACAGAGAGAAAGGGAGAGGGACAGAGAGCTAGAAACATCAATGAGAGAGAAACATTGACCAGCTGCCTCCTTCACACCCCCTATTGGGGATGTGCCCGCAACCAAGGTACATGCCCTTGACCAGAATCAAACCTGGGACCAGTTTTGGCCCATGTGGACACCTTTTAAAAAACAAGCCCAGCCGAGACCGGTTTGGCTCAATGGATAGAGCGTCGGCTTGGGGACTGAAGGGGCCCGGGTTCGATTCTGGTCAAGGGCATGTACCTTGGTTGCGGGCATATCCCCAGTAGGGGGTGTGCAAGAGGCAGCTGATCGATGACTCTCTCTCATCGATGTTTTTAACTCTCTATCTCTCTCCCTTCCTCTCTGTACCAAATCAATAAAAAATATATTTAAAAACAAACAAACAAACAAAACAAAACAAGTCCAACAGCTCCGGGGCTAATTTAGGCGGGGGGTTTATTCCCTTGGATATAATACCCGTGTAATGAGAGCTTCCCTGGAGCAGGGCCCCACGTAACTGGAATCTCCCTTTCCTTCGTGGAATGCGTACAGCCCACGGGCCCATGTTTCCATGTTTATTGTTAAAATTACAAGCAAAACTGTGGGCCAGACGGGGACTAGGGTGGTTGGAGGTGGCTCTTGGGAACTCTGTGGAAGCTAGTGGCCGCAGTGACAGTCACTGGCAGCTGCGGTTGTGTGTCTCTTACTCGTGAGGTAGAACTGAGGCCCCCCAGTGGGAGAGGCATCCTCGACGTGAGCTGTGCCACTCGCTGCCTTGGCAGCAGCAAGGTTGCCTCAGACAGAGAGGGCCAGCTTTCTGGTGGCACCTCCCACCACACCCCACCACCTGTCCACTCGTGGACCAGGCCAGTCCCTGCCAAAGGGACAGGGCACACGTGTGTGTGCCTCTCTATTGAAGATTCAGGAAGGCGTGTAAAGGGCCCGTGTCCTCGCATCCTGAGCTGATGCAATGCTGGGCCTTCCTTTTTGCTATTCTTGGTGCTAGGAATGCCCTTCTCCCCCTCGATTAGCTGTGGGAATTCTTGTCACCCCCAAGCCTTGCTCAAAATGCCACTTACTCTGGGGTGCACTCCAGGCTCTCCCCCCGCCCCCTTTTTCCACATCAGAATGATCCCTCCTGCCTGCCTTGTTGCTTTTGGCTGCACCTGCAGTCAGCACTCCCACCATCCTGCCTCTCAGCAAAGTTGTGTCTAGATCTAGACATGGCTGGGACACAGCCAAGGAAAATCCTCTGTCACTGGGAATAACATGCCGCTGGAGAGGCAGAGAGAGATTTTTCTTCCATGACTAACACGGGTTTCCCTTCAGAGCACAGAACACAGTCCAGGGCAGACTCTTCTAGGAGGTGAAATGTCTTTTTAAACCCCATTGGTCCCCAGGATGTCTTTGTCCAGACCCTCGTAATCTGGTTCCTGATTTCAATGACATCAATTTGGAGCCTCTCAGGTGCAGAACTCAGTGTCTAGCCTTGGCAGCAGGCTTCAGGAGGAAGGATCTCCAAGTGTGTGTCGGGATGATGGGAGAGGAGAGAGGTGATATCCCGGAAGTCGGACGCCCTGCTTTAGTGGAGTTTGCTGACAGGAGGAAGGGAGCAGTGCAGCCAGCAGCGCGATGTTCTGTGCTCCCTTTTTATTACTCAAGTGCAATCTTTTCATTACAGGAAAAAATGGGAAATGCAGTGAGTCAAAGAAAGATAAACCACTTGCAATCTCGCTTATAATCACTAGTTTTCAGTTTGGTCTTTATTTGCATATATATCTAAATTTTTAGAATACGATTCTACTCAACACAGCGTTGCCTAAGTACCTTTACATATTAATAAATACACATGTCGAACATAATTTTTAACAGATTTTTTTTTTGCTATTGACAATTTCAAATACATGCAAAAGTCTAGAGAATAGTATATGTAATGAACCCTATGTACCAACACTCAGTCCTCAAAATTGTCAATTCACAGCTAATCCTATTTATCCATAACCTCTCCACTACCCTCACCCCAACACACACATACAAACACACATACACACACACACACAACATACACAGAACATACACACAGATATTCACACATCCTCTGTAACATTATCTCACTTAAGGAAATTAGCAGAACTTCTTAATATCACCATATACCCTGCCACTTACAAAATTTCCTTTGTAGCAGCTGTGACCTTTTCGTAGAGCTGCAGCATCATTTATTCATCTGCTACCCTGGTTTTGGCCATGGAAGACGGTACTCTTGTATTTAATGATGGCAAATAATGCCACAGTAAGCAACTTGGACAAAAATTTTTGCACACCTGTTGCAATTATTTTCCTAGGATAAATTGCTCAAAGTGGCATTACTGATCAAAGGCTGTGTAGGTTTTTAGAGATGTTTATTCTAAAATGCTAAATTTTCTTCTGGTTGGTTGTTTCATTTACACAATGCACGAGGCATACAAATTGATTATTCTTGCAGTCTTATTTATATTCTTCTGTGTAAATGTTAGAATTATTTTGTCAAAATAAAAATACAATAGAGATAGTTTAAAAAAATATTTTGTTAATTGGTTTCAGAGAGGAAGTGAGATGGAGAGAGAGATAGAAACATCAATGATGAGAGAGAATCATTGATTGGCTGCCTCCTGCATGTCCCCCACTGGGGATCAAGCCCGCAACCCAGGCATGTGGCCTTGACTGGAATCGAACCTGGGACCCTTTAGTCTGCAGGCCGACACTCCATCCACTGAGCCAAACTAGCTAGGGCCAATAGAGACAGTTTTTATTTTTGATTGCATTTTTACATAATAGATTATTTTCAGATTAATTTTTATTATACTAAGAATCCCTGTCCCAGAACAAGTATTATTTTAAAAAATATTTTTATTGATTTCAGAGAGGGTGGTAGAGGGAGAGAGATGGAGAGAGAGATAGAAACATCAATGATGAGAGAGAATCATTGATCGGCTGCCTCCTGCACAACCCACACTGGGGACTGAGCCCACAACCTAGGCATGTGCCCTGACCAGGAATCGAACCTGACTTCCTGGTTCATAGGTTGACACTCACCCACTGAACCCCGCTGGCCCTGCAAGAACAAGCATTTTTTTTGTCCTTTAGCAAATACAAAAAATATGTACGCACTTAACAGCTGATAGCTCAACTGATGCTCTTTTCCTTTCAGATTTAACCCATTTGAATAATCATTCAAAGTGTGTATACATTTTTTTAGGACATTTTATATATTAAGTGTTGCTCCTAAGAGTTCCCCACACTTCTTTTAAAAGACGATGAAATTATATAAATTTTCATAATTGTGAATAGGATCACTGTGTTCTTCCTTTCTCTTTTTTTTTTTTTTCACTTCCATACTAATTATCGCTGGCATAAAATATTAATTTTATGCATGTATTCTGTAACTTTCAGATGTATTGGAAATTCTTATTAGTTTCAGGATTATTGTATTGATTTTCTAGATCAATATGCCCACCACCTGGTAATAATGAGAATGTTGCCTCTTTCCTGTAAGTGTTGTTACCCCGTGTTCCTCTGCCCTGCTCCCTGGCCCTGGCTCCCATTCCAAAGAAGGCCGAGTGAGGGGGGAGGCTGGCCGCAGTGTCTCACGTCCACCTCGGGTGGAGGGCTCCCGCCATGGCTCACTTTCCTGATAGGGGCTACTGGTTTATAACCAGTCTCAACTGAGGACATAATAAATACTGTGAAACATTTAACACAGAACCTTTCCAATAGCAGACATACAACAGGTTTTTTTTTTTTTTGTTACTATATTTTTTCATGACAAGAGGTATATTTTAATTTTCTTTCATTAAGATTCATTTTAAAATTAAGAATGGCTGTTGGTTATTATCCATTGCCTTTTGTGGGCATTTATTTGAATAATTACGTATACTTTTCTCTAATTTGTTAAAATGATAATGCATTAGCATTGATGTATTTTTCATTCTTGGAGCATAAAACCAATTTGGTCAAAAGTGTTATCCTTTTAAAATAATGCTGTGTTCTATTTTCTAATATTTTATGTAGAGCATATGCATCTAGTTTTATGAGTTAAACTGCATTCTGTCGTTATGTTTCAGAGGTTTCTTTGTTAAGATTTGTGATCAAGGTTTCACTAGTTTTGCAAAATGAATTGGACTGTTTCTTTTTCACCCTCCCTCTTTTCCTTCCCCTTCCCTACATTCCCTATATGTTCATTAATCCAGTATATTCTTTTCTTGGGAATTTTGAAGGAGCTTCCCTGTGAAATAGTCCTGGGAAGGGACTTAAATATAATTTTAATTTTTATTAAATATGTATTTAAACAATATTTTCAATGACTATCTCAACTCCTAGGTTTCTTACTTGTACTTGAATTAATATTGGTAATTTATACTTCCAAACAAAATTATTCTGATTTTGTTGAGCTTATTGGCATAGAGCTGCAAACAGCCTTTTATTAATTTACCATCGCGCTTCTGGATCAGCATTTGCCTACCTTTCTTCCCTCTTGTTGCTGGGCTGTTGTGCTCACTTGCTTTTGACGGGGTTGTTAGATTTAATTCTACCAACAGGGTTGTCTCTGGAACCAGTTAGTGAACATATTAGAGCTGGGTTCCTAATGCTTTAAATTTCATTTTCTGTTCAATATAAGAGAACTTAAAAGTATAAATTCTTCTCTAAGGACAACAATAACTGAATCCTAAAAGTTTTTGTATGTAATCTTTTCATTACTGGTATGTTCTAAATATCTGTGGTGGCTGTTTTGAATTACATTTTTTCCTAAAGATTACTTTTATCAAAGGTGTAATCTTACACTTTAAAGATTAACACTTTGACTTTATTTTTTAAATTTCAACTGGCTTGCCTTTTTATTGTTCATAGTTTATCATTAACATCTACTTTTATTGCATTTTAAATAGAATGTGTGACCAATATTATTTCCAGTTTTGGAAATTTTCAAACTTTTTGTGTATGTGTATTTGATGTGATCAAGATGTGTAACTATCATGTGGGCATTTACAAGTATCTATTTATGATATAATTAATACATAATAATTAAAAGAAAATATTAATCATGTCATTCAAATTTTTTCTATTCTTATTTATTTTTACTCACTTGATCAAAGTTGATAGAAATGTCTTAATTTTTTCTACAGTGATTGTGGGTTTTTTTTGGTTTTTTTTGGTATTATACACGTAAGAAATTGCATTTTTATATAGGTCAAAACAATTCAATATTGGCAATTTCCTATGGTTTAACTTGTATTTATAAATTAGGAAAAATATATTTATATTTGTATGTAAGAGTTCATTATATCTCTTGTCTCTGATGTCCTTTGCTTTTAAAAAAAATATATTTTATTAATTTTTTACAGAGAGCAAGGGAGAGTGATAGAGTCAGAAACATCAATGAGAGAGAAACATCAATCACTTGCCTCCTGCACCCCCCCCCTCCCCCCCCCACTGTGGATGTGCTCACAACCAAGGTACATGCCTTGACCGGAATTGAACCTGGGACCCTTCAGTCCTCAGGCTGACGCTCTATCCACTGAGCCAAACTGGTTTCGGCAATGCCCTTTGCCTTTAATGCTATACATTATAACATTAATATTGCTAAGCCTGAATCTTAACAATTTTGCATTTTGCTCAACCCTCTTGTTATTTTTTTTTAAATAATTTTATGTACAACTCTTTCATGAACCTTATCTTAAAATTTTGTTTTGTTGTCTCTCTGTGAGAAATTTTATTATAATAGAGGTGTTAAGCCTATGCATATTTATTTGATAACCTATATACTTGATTCTTATATTTTTTATATCATTTGTTTGCTTTCCCTTTAAAAAAAACAACAACACCTTTTCTTATGTTTCTCTTCAGTTATTTTCCTATTTCTGTCTCCTTTATTCTCTAGTGAGTTGGAAGATATCCAGCTAATTTTTATTCTACTGGTGCCTCCCCTTCACTTCCTCCCTACCTCTTCTTTATTTAGTTAGTTTTAGAATAAACTGGAGTGGCAAGTCATATGTTCATTAATCCAGTTTATATATATTAAGGGACTTCCAGGTGTCTGGCTACTGTAGGCATGCGAGTTAATGGTGATTAACCACATCTTTGCTGTTATGGAGTTCTAGTTTAATGAGGGGACAATAATAAGTAAGCACATAAGGGAAGGATCAGAATAATACTTCCTGTGCACATAATTAAGTAGAATGATGTGGTAGAAAGTTTCTAGTGGCTTCTTTAACAGGGTGCCCAGGCTGCCCTAACAAAACACCCCAGTTCAGGTGGCTTAAACAACCAAATTTTATTGTCTTATGATACTGGAGGCTTGGAGTTCAAGATCAAGGTGTTGGCAGGGTTGGTTTCTTCTGAGGCCACTCTCCTTGACTTGCAGGTGGTCATTTTCTTCTTGTGTCTCCACGTGGACTTCTGTCTGTGTGCATGCTTGTCTGGGGTCTCAATGTCCTTTTTTTATTAGGACACCAGTCATATTGGGTGAGGGCCCACCGTAAAGGGCTTATTTGAACTTAATCATGCCCTTAAAGACCCACTCTCCCAATACAGTCACATTCTGAAGTATTGGGTGTTAGGGCTTCCACATAGCAACTTGAAAGGGGATTCAGTTCAGCCCATAGCAGTCTGTCCCAGAAGGTAACATCTACATTGAGATCATCTGGGACATGTTCTGTTTGAGGCATTCAACTGGAGCTGCTCTGTATGTAATATGGATACATGTCTGTGGAGCTCAGGCGCAGCCTGCATCAGCACACATGTGTGGGAGTTACCTGCGCCGAGGGAGTAATGAAAGTGACGGAGGTCATCATTTCATAAGAGAAGAGAGTCAACAGCTAAGTGCTGAGGCACTTCAGCACCTCGAGGTTGGTTCGGAAGAAAGCATCAGGGACAGAATCCTGTGAAGGAAGCAGAAAGAAAACCCAGAGAGCATGAAGCTCCAGAAGCTGGGGAGTGTTTCCGCCCTGTCCAATGCTATGGAAAAGTCCAATAAGAATGAGAGCACAGAGGTGCCCGCTGGGAATCATCGGCATCCTTACAAAGAGTTGTCTCTGTGGGGCAGAGGGACTCAAGCTAATTTGGGTTGGTTGTTAAAAGAGGTGGATGAGGGGAAGTGGAAACTATAGAGATGACACTTTTAGGAAGTTTGTTTGGTAAGATTTTGAAGAAATGGTCTTGGGATGCGGGGGAGAGAAAGGGATGTGGAATCAAGAGCAGTCTTGTATGGATGGGAGATACTAGAACATGCCCATATACTTATATTCTCACTTTAATAGGAAGTAGGAGATTGGAGATGGAGAAAGGACAGATAGATGGATGAAATCTAAAAGGAACTGAGCATATTAAATAGTATACGGGTTTGGCTACATATATGGGAGACTTCAAAAACCATAGCTTGAATGAGATAGAAAGTCATTTCCTTTTCACATAATAGCCCAAGATAAGCTTCCTAGGGCTGAAATGATGGTTTGATTACATAAGGTTGTTCAAGGATCCAGCTCCTTCAATCTTCTTGTCTCACCATCTCTAGGGTCCTTGCCCCCAGAGTTCTGATAACCTACCATTGTATCCACATTCCAAGCATCAGGATGGGAGCAGAGACAATAAAGGAGCCATCCCCGCCCTTTATAAGGTTATATCCCAGAGTTGCACACATTACTTCCCTCATATCACATTAGCTAGAACTTGGTCACACTACCATGCTGAGCTATAAGGGAGACTAGGAACTGTCTTTTTCTTAGTATCCATGTAGCCAGTTGAAAATGTAAGTTTCTCTTATCATGGAAGAAGTAAGGGGCAGCTGTTAGCAGTCTTCCTCCTTCAGAATCTCCAACAGTTTCTGTTATAGTCAAGTTGGAATGGAATTCCCAGGGAAAGTGGAGGGATCGGCCTTCAGCAGAAGGGTACAATTCCATCACATCGGCAGGAGGAAAGAGAAAGAGGGAGTTGATGCTGGAGGGTTTGTGACTGGTGGCAAGAGGACAAGATAGGTGCTATCTTTTGAGGACAAGTCATCAGTCGAGAGGATGGGATGCTGGAGAGTTTTGGCAGAAAAATAATAATTGCTTTTACTTGTGGAGGCCTTACTCTGTGCCACTCTCTACATGTTTTAGTTGACTTAACTTTTGAAGGATGAGTGAAAAGCTGCAGCCCAGACAGCTGTAGTTACTTGACCAAGATCCCACAGGTCTTGGTGGAGCGGGGACCTGACCCTTGTACCTATGTTCTTAACCCCAGTGCATGCTTTTCTGGTTCGAAACCAGAGGTGTGGGACAGGCTACTTCAAAGGTGGGAAACACAAAGATGGGCTGCTGGAGTGTCCAGTGGAAACGTGTGACCTTGAATTTAAAGTGAAACCAATAAGCCTAATTGCACAGTTGTCTCTGGAGAAGTTTAGCTGCTGGAGTATAGGTCTGGAGAAGGAGAAGGGTAGATTTAGACAGAATCGGGGTGGTCCAGGTGAGAGTAAAAAAGGGGAGACACAGCACAAAATCTGAGACTATTTGAAGTGCAGATATTATAATGATAGATAATGAAATGAAGGCTGGGCCAGCAAATAAGGAAAATGACAAGAGGGAGCTGATAGCTGGTGAGAAAGCAGGTGGGGTCCTTTCCAGTGAGGTTGAGGAATGTGGGGAAACCAGAAGAATTGAACTTGCCAGGAGGTGGGGCAGTGGGGCATTTGAGTAGTGATTTTTTTGAGGGTTGAGATTTTGGCTCCAAGATGGGAGCCTGGGGCTGGGGGTGGCTGGAGGGTGGCTCAGTGAGAACCAAGAACACTAACAAATGGCTCCCAGGGGCAAACCATGTGTGTGCCAGGCTCACTGCTGGCAGCCAACTCAAGGAGACACAAAGCTCATTGCTGAGCTAGGTAGGAAGGAGGCCAACGTCTTCTCCAAGTTCAGGTGCTATCTAGGGCGGGTTGGCATGAATGGCAGCTTTGTCCAGGGATGACAGAAAATCGCTAAGCTGCTGAATGTGCTTCAGCTCTGGACCCTGTTTCCTTCCACGACCTACAAGAGCTGACTCTCCTGTAGCTCCCAGGTCCCTTTTTGTAAATGCTTGGTAGTAATGAACTAGGGATGATCACACCTTCTCATTGTGTCACTGTGACCTCTGTTACATCATATTCCCCATTGAAGTCTAGACTTTGATGGTCTCTCCTATAAAGTAAAGCAGTTGGACCAAACTAGTCATAGCTAATGTTTGATAAGAATTCCTGAGTGTCAGATGCTATTTTAAGTGCTTCACCTATATCATATTCCATTTAACTGCCCTGATAGCTCCATCTGACGTGGATACTATTATTATTTTCATTTTTCCAAAGAGGGAACTGAAAAACAAAACAAAACAAAACAAAACAAACAAACAAACAAAAAAACAAAGAGGGAACTGAGACACAGAGAATAAGTAACATGCTGTATTAATTTCCTATTGATGCTATAACAAATAACTATAGATTTAATGGCTTAGAATGACCTAAATTTATTCTGGAAGCTAGGAATCTAAAATAAATTTTATTTGGTTAAAGTCAAGATGTGGGCAGAGCTGGATTGTTCTAAAAGCTATTGGAGAGGGGGATCTAGTTTTTGCTTTTTTTTTTTTTTTTTTTTTTTTTTAGCTTCTAGAGACTGTTTGTAATCTTTGGCTTGTGGCCCTTTCCTTCATCTTCAAAGTGCCTCATTCCAATTTCTCCTTCCCTCGTGCCATTGCTTTCTCTCTCTGATTCTGACCTTCTTGCTTCCAGTTTAGGAAGAACAGTGATCACATTGAGCCCGCCCACATGATTTAGGATAATCTCCCCATCTCAGGATCCAACTGGGGAGTTCCCTTTTTAATTATGCAACCTGTAATGGGCGCGTACTCTTTCACTAGGACGTGTCAGTACGTCACGCCCGGAGGACGTAATTACTATTTTTTTTATTTATACTTAATTAAAATAAATGATATATATATATATATATATATATATATATATATATATTTTTTTTTTTTTTTTTTCATTTATTTATATATAAAGCACAAAGGAAAATACAAAATTACAAAAAAATAGAAAAGAATACCAACAAAAAAATGAAAACATCGAATTAAAAAATTATAAATTTTACAAACAATTATAAAGATTACAAAAAATATATACCGTCCCTCTCAGGGTGTAACATATATTTCCAGGACGTATTCTACATCCTACCCGTTCCCGATATTGTTTATGTTTGACGTATTTATATGTCCCGCTTGGTTAACAGGTTAACTTAATCTCATCTTCAAAGTTCCTTTTTCCCTGAGGGGTGACATATTCACAGATTTAGGGGTTAGGATGTGAACACTGCTAGGGGCCATTGTTCTGCCTACCACATAAGCCCAAGGCATAGGATTCCAACCAATGTTGTCTGGGCCCTGAGCACCATCCTGCTGTGGAATCAGGAAGGGCCAGCACAGGTTACATGAGCCACCACTCTTGTTCTTGTGTCCACGGAGCATCAGCAGCTTACCCTCTTCTCCTCAGAATCCAAATGTGTCTTCAGAATCCTTCTCAACACTGTTTTCCAGGCAGCCCCATCAGTTGATCTGAATTGTCATGTTTGGTGAAGCTTTTGGGCCACTCTCAGTTTTTGATTTCTAAGGCCCCAATCATATCTGATATCCAGGACTTTTGTGGAGCTAGTGAGAATTTCAGAGTGACTTGTAGCAGCAAACCCCTGTGCCCTTCGTGGGAGAAAATACCATTTTTTTACAGGTTCAAGGTCATTTGTTACAACTCACCAACTATGGGTGTGAATGTTAACTTCTCAAGAGATGATTGTAGGAAGAGCAGGCTTCTTATTCTGATTCCCTGACATGCTGGCTGGGAATCACAGCTCCCCCTGAAATGTTAGTGGATAATTGCGGTGTTTGGGCAGTGGGGGAGGAGGTGGAGCCCACAGGGAAAGCACACCCCCCGCCCCCATCTGCCCAGGCTCCGGGAACACACTGTGAATGCTGAGCCCTGCGTGAGGAGGAAAGCGAAATCACAACATGTTCAACCAGAAGAGGAAACAACAGCCTTCGATATCAGGCGGGAAACACTTGTAAAGGGCATTTGCAAAGCCTGACGCCAAAGGAAGCCCCAGCTGGGCCTCCGGAGGTTTGTCCTTAGCTTCATCCTGGGCCTTTCTGTTTCTGGGTGTCAGGGCCTCCCCCCCGGATGCTGCTTCTCTTCCTTAGAGCCCTGCCCACGCCAGCCCCAGCATGCTGCCAGAGCCCTCACTCTCCTCCTCCCTTCCCTGCGGCCTGTGATGCTGTGGGTGCGGGGCTGGGCTGGGCACCCTGGACTCTCATGGGAAGCTGCCATGCTCCCTCAGGGTGTCCTGCAGCCTCTGGACCCTTCCCCACACATCCCGCAGAGATCAGATGCCCCAGGCGGCTCCAGAACCCCATCTCGATTGCAGGGGTGGCCCATTGACCTTCATTTTCATTCCTTTCCAGCATTCCACCCCTTTGGGGAGCCCCAGGCTTTGCCATGGCCTACTGTGTGAACCCAAATGACTGCAGCACTTTGGGTCAATATTTCCCTTAATTCATTCCTTTGCAGGGGTGCTGGCCAGAGGACATGGTGGAAGCTTTCTACCCTTAGGTCACACTGGGCATGAATTATCCTGTGTTCTATTAGAGCATCCTTAGTGTGAGCTCACTGCTGTCTCTCTCCCCCCCCCCCCCCCCACCTCCTCCAGCCAGGGGAGCTTCCAGAAACGTCCATATTGATGCATTTCCTTGAAGTTTCCTGCAACCTAGTGCATCCCTGCCTATCCACAAGTCAAGGGGGTGCAGGCAGAGAGGCTGGGAATGCAGGTGTGGCACGTTCAAGGCAAGGTGTCACCCAGGGGAAGGCTGGGAGCTGTAGGGGGCCCCTCCCCCCTTTGCCTGTACTTGATTTGAGGAGCCTGAGCTGATAAACCTTAGGCCTGTGGCTGGAGTTTTCTGAAAGAATTGTCAGGCTCAGTTCCCTGCAGGCAAGATGTAAGACGTTGCAGGGAGGGAAGCAGATGACAGAACATTATGCTGGAAGGCACCTCCCAGGTTCATCCAATGTAAACCCCTAATTTTACGGCTGAGGAGTTTGCCTAAGGGCCAGCAGCCAGCAAGCGCAGGCCTGTGGCCGGGAGCCAGGCACCAGGACATCAGCTCCCTAGGCTCAGCTCCCTTTTCCTGGGCGCCCGTGCCTCTGCCTTAGCACATAAATCAGTGCCCGCAACAAAGAGCTGTTCTTTGCCAGATGCACGCGTGCTTTTGAAGGGGCTGGGGTACAAGCTGGTGCTGAGGAGCTAGCCTGAGTGGGCTGGTGGCCAGTGGAACATCTGGGCTGGTCCAAGCCCTCTTCTATTCCAACCTGGGCTTTTGAGGCTCTTCCCCGGACGTCATGCCTCATCCCTGGCCAAGCAGAGCCCGTGCCAGTGGTGCACCTTCCGGGCAAGTGATTTAATACCTTTCATGCCTCAGTGTTCTCTTATGAAAAACAGGGCAGCCTCTTTGGGGATATACTGTTTGCGTTGCATAAGCAAGCCTTTATAAAGCACTTGCTATGTTGCCAGCAGTCAGGAAAGCTGGCTTTTGTGAATCTCCGCGCAGCCCTGTTCACTATGGATTCATACTCGTTACATCCTGAGTGTTAACCTATCTCAGTGCACCACTGAGCCTCCTGGAATCCGTACTCAGATTCCACAGGTGAGGAATCCAGGATCCAGTGAGGTTAAATGAGTTGCCAAGGTCAGTAGGCAATAGATGAGAAGGGGAAAGACAAAGCTGATAAACCAAAACCAGAAAGAACCGTGTGTGGGAAGCCTTGGATGGGGAGCCGGAGAGCCCTGGGCCAGCGGCAACATCTATTCTAGGTGCCATCCTAGACTTGTGCATAGCAAGCTGGAGCTGGCTGATGGAGACCTAGAATGCAGTAAGAAATGGCAGTTTCTCTCTTTTGTAACAATTCAAGTTTGGGGCGGGCAGTAGCTCCGCCACTCCCTCAGCCTAGAGCCCTGGTTGGCAAACTGCGGCTCTCGAGCCACATGCGGCTCTTTGGCCCCTTGAGTGTGGCTCTTCCACACAATACCACGGCCTGGACGAGTCTATTTTGAAGAAGTGGCGTTAGAAGAAGTTTAAGTTTAAAAAACGTGGCTCTCCAAA